>NC_057801.1:819108568-819483342 GCF_018294505.1 Triticum aestivum | reverse complement strand
GGAGGGGTGTGGGGAGACGGGCCGAGGAGGCGGCGACGGGGCAAGCGGGGCGGCGGGTAGCCGGGGCGGCGGCGGGTGGCTGGTGTCGGGGGCGGCGGCTGGTGGTGGTGGTCTCGTCGGGGAGGACAGAAAGAGAAAGAGAGAGGGAGGGGCGGGGTGGGGAGCCGTTAGTTAGGTTATCTCTTTGCCGTCCGCCCCCCTTTGCCGTCCGCTTTTCTGCTCTTTGTCGTCCGCTCGCTGACAGCAAAGAGGGGGCCGTTAGGTTTTTTCCCCGAGCAGCTCGTTAGTGGGGCGCACCTCCCTCTTCGCCGTCCGCCAGCTAACGGCAAAGATTCTTTGCCGTCCGCCAATGGATGGCAAAGAACTGGCTAATGGCAAAGAAGGTCTTTGCCATCAGCCAGTTCTTTGTCGTCCGTGTTTTGTAATCGGACGACAAAGACCTTCTTTGCGGTCCGCCAGCAGACGGCAAATAAGCTAATTCCAGTGGTGGCAGGAAGAGGGTTCCTGCGAAGGTGATGTGGTATGCTCCTATAATACCACGGTTGAAATGACTGTTTAGAAACAAAGAGCATGCCAAGTTGATGCGATGGCACAGTGAGGACCATAAGAAAGACAGGAAGTTGATAGCACCCGCTGACGGGTCGCTGTGGAGAAAAATTGAGAGACAGTACTGGGCTGAGTTTGTAGGTGACCCAAGGAACATATGGTTTGGTTTACTCGCGGATGGCATTAATCCTTTCGGGGAGCAGAGGAGCAATCACAGCACCTGGCCGGTGACTCTATGTATGTATAACCGTCCTCCTTGGATGTGCATGAAGCGGAAGTTCATTATGATGCCAGTTCACATCCAAGGCCCTAAGCAACCCGGCAACGACATTGATGTGTAACTAAGGCCATTAGTTGAAGAACTTTTATAGCTGTGGAATGGAAACGGTGTACGTGTGTGGGATGAGCACAAACAGGAGGAATTTAACCTGCATGCGTTGATGTTTGTAACCATCAACGATTGGCCTGCTCTCAATAACCTTTCAAGATAGACAATCAAGGGATACCACGCATGCACGCACTGTTTAGTGAACACCAAAAGTATATACCAGGACAAATGTAGGAAGAATGTGTACCTGGGCCATCGTCGATTTCTTCCGACCAACCATCAATGTCGAAAGAAAGGCAAGCATTTCAAAGGCGAGGCAGATCACCGGAAGAAGCCCGCCATGTGTATCGGTGATCACGTACTTGCTATGGTCAATGATTTACCCGTAATCTTTGGAAAGCGTCCCGGCGGACTAGCTGTTCTGAATGACGCTGAGGGACGCGCACCCATGTGGAAGAAGAAATCTATATTTTGGGACCTACCCTACTGGAAATACATAGAGGTATGCTCTTCGATCGACGTGATGCACGTGACAAAGAACCTTTGCGTGAACCTGCTAGGCTTCTTGGGCGTGTATGGGAAGACAAAAGATACAACTGAGGCACGGGAGGACCTGCAACGTTTGCACAAAAAAGACGGCATGCCTCCGAAGCAGTATGAAGGTCCTGCCAGCTACGCTCTTATGAAAGAAGAGAAAGAAATTTTCTTTGAATGCCTGCTCAGTATGAAGGTCCCGACTGGCTTCTCGTCGAATATAAAGGGAATAATAAATATGCCAGAGAAAAAGTTCCAGAACCTAAAGTCTCATGACTGCCACGTGATTATGAGGCAACTACTTCCGGTTGCATTGAGGGGGCTTCTACCGAAAAACGTCCGATTAGCCATTGTGAAGCTATGTGCATTCCTCAATGCAATGTCTCAGAAGGTGATCGATCCAGAAATCATACCAAGGCTAACGAGTGATGTGGCGCAATGTCTTGTCAGTTTCGAGCTGGTGTTCCCACCATCCTTCTTCAATATCATGACGCACGTCCTAGTTCATCTAGTCGACGAGATTATCACTCTGGGGCCCGTATTTCTACACCATATGTTCCCCTTTGAGTGGTTCATGGGAGTCCTAAAGAAATATGTCCGTAACCGCGCTACGCCAGAAGGAAGCATCTCCATGGGCCATCAAACAGAGGATGTCATTGGGTTTTGTGTTGACTTCATTCCTGGCCTTAAGAAGATAGGTCTCCCTAAATCCCAGTATGAGGGGAGACTGACTGGAAAAGGCACGCTTGGATGGGACTCAATAATATGTAGGGACGGGCTTTCTTGGTCTCAAGCACACTACATAGTTCTACAGACCTCTACCTTGGTGACCCCGTATGTCGATGAACACCCGGAGCAGTGCGACGACTGGATTACATGTGAACACATAAGGACTTTCAGCAGTTGGTTGGAAACACGTCTTAGAGGAGACACCACTGTTTGTGATGAGCTGTACTCGTTGTCCAGGGGACCATCTTTGACTATATTGACTTACAAAGGATACGCGATAAATGGGAATACATTTTACACGGTCGCCCAAGATCAAAACAGCACTAACCAAAACAGCGGTGTCCGCTTTGATGCAGCAACCAAGAGGGGAAAGGACACATATTATGGTTACATAGTGGACATATGGGAACTTGACTATAGACATGATTTTAAGGTCCCTTTGTTTAAGTGCAAATTGGTCAATCTGTCAGGAGGTGGGGTATAGGTAGACACACAGTACAGAATGACAACAGTGGATCTGAACAATCTTGGGTACACTGACGAACAATCCTAGCCAATGATGTGGCACAGGTTATCTATGTGAAGGACATGTCTACCAAACCGAGAAAAATAAAAGATAAGGAAGCGAATACATCATACGATGAGCCAAAGCGCCACATAGTTCTTTCAGGAAAAAGGGACATCATGGGAGTGGAGGGCAAGACAGACATGTCTGAAGATTATGAAAAGTTTAATGTAATTCCTCCCTTCCAAGTCAAGGCCGACGCAAGCATCCTGATAAAAGATGAACATTATCCATGGTTACGGCGCAATAAGCAAAGGACACAAGCGAAGAAAAAGTGAAGACTTACTCTCCACAACTATTATGATGATACCATGCCAACTTTCAACCTTTTCGTAGTTCATGTGAAACCCAGATATCTCGAAACAGATTATCCATTTTGTACACGAAGTGCATCCAGTTTTTGCTGTAACCCTCTCATCTTTTTTGCACATGCTATGTGGGTGAAATGATGATACCATGCCAACTTTAAACCTTTTCAGAGTTCATTTGAAATACTTTAAACCTTTTCAGCTTTTTGAACACAGAAAAAGTTTGGAGTTCAACTAAGTTCAAAAAATGAAATCCCTTTGTAATAGACGAGTTTCCGTATGAAACCCTGATACTTCGAAAGAGATTGTCCGTTTTATACATGAAGTGCATCCAGTTTTTGTCGTAACCCTCTGATATGTCTCCAACGTATCTATAATTTTTGATTGCTTCATGCTATATTATATATTGTTTAGAATGATTATTGGGCTTTGTTATACACTTTTATATTATTTTTGGGACTAACCTGTTAACTGGAGGCCCATCCCAAATTGCTGTTTTCTTGCCTATTTCAGTGTTTCGAAGAAAAGGAATATCAAACTGAGTCCAAACGGAATGAAACCTTTGGGAGAGTCATTTTTGGGACGGATACAATCCAGGAGACTTGGACTCTATGTAAGGGAAGCAACGAGGAAGCCACGAGGCAGGGGGACACGCCCACCCCCCCGGGCGCGCCCTCCACCCTTGTGGGCCCCTCGTGGCCCCCCTGACGTGTTTCTGCCTCCTATATATATCAATATACACTAAAACCATTAGGGAACAAAATAGATCGGGAGTTTCGCCGCCGCAAGCCTGTGTAGCCACCAAAAACCAATCGGGACCCTGTTCTGGCACCCTGCCGGAGGGGGGGGGGATCCCTCACCGGTGGCCATCTTCATCCTCCCAGTGCTCTCCATGACGAGGCGGGAGTAGTTCACCCTCGGTGCCGAGGGTATGTACCAGTAGCTATGTGTTTGATCTCTCTCTCTCTCTCTCCCTCTCTCTCTCGTGTTCTTAATTTGGCACGATCTTGATGTATCGCGAGCTTTGCTATTATAGTTGGATCTTATGTTGCTTCTCCCCCTCTACTCTCTTATAATGGATTGAGTTTTCCCTTTGAAGTAATCTTACCGGATTGAGTCTTTAATGACTTGAGAACACTTGATCTATGTCTTGTCGTGCGTATCTGTGGTGACAATGGGATATCACGTGATTTACTTTATGTATGTTTTGGTGATCAACTTGCAGGTTCCGCCCATGAAATTATGCATAGGGGTTGGCACACGTTTTCGTCTTGATTCTCCGGTAGAAACTTTGGGGCACTCTTTGAGGTTCTATGTGTTGGTTGAATAGATGAATCTGAGATTTTGTGATGCATATCTTATAATCATGCCCACGAATACTTGAGGTGACAATGGAGTATCTAGGTGACATTAGGGTTTTGGTTGATTTGTATCTTAAGGTGTTATTCTAGTACGAACTCTAGGGCTGTTTGTGACAATTATAGGAATAGCCCAATGGATTGATTGGAAAGAATAACTTTGACGTGGTTTTGTACCCTACCATAATCTCTTCGTTCGTTCTCAGCTATTAGTGACTTTGTAGTGACTCTTTGTTGCATGTTGAGGGATTGTTATATGATCAAACTATGTTATTATTGTTGAGAGAACTTGCACTAGTGAAAGTATGAACCCTAGGCCTTGTTTCCTAGCATTGCAATACCGTTTATGTTCACTTTTACCACTTGTTACCTTGCTGTTTTTATAATTTCAGATTACAAAAACCTATATCTACCATCCATATTGCACTTGTATCACCATCTCTTCGCCGAACTAGTGCACCTATACAATTTACCATTGTATTCGGTGTATTGGGGACACAAGAGACTCTTTGTTATTTGGTTGCAGGGTTGCTTGAGAGAGACCATCTTCATCCTACGCCTCCCATGGATTGATAAACCTTAGCTCATCCACTTGAGGGAAATTTGCTACTATCCTACAAACCTCTGCACTTGGAGGCCCAACAACGTCTACAAGAAGAAGGTTGCGTAGTAGACATCAAGCTATTTTCTGGCGCCGTTGACGGGGAGGTGAGTGCTTGAAGGTATATATTTAGATCTTGCAATCGAATCTTTTAGTTTCTTGTTTTATCACTAGTTTAGTTTATAAAATAAAACTACAAAAAAAATGGAATTAAGGTTTCCTCATATGCTTCATCTTTTTAATGTCTTTCGTGAAAATGATGGGAAGGAAAATTATGCTCAAGTACTTGAAGAAGAATTACAAAGAACGCTTGGCATAAAATATGTGAATGATGAACATGATTGCAATGTTGTTAGTATGAATTCTTTGAGTACCCATAATGCTAATGATATGCAAAGCCACAAGCTTGGGGAAGCTATGTTTGATGAAGATGATATTTTTTGTCCCCCAAGTTTTGATGATCAAATTTATTATGATGATAGCATGCCTCCTATTTATGATGATTATATTGATGAAAGTGGATTTGGAAGAGTGTCGACTTTAGGAAGTAAAGATCCCACTATTTTGGAGGGTGTTGAATCTTATTGTGACAATTATGAAAGTGGATTTGGAGAGGTCATGACTTTATTTAGTGATGAATACACTATTTCAGAAGAGGTTCCAATTGATTATGAGAATAAAGTTGCTATCTATGATGATTATTGTGATGACACGTATGCTATAAAGAATAATGATAACCATGAAACTTGTCATCTTGATCTTAATTTTCATTCACATGATAGTTGTTTTGTTGAGTTTTCTCCCACTACTATTCCGAATGAGAAGAAATTTGCTTATGTGGAGAGTAATAAAAATTCTATGCTTGTGCATCATGAAAATAGTGCCTTATGTGATAGTTATATTGTTGAACTCATTCATGATGCTACTGAAAATTATTATGAGGGAGGAATATATGCTTGTAGGAATTGCAATAATATCAAGTTTCCTCTCTATGTGCTTAAAGTTTTAAAGTTATGCTTGTTTTGCCTTCATATGCTAGTTGATTATTGTTCCCATAAGTTATTTTCTCACAAAATCCCTATGCATAGGAATTGGGTTAGACTTAAATGTGGTAGTCATATTCTTCATGATGCTCTCTTTATGTTTCAATTCTTATCTTTTATGTGAGCATCATTGAAATCATCATGCCTAGCTAGGGGCGTTAAACGATAGCGCTTGTCGGGAGGCAACCCAATTTTATTTTAGTTTCTTGCTTTTTGTTTCTTTTTAGTAATAAATAATACATCTAGCTTCTGTTTAGATGTGGTTTTGTGTTTTAATTAGTGTTTGTGCCAAGTAGAACATTTGGGAAGACTTGGGTGAAGTCTTTATGATCATGCTGTAAAAAACAGAAACTTTACCGCTCACGACAGTAGCTAAAACTTTTTACTGGAGAGTTCTATTTAGTTGATTCTTTTTGCAGATGATTACGAGACAAATTCCTCAGGTCCACCAATTTATTTTAGAATTTTTGGAGCTCCAGAAGTATACGTTTGATACAGATTATTACAGGCTGTTCTGTTTTTCAAAGATTCTGTTTTCATTGTGTTGCTTGCTTATTTTGATGAATCTATGGCTAGTAAAAAAGTTTATAAACCATAGAGAAGTTGCAATACAGTAGGTTTAACACGAATATAAATAAAGAACGAGTTCATTACTGTCGGAGTAATGGCCCACGGGTAGGCAAACCCGAGACCCAGAACCTTTCAAGACATCGGGGCCGGCTTCGCCCCTCCAAACCCTCAAGACTGACTCTGGGAGTCGGCCGCAGAAGCACCGACTCCCTGCTCGACCGGCGAGTCCCAGAGGCGGCTGGGGCATAAGCCGACTCCCAGTTGGTGAAGCAGGCTATGGGAGTCGGCCAGTAACTCCAACCACTTTTTGCCTATGGAAAGAAGGACGAGAGCGGGGATGGCCGGAGTACGGCCTACCCCTACCCTGATGACTAGGGACAGGCATGGCCACAGTGTGCCGTACCAGAGGAGACTCCCGTCTGGCGCGGCACTGTTGCCATGCTGCCCCTGACGCTTGCCCCAGCGGCGAAACCCTGTTCCCACGACGGCCCGCTCGTACGGCCCGGAGACGGCGGGCCCCGCTAGTCAGCGGGGGAATGAGAGACGGCAAGAGCACCTGAAGACGGACCTCGCGGGAGTCGGCCCCTGAGAGTCGGCCAGCCCCTCCCGCGAGACCCGTACGCCATTAACCAGATAAGATGGGGAGTGGCGATAGTGATCGCCCGCCGTCTCCCAAGGCACGACTACTGTTGCCACGACCCCAAACGAAGTACGCGAAGTTGCTGCTATGGCGAACTTTTGATCTAAACAAAACCCAAAGTCTAAACGACGCCCTAAGGGCTGTATATATGGAGGAAGAGGAGGGAATTTCGTGGCCCTTGAGGGTGGGGTCCGAAACCAACCCTAACTCTTGTTTCCCCACACATACGGACTCTAAAATAGCCTATACTTAAGTATTTCGAAATTACATGGGCCTGGCCCAATAATAAGGTGGCGCAGCACCTAGAATAGCCTATGGACGAATATTATGAAGTGGCATCTTGTATATTTCGGCCAAGGCTTCATGCACTCCTTATGGTGGCTTCAATGTCCTGAAATCATCAATTGTAAGTCCGTTCTTGATCCCCTTGCGCATGCCATCAACTCCATGACCCCACGACCCCACGACCCCACGACCAAGCCAACGTCACCCAAGGCACGGCTACAGTGGCCACGTCAGTTGGCGGGGCCCACCAGCGGCGAGCCCCAGGAGTCGGCGGGAAGGACGGCGGCATGAGAGACAGACGGCTGGGACCTACGCCCAGCCGGATTACCGTTGTACCCCCGGAGGGTAGGCCTATATAAGCCTCCCGGGGCACCCATGCAAAGGGTTCGATTCTTTTAGCACTAGACGAGAAGAAAAGGAGGGAGAGAGCTAGCCTTGCCCTCTCCTACCTCCAGAATACAGCTCGAGGAGCAACCTTGTACTGATATCCCCATAGTGATCATGCGGAGACCCCGCAGAGCAGAAGTAGGGGTATTATCTCCTCGGAGAGCCCCGAAGCTGGGTAAGATTCGCCGGTGTGCATGTCTACGCCTCATCCCGTTTCCAGGCACCGGCGACGTTCTACTCGCCCCCACCATGATAAGCTATCCTTTGGCATATGTCGCACCCAACCCCCGACATTTGGCGCCCACCGTGGAGCGAGGTGCACCGTCGTCCGGAGATCTGTTCTGGACGGGAACCCTTTTCCTCCCTGGCGAGCGCAGCCGGCCTGGCACGCCAGAGGGAGTCTGCGCCGACGCGCTGCACGGCGCTAAGATCGCCTGCGCGGCCAGCTGCCTCGCCGATCTTGTCGGCGAGGTTCGCCTCTCCGACGAGCCTGCATCCGACACAGGCACCGCCGGCCCCGAGGGCCTCCTCGCCTGCCTCCTTGACGAACTCCATGTTGCTAGTGAGCCCGCCGCTGACCTGGAGTCCGTAGGCTCCACTGACCCGATGCTGGTCGACTCCGACACCGCGTCGCTCGACGCCTTTCCCACCAACATGGTGGTCTACGACGAGCCGCTCCCTCGCGCGGAGAGCGGCGGAAGCACCGTCACTGAAGTGCTCGTCATTGGCCATGGCGAGCACTCCGACGGGAGAGCTCACGACCCGCTCGATGCAGCCATGCAAGACCTGGATGCACCCATTCCAGAGGACGCCGACGCCGAAACGCTGGAGGCATGCCGCCTCCAGCTCGTCGAAGGCGCGAAGAAGTTGGCAAGCATGCGACGCTTGTCAGAGGCCTACCAGCGTGAACTGGAGCGCGCTGTGGGCGGCTCGCCGGCCCCAGCAGGGCCGAGCCGCCTAGGCGCGGTCCGGAAGCGCGGCGCCGACATCGCCAGCATGTTTGGGGCCAGTCGCCCCGTATATGGCACGCCCGCCGAGAACATTCGAGCTACCCAGGCGGCAGCGGTTGAGCTGGACAACCTTGAGGGCGAAGAGCGCCGACTGATGACGGAGCAGGTCCAGCAGCTCCTCGACGCGGCTGGCGCGCAGAACGCAGCCGGTTGCCAAACTGAGGGGCCGCAGAGACAGCACGACGACCCGCCTCCCCGCCGAGACCAAGGCGCGACGTCCCGGACACCGACTGGTGGCGTCCGCGGAAGAAAAGACAAGGAATCGGCTGCGAGCCGCAGTCGGACCCACCTCACCATCGAGCGCGACCAAGACGGCCGCCCAAGAGCAGTCGAGCGGCACGACGACTATGTGCCTCCTCCCCCACGCAAGGAAAGACGAGTCTCCCCGCCGCCTGTCGAACATCCGACTCTCGGAGGTCGCCTCGGCCACCGAGAGGGAGTCGGAGAGAATGATGCTCGGCACCGGATCGACCGACTCCACCGGTCCCTGGTGCTGGAAGAAGAAGACGAGTTGGGGCCGCCATGCTTCGGCCCCCGCATCCGAGATGAGCCCTGCCCCAAAGGGTTCACTCTCCCTCGAGATACCCCCATGTACACCGGCGCCGTGAAGCCGGAGGACTGGCTCGTGGATTACTCCACGGCCGTCAGCATAGCGAACGGCAACAAGAGAGTTGCCGTGAAGTACGTTCCCCTCATGCTTCAAGGGACTGCCCGGACGTGGCTAAACAGCCTAAGGCCGCGCAACATCAACTGCTGGGCCGACTTCACCGACGCCTTCGTCCGCAACTTCACGAGCACATACAAGCGACCTCCCAAGCCTCGCCAACTGTCTTTGTGCGTGCAAGGCCCCGACGAATCCACTCGCGATTACCTCACGCGGTGGGCCGAGCTCCGGAACTCCTGCGAAGGCGTGCACGAGGTGCAGGCCATCGAGTACTTCACGGCCGGCTGCAGCGAAGGCACCCCCCTCAAGCACAAGCTCCTCTGCGACGAGCCGGAGACCCTCGACGAGCTGCTGATCATAGCAGACAAGTACGCCACGGCCGACTCGTCCATGAAGACGGATATTCGAGTTGGCGCGACTGGCAAGCCAGCTCCCATGGCCCCCAAGACTCCGACTGGCGACGCCAGTCGGCGGCAGCAACAGAACGACTAAAAGCGCAAGGCCCGGCAGCCGACTTCCAGCAGTCCACAAGTCGCGGCGGTCGAAGATCAACAACCGGAGGAGCAGCCTCCGACTAAGCGCCAGAAGGGCGGCAAGTCCAACTGGTTGACGGCTTTCTCCTGCGAGCAAACTCTAGATGGTCCCTGCAAGTTCCACAGCGGCGTGAAGCCGTCCAACCACACCACCAGAAAATGTCACTGGCTCACCAGGATCGCCAAGGGGGAGGGCCTGCTGCCTCCTCCACCTGCTGGGCAGCCGCGTCCGCCTCCGCCCCAGCAGCCGGCTGCCAGGCCAGTCGGCGCAGTGCAAGACGAGTACCCAGAAGAGCATGGAGCCTACGTGGTGTTCACCAGCGTGGCGGATGACAGGCGCAGCAGGCGGCAGTAGCAGCAAGAAGTCAACGCAGTAGCATCAAAAACCCCGGAAATCATGCATTGGTCCGAGAAGCCTATCAGTTGGAGCAGAGCTGATCACCCAGAGGTGATGCCGAACACAGGTTCCTATGCCTTGGTCCTGGAGGCCACCTTTGCCACTGATAGGCGGGCAGCTCGATTCTCGCGAGTTCTGATAGATGGAGGTAGCAGTATCAACATCCTATACAAGGATACAACGGAGAAGCTTGGGATCAAGCAAAGACAGCTCCAGAGCAGCCGAACCGTATTCCATGGGATTGTCCCTGGCCTTTCCTGCTCTCCGATCGGCAAGATTCTGATAGACGTCCTCTTCGGAGATAAGGAGCACTTCCGCCGAGAGCCGGTCTGGTTTGAAGTGGTGGACCTTGAAAGCCCTTACCACGCGTTGCTTGGCCGACCTGCTTTGGCCAAGTTCATGGCGGTCCCCCACTACGCCTACCTCAAGATGAAGATGCCGAGTACCAAGGGAATTCTGACTGTGGCCGGCGACTATAGGAAGTCGTCCGCTTGCGCTGCCGAGAGCAGTCGGTTGGCCGTGTCCCTGGTTATTGCAGCAGAGAAGCGGCTTCTGGATCGGGTTGTGGCGATGGCCGGCAAGCAGCCTGAGTTGTCCCCCAACCCCAAGGAGTCGGAAGCTGAGGGCTCGTTCAAGCCAGCGAAAGAAACGAAGAAGATACCCTTGGACCCAGAGCACCCGGAGAGGTTCGCTGTCATAGGTGCAAACCTTGACAGCAAATAGGAAGGCGAGCTCGTCGATTTCCCCCGTGAGAATCGGGACATCTTCGCATGGTCCCCCAAAGACATGCCGGGTGTACCGACGGAATTCGCCGAGCACAAGTTACATGTCCGGTCCGATGTGAAGCCCGTCTGGCAGCCCTTGCGCCGCCTGTCAGAAGAGAAAAGAAGAGTAGTAGGTGAAGAGATAGCCCGGCTCCTTGCAGCCGGCTTCATCATGGAAGTGTGTTTTCCAGAATGGCTGGCAAACCCGGTTTTGGTGCTGAAGAAGAACAAGCAGTGGAGAATGTGTATTGACTACATGAGCCTTAACAAAGCCTGCCCCAAAGACCCGTTTGCTTTGCCAAGGATCGATCAGGTGATAGACTCCATAGCCGGATGCGAGCTGTTGAGCTTCTTAGATGCCTATTCAGGATATCACCAGATCAAGCTGAGCTCGGCAGACAGATTAAAGACCGCCTTCATCACGCCGTTTGGGGCCTTCTGCTACCTGACCATGACGTTCGGCTTGAGGAACGCCGGCACCACCTTCCAGCGTTGCATGCAGAAGTGTCTCCTCAAGCAACTCGGCCGAAATGCCCACATTTACGTGGATGATGTGGTGGTGAAGACGGAAAAGCGTGGAACTCTGCTGGAAGACTTGAAGGAGACCTTTGAGAACCTGCGCCGATTCCAGATCAAGCTTAACCCTGAGAAGTGCGTGTTCGAAGTACCAGCCGGCTAGCTACTCGGCTTCCTGGTCTCCGAATGCGGCATAGAGTGCAACCCTGTCAAGATCAAAGCCATCGAGAGGATGGAGGTACCTAGCCAACTTTTGGATGTGCAGAAATTCACTGGCTGTTTGGCATCCATCAGCCGTTTCATTAGTCGGCTAGGAGAGAAAGCCCTCCCTTTGTATCAACTCATGAAGAAGACCAGTTTTTTCGAGTGGAACCACAAGGCGGATGAGGCCTTTCTGCAGCTGAATAAGATGTTGGTCACTCCCCATGTGTTGGCGGCTCCGACTCCCAAGGAGCCCATGCTCCTGTATATCGCCGCCACCAGCCGAGTGGTCAGCACAGTCATCGTAGTAGAGCGCATGGAGGAAGGCAAGGCACTGCCAGTCCAGAGACCGGTGTATTACCTTAGTGAAGTACTGTCGGCCTCCAAGCAAAACTACCCTCACTACCAGAAGATGTACTATGGTGTGCATTTTGCCGTCAAGAAGCTGAAGCCCTACTTCCAGGAGCATCCGATTACCATGGTCTGCACGGCCCCATTAGCGGAGATCATTGGGAGCCGAGCTGCGTCTGGCCAAGTGGCCAAGTGGGCCATAGATCTGGCGCCTTACACGATCTACTATCAACCCCGCACCGCCATGAAGTCACAAGCGCTGGCCGACTTCCTCGTCGACTGGGCCGAGACCCAGGACCTGCCACCAGCGCCCGACTCCACCCATTGGCGGATGCACTTCGACGACTCCAAGATGCGCACCGGCTTGGGAGCCGGCGTCGTCCTCACCTCTCCTAAGGGCGACAAGCTCCAGTATGCACTATAGATCCATTTCGCCGCCTCCAACAACGTCGCGGAGTACGAGGCGCTCATTCACGGGCTCCGGCTTGCTAAAGAGCTTGGCATTCGCCGGATCCTGTGTTATGGCGAATCGGACATGGTGGTCCAGCAGTCATCTGGCGATTGGGACGCCAAGGACGCGAACATGGCAAGCTGCCGCTTCCTCGTGCAGCAGCTCAGCGGATAATTCGAAGGGTGCGAGTTCCTCCACGTACCAAGAAACGACAACAACCTGGCAGACACTCTGGCGCGAATCGGCTCCACTCGCCAAGCAATACCATCTGGCGTCGCTCTTCAGCGCCTCCTCAAGCCATCCATCAAGCCCTCGCCAGAGTCAGATTCCATTTTTGTGCTGGCTCCTCTAGAAGAAGTTGGACCCGGCTCCAAAGCCCAAGCAGACGACTCCAAGAACGCCGCAGTCAAAGCCGGCCCGGGGACTTCAGAACCCAGCCCGGGGACTGCGGCAACAAAAGAAAAGACTCCAGAACTCGGCCCGGGGACTGCACCAGTCTGCCCGGGGACTTCACTAGCCCAGCAAGTGGCCGCGGACTCCAGCCCTCCGCGGACTCCAGCCCGCCGCCTCCCAGCCCGGCCGCCCTCGTCCAAGTCGCAGTTTTGATGGTCGAAGAGATAGCAGCACCTTCATGGGCTCAGCCCATCCTCAAATTCTTGGTGAACAAGGAGTTACCATGTGATGAAACCTTAGCTCGGCAAATACAACGCCGAGCGGCAGCATATACCATAGTCAACAGAGAGCTGGTCAGGCGCAGCATCACTGGTGTCTACCAGCGCTGCGTCGAGCCAGAGCGAGGCCAAGCAATTCTCAGAGACATCCACCAAGGCGAGTGCGGCCACCATGCGGCCTCAAGGGCGCTCGTCGCCAAAGCTTTCCGGCATGGGTTCTTCTGGCCGACTGCCCTTGAAGAGGCCAAAGAGTTGGTCCAGAAATGCAAGGGGTGCCAGAAGTTTCGCTCCAAGCCACATCAGCCGGCTTCAGCACTCAAGACTATCCCCATCGCCTGGCCCTTTGAAGTTTGGGGCCTGGATATGGTGGGACCCTTCAAGACGGCATGAGGCGGCTTAACTCATCTACTTGTCGCGGTGGACAAGTTCACCAAGTGGATAGAAGTGAATCCCATCAAGAAATTGAATGGTCCGACTGCCGTGACTTTCATCTCAGATATCATAGTTCGGTATGGCATACTGCATAGCATCATCACCGACAACGGCACCAACTTTGCCAAGGGCGCCTTGGCCCGTTTTTGCGTGACACAGGGCATCCGACTGGACTTAGCGTCCGTTGCCCATCCGCAGTCAAACGGGCAGGTGGAGCGGGCGAATGGCCTCATCCTGTCCGGCATCAAGCCTCGGTTGGTCGAACCACTGGAGCGTTCGGCCGGCTGTTGGCTTGACGAGTTGCCAGCCGTTCTCTCGAGCCTGCGCACAACTCCAAACAAATCAACCGGCTTCACACCCTTCTTCCTCGTCTAAGGCGCTGAAGCCGTCATCCCAACGGATATAGAGTTCGACTCCCCGTGAGTCACGATGTATACTGCGGAGGAAGCAGAAGAAGCACGACAAGACGGCGTCGATCTGCTGGAAGAGGGCTGGCTGTTGGCACTCAGCCGGTCCAGCATCTACCAGCAGAGCCTACGTCGCTACTACAATAGGAAGGTCAGGCCAAGATCCTTCCAAGAGGGCGATCTTGTGCTCCAGCTGATCCAGCGAACAGCCGGCCAGCACAAGTTGTCGGCACCTTGGGAAGGCCCCTTCATCATCAGCAAGGTGCTAGGCAACGACTCCTACTACCTGATCGATGCTCAGAAGCCCCGAGCATGAAAGAGAGACGACTCCGGCAAGGAGACGGAGCGACCATGGAACGCAAACCTCCTTCGAAGATTTTACAGTTAATGCAGTATGTACCACGCTCCCCTTTTGTATTAAAGCACCAAGACTCTGGGCCACCCGAGGCGGACTCGGGGACTGCCCCTTTTGTATCTGTATAATCAGTATTATGCTTTCAAGAATGTTACTCGTCCTTATGCTGCTTGGCACCGGGTTCGGCTAGCCGACCCGGGGACTCGCCGTCTCGCGCTATAAAAATGCTTCCCGCAGTCGGACAAGTAGTGTGTGGTGTCTTAGCCGTCTCCTGTTAGAAGCCACAGCTCGCAGAGTGACTAACCGGCGGGCAGGAGTAAGGAGTAAGGACTCAAAGCACAAACATAGCTCGAGCCGGCTTTCCGGCAGTTCCTCGCCAAACCGACTCCGAATAGTCGGATTATAGTTTTTTCTATCAGACTTGCTAAAAGAAACTCTAGAATGGCCAAGTACTTGCCTTCCCAAAGGTTGCCAAGTATTTGATCCAGCGGCAGTCCGTGGAGCGGCTGTCCAACTGGCAAAGACGGCATCTAAGGGAAGGCGGCAAAGGAAAACGCCGAAAGAGAAAATAAGCAAGATATGATAGAACCCAGATAAATATTTACATCACAAAGGCCAGTGGCCGAATCCTCGAACGGAAGTTCAGAATACACCTCGAGGGTGGAATTGTGTGAATTAACAAGTTTTTGGAGAAACTACTAAGCAGATAAATAATACAATGCGGCGGCCTATGAAGCAGCAGACGGGTTCGGAGGCTCGGAAGAGATGGCGGTGTCGGACGTTGGGGCGGCCGGCTGGGCAGACTCGGCTTGATCGCCTCCAACGGCAGTCGGCGCAGCTGGGCGCGGCTCGTTGTTGGAGGCGCGATCGAGCTGAGGCTGATCGTCCGCTCCGACCTCTGGCGCCTCCGTCTTACCTCCGGCCTCCACCTCGCCTTCCCCCTCGACGCTGGAGCCGATCACCTCCGCCGAGTCTTCGTCGTAGTTTGGGTCCATCCCAAACCATTTCGGCGGCGCCTCCTCGCCATTGCCAGCCAGCTCAGGTACAAAGACGTCGGGATCAACATACTCGGCGAGTGCTGCGGCGCGCTTGACGAATTCGCCCTTCATGGCTGCCAGCTCCGGCTGGGCCTCAGCCCGGAGCGTGGCCAGCTGGTCAAGACTCAGGTCTGGATACCACGCCTTGACAAACTCCAAGGCACAACGCGCCCCGGCGTGTGCTGCGGAGCCCTTCCAAGCCTCCAAACGACCCGCCGCGACCTCCAGCCAGTCGGCGGTCCGACTGGGAGTGCGCAGAATCGGCATCTCCGGCCACAAGGCAGCAATCGCCTGAGCGCCGACACGTTGAAGCCGACGCAGCATCCGGTGAGCCGGCCGCAGGCGAGCCTCGATGCTCAGGAGCTGTTCATCAAGAGTCCGGGGGCGTTGGCGGCAACCTCCTCGCCGGCCGCCCTCCGCGCCTCGCGATCAGTCTCGATGGCTTGAACGGCAGCCTGAGCATGGCCCGGGAAGAAGTCTGCCAAGACAGAAAAGAGAGCAAGTCAGAAAAAGCAAGAGTCGGCCAGACCCACAGTCGGCCGTTCAAAGAAAGCGAGTAAAGAAAACTTACCATCAACGATATCTTCGATCTCATGGAAGCCGGAGGTCAGCATCGCCTCCTTGTCGGTCCAGGAGGCGCGTTCGGCTTCGAACTCGGCTTGAAGACCATCCTCCCTCTCCTTTGCCTCCTCATGCGCCTTCTTGAGCAGCTCCTTCTGCTCCGCCAGCTGCGCGGCAAGAAGATCGCGCTCCGTAACAAGCTTGCCGCATTCCATCTCCTTGGCGCGCAGGGCGGTATTGGCCTCTCCCAGCTACCCCTGAAGAACAGCGTTGGCCCCTGAAGAAAAACAATACAAAGTCATCAGTTAAGGTCGCCGGGAAGATCCGGCCCTACTGCGCAGCAGTTGGCCCGAATCTCGGGGACTACAGCCCGCGGGTGCGCCAGCGCGCCCACGCGAGAAGGAAACTCAAAGTCATCAGTTAAGGTCGCCAGGAAGATCCGGCCCGACTGCGCAGCAGTCGGCCCGAATCTCGGGGACTACAGCCCGCGGGTGCGCCAGCGCGCCCCCGCGAAGAAGAAAACTTACTCCGACTCTCCGACAGGTCGGCAGTCCGCTTGCCCAGCTCTTCGACATTGCGGTTGAAGGCGGTGGCTCGAAGGTTGTGGTAGTCCTACAATAAGAATTTCAAAAAGAATAAGTGTTGGAACTCGCCAGATAGAGTTCCGACCCGCCTGCTCAGCAGCCGGCCCGGAACTCGGGGACTACACCCAGTGGGTGCGCTGGCGCGCCCCCACAAAGGAAAGCAAGAAAATAATCAAAGACAGCAGAAACATACGCGGACGGGCGCTCGCGACGCCAGATGCGCCTTGGTGCAATTCTGGATGGCGTCGCCTTCGGCTCGCAGCTTCGCCTGGACGTCCAGGAGCACCTGGTTCAGCGGGCCCGCGCCGCCTCCTCGCACCCACCCGACGGGCGCGACACTCGCCACTTCAACATCTGGGGCGGCTGAGCTGGCCGCTCCGGTCTCCAAAGGGCGCGGCGCTGAAGTCGCCTTCTCCAGTCGACGGCGAGTCAGCACGGCAACTTGGAGAAGCAGGTTCGCCATGGATTCGTCCATAGTCGGCGGCACCGGCGGGTCCGCCGGCTGTCCAACCCTCGCGCTTCCAGACGGCGGCGGGGGCGGTGGTGGCGGCACCACCGTGTCCGGACCAGGGATCCCGCTGCTCTCCCTCTCCATGATGGCGTACTCCCCGCCAACCTCCCCAGTCTGCTCCGTATAGTCTGGAGGCGGCGCTGAGTTCAGGGGAACGACGAAATTCACCGACTTGTGGCGCGCGACTTCTTCGGCCCGCTCTCTGGCCGCGACGGCGGCTTCAGCATCCTCTAGTTTTTTCTGGGCGGAGGCGGCCGCCTTATCGGCCTCCGCCTTTTCCTGATGGGCAGCTTCGTCCTCGTCGCGCTTCTCCTGCGCGTTCCACTCCGTCGCTTCTCAGAGATCGGCAGCGGGGTCAATGCGCGAGTCGCGGCAGACGACTCCGCCGACCCCCTGATGGAGGCGGCGGCGACCTTCCCGAGGGTGAGAGGAGCTCTAGATAGGAAAGATGCATAAGGACTCGGACCAAATCCACCAGAAGACAGAACAAGAAAAATAAGCAGAAGTGCTTACGCGGAGGACAAGGGCGGCTTCTTCGCTTCCTTACGGAAGCACTGGGCCCTCGCGACCGCGTCTTCCCGCTTGGTCGCGGCCGCCTCCCCCTTAAACTTCTTCTCGCGGCCTCCGAGGGAACTCGGCCCGGTCCGGCGCTTCCTCGTGACGTCCGGCCTTGGCTGATGGCGCGGGGCGACTTCCCCGTCTCCGCCCTCAGGCCAGTCGGCGAAGGTGGCCGAGGGCCTGGGGCCGCCTTCCTCTCCGTCGCCGCCTCCTTCGGCATCGGCCTCCATCGCCGCTGCCCCCAGATTGGGGTCGTCGATGTCGCTTTCCGCGCGATCAGGGACGAACTCGCGGGGTGGCCCCACAACGCCAGACGAAGGATGAATGAGAAGATTCTGAGTCAAAAAAGAAAGAAAATGATAAAAATCAAGAGTCGGAAGTCGGCTGTAAAAGAAGAAGAAGGAAAGCAACTTACCACCGGCGGAGGGTTGGCGCGCGAGTACGGCTCCATGCCGAACTGCCAATCCTCCGAGAGGCCGCAGTTCGCGATGTAGTTCACCGTGTTTGCCACCTCCGCTCGACGCATCTCCTTGGTGCACATCCGACTGGGGTCCCGGTGGTCGCTCATCTGATAGATCAGATGAGGCCGGCCTTGAAGCGGGAGGACTCGGTGCGCCACGAAGGCGGCCAGCAAGTCAGTCCCGGTCAGACCGCCCGACTGCGTCAGCACTTGAAGACGTGCCACGACGGCGGCTCCAGCCGGAGTTAGCGTCCTGGCGCGGTAGGACCAGCTGGGCTGCCTCCCAGCTGGCGCGCCGGCTTCGAACGGCGGCAGATTAACCCAGTCGCCTTCTGGGGCGACGCTCTTCACATAGAAGTAAGAGCGCTGCCACATCTTCACCAATTTGATCAGCTGGATGGCGGGGAATGGATTGTCGGCCGTCGTCCTCCGTAGCGCGATGAAGGCACCGCACTGGGCCGGCACGCCGGCAACGTGCGTGCCGAGCTTAGAATGGAAGAACTCTCCCCACAGCTCGATGGTGGGGAGAACACCGAGGAAGCCCTCGCACAAAGAAGTAAAAGCCGCCAGCAGCACCACCATGTTGGGGGTGAGGTGGTGCGGCTGGAGGCCATGGAAATCCAAGAATGAGTGGAAGAATCCGCTCGCTGGCAGCCCTAGCCCGCGCATGAGGTGGGAGCGGAACACGAGCCGCTCGACCTCCCTCGGCTCCGGCGTCACCTCCGTCGGCGGCAGAGCACGGGCCTCCACGAGGTTCGCGCCGGGGAGGCGGCGTGTCTTGCGGAGGAAGTCGATCATATCTTCGTCAACCTCGGAGCCATCCCACACGCCAGAGCGCACGTCGGCGGGGGCGGCGGCGGAGGAAGAGCTCATTGCCGCAAGCGAGGCGCAGATTCGGCGCGGCGGTGGTCGGTGAGAGAAACAGGAAGAAGGAAGTAGAGGGGAGCGGGCGCGCGTGCTTCGCCGCCCCGCTCCCTCCACCTACTTATAGACCGGCGGTCTGAGAAGCCAAGGGGGCGTCGTGGGATTAACTGCGCCCACGCCCCCACGACCCCCACGATTTACAAGGAAGTTACCACGCGCATTAACTGCGCTGAGAAGATCAACCGCCCGCGCGGCCACAGCAGATCCGTCCAAGGGCCGAGGCGTGGTAATGACGGGCCCCACCCACGGGCCTGTCCCGTCGCGCGCGTGGGCTGGCAGACTGGCCCGGCCACGTGGCGTCCCTTGGCAGGGCCGCAGCGGGTGGCGGCCGCGTAGCTTGCCGCGCGCGCGCCGTCTGAATCCCGCCAATACTTTCAAACTCTTCGAAGAGCCGGGCGACCTTCGACAAGTCCGGCTTCCCATAGTCGGCTTGCTGGAGACAGCCCGAAAGATCACCTTCCCACGGTCCATTCAGATAAAGAAACTGTTGAGGCACTTCGGCGTGTCCCCCTCGACGCCTCACCAGCTTCGGGGACTACTATCGGAGTAATGGGCCACGGGTAGGCAAACCCGAGACCCAGAACCTTTCAAGACATCGGGGCGGCTTCGCACCTCAAAACCCTCAAGACAAAGGGCTGACTCTGGCAGTCGGCCGCAGCAGCACCGACTCCCTGCTCGACCGGCGAGTCCCAGAGGCGGCCGGGGCATAAGCCGACTCCTAGTTGGTGAAGCAGGCTATGGGAGTCGGCCAGTAACTCCAACCACTTTTTGCCTATGGAAAGAAGGACGAGAGCGGGGATGGCCGGAGTACGGCCTACCCCTACCCTGATGACTAGGGACAGGCATGGCCACAGTGCGCCGTACCAGAGGAGACTCCCGTCCGGCGCGGCACTGTTGCCATGCTGCCCCTGACGCTCGCCCCAGCGGTGAAACCCTGTTCCCACGACGGCCCGCTCGTACGGCCCGGAGACGGCGGGCCCTGCTAGTCAGCGGGGGAATGAGAGACGGCAAGAGCACCTGAAGACGGACCTCGCGGGAGTCAGCCCCTGAGAGTCGGCCAGCCCCTCCCGCGAGACCCGTATGCCATTAACCAGATAAGATGGGGAGTGGCGACAGTGATCGCCCGCCAGGCGGCGGCACTGTTGCCACGACCCCACGACCAAGCCAACGTCACCCAAGGCACGGCTACAGTGGCCACGTCAGTCGGCGGGGCCCACCAGCGGCGGGCCCCAGGAGTCGGCGGGAAGGACGGCGGCATGAGAGACAGACGGCTGGGACCCGCGCCCAGCCGGATTACCGTTGTACCCCCGGAGGGTAGGCCTATATAAGCCCCCCGGGGCACCCATGCAAAGGGTTCGATTCTTTTAGCACTAGACCAGTAGAAAAGGAGGGAGAGAGCTAGCCTTGCCCTCTCCTACCTCCAGAATACAGCTCGAGGAGCAACCTTGTACTGATATATCCCCATAGTGATGATACGGAGACCCCGCAGAGCAGCAGTAGGGGTATTATCTCCTCGGAGAGCCCCGAAGCTGGGTAAGATTCGCCGACGTGCATGTCTACGCCTCATCCCGTTTCCAGGCACCGGCGACGTTCTACTCGCCCCCACCATGATAATCCATCCTTTGGCATATGTCGCACCCAACCCCCGACAATACAGTACCTTGAAGTGGTGTTTTGTTTCCTTTCGCTAACGGAGCTTACGAGTTTTCTGTTGAGTTTTGTCTTGTGAAGTTTTCAAGTTTTGGGTAAAGATTCGATGGACTATGGAATAAGGAGTGGAAAGAGCCTAAGCTTGGGGATGCCCAAGGCACCCCAAGGTAATATTCAAGGATAACCAAGAGCCTAAGCTTGGGGATGCCCCGGAAGGCATCCCCTCTTTCGTCCTTGTTCATTGGTAACTTTACTTGGAGCTATATTTTTATTCACCACATGATATGTGTTTTGCTTGGAGCATCATTTTATTTTATTTTGTTTTACTTGCTGTTTGAATAAAGTACCAAGATCTGAAATTCTTAAACGTTAGAGAGTCTTCACATAGTTGCATAATTATTCGAATACTCATTGATCTTCACTTATATCTTTCGGAGTAGTTTGTTGTTTGCTCTAGTACTTCACTTATATCTTTTAGAGCACGGTGGTGGTTTTATTCAATAGAAATATTGATCTCTCATGCTTCGCTTATATTATTTTGAGAGAAGTTGATACTTGATAATCGTTTTCTTTAATTATATTTTTATGAGAAGTTGATACTTGATAATCGTTTTCAGATATAAAGGTGGTAATATTATAGTTGTGCTAGTTGAGTAATTGCGAAATTGAGAAATACTTTTGTTGAAGTTTGTGAATCCCGTAGCATGCACGTATGGTGAACCGTTATGTAAAGAAGTCGGAGCATGAGGTGTTTATTGATTGTCTTCCTTATGAGTGGCGGTCGGGGACGAGCGATGGTCTTTTCCTACCAATCTATCCCCCTAGGAGCATGTGTAGTAGTACTTTGCTTCAAGGGCAAGTAAACTTTTGCAATAAGTATATGAGTTCTTTATGACTAATGTGAGTCCATGGATTATACGCACACTTACCTTTCCACAATTTTCTAGCCTCTACGGCAAGCTTTTAAATAGCGGCCGCTACCTCCGCTATTGCGGCCGCAATAGCAGTAGCGTCACCCTACCGCTATTAGTTTAAGGTTGCATTAGAAAATAGCGTGTTGTCATGCTGCGGGTACAATATCACTTGTTTGACCGCTATATCGTCCGCTATCCGCAATATCGCCCGCTATATGAGTCATTGTTATTCTGTTGTGTAATCTATTTTGGTAAATGTGTCTTGCTTGGATGGTTCCACAACGAAATATTGTTCAATTATAGTTTTTATTCTTATATAAATGATGATTTCTCAAATTAAGTGTCATATTTTTTGTCAATGGCCTAGAAATATACACAACAATCTCAAATTTATGAGTGTTTTTTAAAAATTGGCTATGTGGACATAGCGCCCGCAATATCACCCGCTATCAGTATTCCGCTACGTGGACCCTAATCTGCGACCAGTACGTTATCTGCTATTTAAAAGCTTGCTCTACGGTACCGTGCATGTCCCTTTCTCACCTCGAGAGTTGGTGCACACTTCGCCGGTGCATCCAAACCCCGTGATAGGATACGCTCTATCACACATAAACCTCCTTATATCTTCCTCAAAACAGCCACCATACCTACCTATTATGACATTTCCATAGCCATTCTGAGATATATTGTCATGCAACTTTCCACTGTTTCATTTATCATTACATGCTCCATCATTGTCATATTGCTTTGCAGGATCATGTAGTTGACATCGTATTTGTGGCAAAGCCACCATTCATAATTCTTTCATACATGTCACTCTTGATTCATTGCATATCCCGGTACACCGCCGGAGGCATCACATAGAGTCATATCTTGTTCTAAGTATCGAGTTGTAATTCATGAGTTGTAAGTAAATAAAAGTGTGATGATCATCATTATTAGAGCATTGTCCCAAGTGAGGAAAGGATGATGGAGACTATGATTACCCGACAAGTCGGGATGACATTCCAGACTAAATGAAAATAAAAAATAAAAAAGAGGCCAAAAAAAGAGAGAAAAGGCCCAACAAAAAAAAGAAAAAAATGAGAGAAAAAGAGAGAAGGGACAATGTTACTATCTTTTTACCACACTTGTGCTTCAAAGTAGCACCATGATCTTTATGATAGAGAGTCTCTCATTTTGTCACTTTCATATACTAGTGGAAAATTTCGTTATAGAACTTGGCTTGTATATTCCAGTGACGGGCTTCCTCAAATGACCGAGGTCTTCGTGAGCAAGCAAGTTGGATGCACACCCACTCAGTTTCTTTTGTTGAGCTTTCATATAAGATCTAGTGCATCCGTTGCATGGCAATCCCTACTCCTCGCATTAACATCAATTGATGGGCATTTCCATAGCCCGTTGATTAGCCTCGTTGATGTGAGACTTTCTCCTTTTTTGTCTTCCCTTATAACCCCTACCATTATACCACACTCCACCATAGTGCTATATCCATGGCTTACGCTCATGTATTGCGTAAGGGTTGAAAAAGCTGAAGCGCGTTAAAAAGTATGAACCAATTGCTTGGCTTGTCATCGGGGTTGTGCATGATATGAATACTTTGTGTGGGGAAGATGGAGCATAGCCAGAATATATGATTTTGTAGGGATAAACTTGCTTTGGCTATGTTATTTTGATAAGACATAATTGCTTTGTTAGCATGCTTGAAGTATTATTGTTTTTATGTCAACATTAAACTTTTATCTTGAATTATATCGAATATGAATATTCATACCACAAATAAGAGGGCTACATTGAAAATTAAGCTTGGGGATGCTTGAAACGTCTCCAACGTATCTATAATTTTTGATTGCTTCATGCTATATTATATACTGTTTAGAATTATTATTGGGCTTTGTGACACACTTTTATATTATTTTTGGTACTAACCTATGAACCGGAGGCCCAGCCCAAATTGTTGTTTTCTTGCCTATTTTAGTGTTTCAAAGAAAAGGAATATCAAACGGAGGCCAAACGGAATGAAACCTTCGGGAGAGTCATTTTTGGAACGGATGCAAACCAGGAGACTTGGAGTCTACGTAAGGGAAGCAGCGAGGAAGCCACGAGGCAGGGGGACGCACCCACCACCCTGGGCACGCCCTCCACCCACGTGGACTCCTCGTGACCCCCCTGACGTGTTTCTTCCTCCTATATATATCAATATACCCGAAAACCATCAGGGAACAAAATAGATCGGGAGTTCCGCCGCCGCAAGCCTTTGTAGCCACCAAAAACAAATCGGGAACCTGTTCCGGCACCCTGCCGGAGGGGGGATCCCTTACCGGTGGCCATCTTCATCATCCCGGCACTCTCCATGATGAGGAGGGAGTAGTTCACCCTCGGGGCTGAGGGTATATACTAGTAGCTATGTGTTTGATCTCTCTCTCTCTCTCTCTCTCTCGTGTTCTTTATTTTGCACGATCTTGATGTATCGTGACCTTTGCTATTATAGTTGGATCTTATGTTGCTTCTCCCCCTCTACTCTCTTGTAATGGATTGAGTTTTCCCTTTGAAGTAATCTTTGTCTGGCTGTGTGTATCTGTGGTGACAATGGGATATCACGTGATTCACTTGATGTATGTTTTGGTGATCAACTTGCGGGTTCCGCCCATGAACTTATGCATAGGGGTGGGCACACATTTTGGTCTTGATTCTCCGGTAGAAACTTTGGGGCACTCTTTGAGGTTCTATGTGTTGGTTGAATAGATGAGTCTGAGATTTTGTGATGCATATCGTATAATCATGCCCACGGAAACTTGAGGTGACAATGGAATATCTAGGTGACATTAGGGTTTGGTTGATTTGTGTCTTAAGGTGCTATTCTAGTACGAACTCTAGGGTTGTTGTGACACTCGGTGGTCTCCATGTAGTATCCGTCGGCGGTGGCATCTGGCTCCAGGGATCCACCATCTGGTTGCAACAACCGGAAAGAAGAAGGAAGGGGGAAAGGGGGAGCAAAGCAACCGTCAGTACTCATACAATGTACTCGCAAGCATCAGATCTATACTAAGTATGCATTGGTATCAAATGGAAGGGTTGTATCTGTGGACTGAAATTCAGAATGCCAGAATAGAGGGGAAGTCCTAGCCTATCGAAGACTAGCATCTTGAAGCAGCTCCACGCGTCTTGCAGCATGTAGAAGAGTAAAGAATAGCAGTTTATAATTAACAAGCATGTTGTAACATCAATGCCTCGAGATCATTCCTCGATTCCCTGCGAGGAAGCAATCCCTGTGCCACATATCCATCACATATCAAGTATCCATTTCTAGTTGTATATGATCATGATACAAGTCTGAACGTCCATTACCGTGGACACAATATTCGAATATATGTCTTCCCTGTAGGGGGGCACCACGTTTTCCAACACGCTCGATCACTCTGGCCGGACACACTTTCCTGGGTCATGCCCGACCTCGGAAGATCAACACGTCGTAGCCCTACCTAGGCTCAGCAGAGAGGTCCCCACGGGTCTACATCCTAAGCACTCTGGGGTATGGGCCCATCGCCCGTAGCACTCCGGGTCGTTACGTGCAGGGCGGCTCCAGGGTCCACCTCTACATGGATGGTGTCGGCCCAACCGTGCTGCAATGCTAAACTGGACGTCCGACGAAGCTTCGGATGATACTGCAACGTCGAGGCCCATAACTATTATCGCATGGTGGTTAGTGCGTAAAGGCCACAGGCCAATTCAGAACAAATACCCAAACTTGTTAGTGCATTAACAATTAAAGTAGTGACGGCTGTCGGGACAAGTCCGGAGCTACCACCCCCCCTGGGTGATACCGCTAAACAGCCAGCCGCCACCGTCACATCGCACGGGTGCTCTCCGGGCCCGCCCGGCTTTCACAACGGTCTCCAGTAAAGTCAAGGTAACCGTGTGTCCAGACATCAAGTCCAAAACCCGAGTAATCACCCCCGGTGAGTTCCACTCGATGTAATCATCAAGGTGAACGTAAGAGGATCCACCCTCGAGGTTCACACTTGAGGTGTTGCACATCAAAGCCGTATCGGGAATGGTGAAGGAGGAAATCACCCTCGTTGACCACGACCGAATAGCTACACTACAGAGATCTCATCCGGAGTGATGTATAAGTTTCCACCCTCGGCACTCGATGGTAACTCTGCAAAGTCGAGCAACAAAAAGGGGCGTGATGTGATGTGAGGTGTCGGGCTCTGGTTGTCGATCACGTTGATCGAGTCGTCGATGATGAAGTAGGGGCAACAAGTACAAGGTGGGGGTCATTGATGGATCACTTCCCAACCTATACTAAGCAGTTTAGGATAAGCAGGTAGGTAACAATAGCAGGTACAAAAGCAGGCTATGCATCAGAATAGGAGAAATAAATTACACTAGCAAAATCTAATGCAAGCATGAGAGAATGGAATGGGTGATATTGGGATGATCAAAGGGGGGGGGCTTGCCTGGAAGCTCCGCTGAAAGGGAAGAAGGGTCGTCGTCGACGTAGTCGATCACAGGGACATCACCAGCGGTCTCGGGGTCTACCGGAGAGAAGAGGCGGAAGAAACAGTAAATATAATGCAAACAGATGCATGACAGTGGTAACACGCAGGGCTAGGGGTGTTCTATTGCAGTGCTACACGATACCGCCGAAGGGGAATAACATCCGGAAAGTTTTCCCGAAATTAGGCATTTTCGGATTGACGAACAGGAGGGGAAAAGTTCGATGTTCGCTATGCTAGGAGCATGTGATAGATGAACGGAGAGTGTATTCCGATTCGCCTCGTCGTTCTGAGAAACTTTCATCTATAAAACTTTTTCATCCGAGTTACGGATTATTTTCTATGATTTTCCAAAGATTTAAAGAATATTCTGAAAATCCCTTAAATTCTGCTAAGTCTGAGAATTCGTCTGTTTTAAACATCTTTTAGCTGTTTTCAAAAGGCTACAACTATTGTTCTGTACATCCTATGATTTTGTGCCTTATATCAATTGTGAGCATTTTTCTGCAATCGACATGTTAGTAACACTTTCATCCATATTAGAGTTCGTTTGCTTGATCATCAGCAGCTCTAAAGTAGCTATGAAAATAAAGTTGTTTTTGGTTTTTCTGTTAACAGAACATTAAACTTTGTGATTTTCATAGGATTTAATCTATGCATTAAACATTTGATCCTTGTCAAGTGTACTACCTCCCCATAATATTTTTGCTCCTGTTAGACGTTGTTTAGTCATTGTTTAGGGGCACTCCAAGATGTTACTCAACGTAATATTAGAAAAGCTATCTAGAAACTACAGTAGCTAGCGTCAGTTAGCATCGACAACAGCAGACGAGTAGCAAGCAGTAGCAAGCGGCAACAGGTAGGCTCGCGGGCACGTGCGCACGCGCAAAGCACGACCATCGCGGGGTGTCGTGGTTCTAAGTCTGACAGTAGAATGGGGGGTAGGTATGTAGAGGCAAGATCCTTGTTATGGCGAAGTTGTAGACACGAGTTTTATGAGTTCAGGACCTTCTCAGAAAAAGTAACAGCCCTACGTCTCGGAGCCCGGAGGCGGTCGACTGGATTATGTATGTGTGTGTTTACAGGGGTGTGAACCCTTGTGCCTGTGGAGGGGGTGGCTTATATAGAGTGCGCCAGGACCCCCGCCGGCCCACGTTACAAGGGGTTTAAGGTACATTAAAAAGGAGGCGTTACTGGTAACGCTAGTAATAAAGAGACATAATGATCATTAAAGCTATGGTGTAATGTCCGACCGTTGAAGTGTAGAGTCGCTTTAGATCTTCTGGCGGTCGAGTGACAGTCTCTGTGGTCGAGTGACTTCAAGTCTTCCGAGTGGAATACTTCATGTTCGAGTGGATGATGACTCCTCTTCGAATGCTTCTGGCTTTAGGGAGATGCCGTTGGGGAAGGTGTCTAGGTCAGGCCTATGACCCTACCCTAGGTACATGGCTTCATCATTAGCCCCCAAATGGTTTAGGGTTTGAGTGGAGAAGGAGTTGACAATACTTCCGATTCAGCTCTTGTATTTTGGGAGTGTCTGGTTGGGATCGATGAATCAACATGGTGACATCAACTTCTTTTTCAGTCACATTGATCCATTCTTGTTTTTGTCGAGTGAACTTTGTTGAAAAGCTTCGAACGTTGATATGGAGAAAATCTTCCATCTGACAGGTTGCTCTGTTGCCCGCGGATCTCGCGGGATTCGAATTTTTGGGTAGCGTGCGGGGTGGAGGAGGCCGCAGCAATCGGGCTGGATAAGGTAGGGCCGCCTCGATTTCTGTGCCGACTTTTTCGCCATGTATCGCTCGCGCGACTTTTGCGGGATTCCATATGATCGCACAGGACCACAAGTCAGTCACTCGGAAGCAACCTCATATAAGCGTCGGTCCAGGGTTTTTTAACAGTGCGTTCCCATTCTTCCTCTACCATCTCTGTTTTCTCCACCGCATCTGCTCCTGCCCCGGCGCCGCTGTTCCATTCGAGCTTTGTCTACTGCGATGGGAAAGGAGACAAGGGTGGCATTGGAGCACGCGAAGAAGGTGACGGCGAAGGCGAAGGGGAAGAAGACCAGCCGGGGCGGATCTTTCTCGAGGTCCGGCCTGCCGCCCGGCTGGATCCAGGGCGACGGGATTCACTCGGAGATCCGTCAAGACGATATCGACGATCTGGTCGAGGGGGGACTGATCCCCCACGAATCAGCGCGGCTTCCGGGGGACGAGACCGAGACGCGGCCGTAGGAGGGTGAGTTCGTTCTCCTTGCTACTCACATCGACCGCGGGCTTTCTTTGCCTCCCCATCATTTCTTTCGAGGTTTCTTGAACTTCTTTGGGGCGCAACTCCGCCACTTTACCGCAAACACCATCGTGTATCTTGCTGCTTTCGTGTCCATGTGCGAGAATTTCCATGGTTGTCGACCACACTGGGGTCTCTTCAAGCACATATTCACGTGTCGTTCTCAGTTGGTCAAGAAGGCCAACCCGAGTGACGAGAGGACGCATGTGATCCAGATGTGCGGGGGTCTCGGAATTCAGATGAGGGGTAAAAGCTCTTTCCCAGCCATAATCTTTCCCCAATTGGTCCGAGGGTGGCAGTCGACCTGGTTCTACTGCAAGGACCAGCCGACTCCAGGGCAGTCGACTGGACTTCCCCCCTTTTCCGTGGCCCGAGTGAAGAAGCCCTCCGTCTTGAAAGTGACCCCGGAGGAGAAGGCACATGTGAAGGTGCTGGTCGTGCGAGTAGTTCAGCTTGTCCGTGATGGGGTAACTGGCATGGATTTGTTGGAGGTCTTCCTTAGGCGACGCATTCAACCGCTTCAAGATCGTGACCATCCGATGTGGATGTATTCGGGCACTGATGACACCACTCGGATCCATCCGGAGGAAGTTGATGAACCTACATTGGAGGGGTGGCTGAATGGTATAAATGGCAACAAAGACAACCCTAGGGGATCCAGGGGGATCCCTCCACTCAACAACACATATGAAACAGACAAGGTGTAACTCCAAATGGTCGAGTGTCTTCTTGATTTATCAAGTAGTTGTTTGCTGTCACCCGACTGATTGCTGTCTTGGTTATTGTCTTCCAGGCCCTGACTGAGATGTACTCGATGCCCAACGGGGAGCAAGAGCAGGACCCAGAGGGAGAGGCGAGCGGAGGTGAGAGCGGTGAGTGGCATTCTGATGGTGAAGGGGACGAGGATAGCGATGACCCGAGTGATGAAGAAGAGGTTGACTCTCCTCCCCATAGGGAAAGGCGATCCAAGCTCACTCAAGATCCAGCAAGTGTCCGTAGCAAAGAGACCGCGCAAACCGGGCAGTCATCCAAGCGCCCTCGGACGTCTTCGCCCGCGCCGACTGAAAATACACCAAAGCAACTGAAAACTGCGCCATCAACACCGCCGAAAGCCTTGCCCTAGATCAAAGTGGCTATCCCCATTGGTTCCGGGTATTAGTTGGACTTGATTTCTTTTTTTAATATGAATTTGGATTTGAGTCGACTCATTTCAACTGACATGGCCGACTGAAATCTGAAATATGGAATTTGCAGTGCTGCTACCTCAGGGACTTCTGCTTACAAGAATGAGGACGAGGAAATGGAGGGTGCAGTCACCTCTAATCCGAGTACCACTCTCATAATCTTGTCTTTATTCCTGAGGGAGTCCTAGATTACGGGGTGTTCGGATAGCCGGACTATAAACTTTGGCCAGACTCTTGGACTATGAAGATACAAGATTGAAGACTTCGTCCCATGTCCGGATGGGACTTTCCTTGGCATGGAAGGCAAGCTTGGCGATACGGATATGTAGATCTCCTCCCATTGTAACCGACTCTGTGCAACCCTAGCCCTCTCTGGTGTCTATATAAACTGGAGGGTTTTAGTCCATAGGACGAACAACAATCATACCATAGGCTAGCTTCTAGGGTTCAGACTCTCTGATCTCATGATAGATCCACTCTTGTACTACCCATCAATATTAATCAAGCACGAGTAGGGTTTTACCTCCATCGAGAGGGCCCAAACCTGGGTAAAAACATCGTGTCCCTTGTCTCCTGTTACCATCCGCCTAGACACACAGTTCGGGACCCCCTACCCGAGATCCGCCGGTTTTGACACCGACATTGGTGCTTTCATTGAGAGTTCCTCTGTGTGGTCATCTTTAGGCCCGATGGCTCCTCCGATCATCAACATCGATGCGGTCCCGGGTGAGACTTTTCTCCCCGGACAGATCTTTGTATTCGGTGGCTTTGCAATGCGGGCTAATTCTCTTGGCCATCTAGAGCAGATTGAAAGCTACGCCCCTGGCCATCAGGTCAGATTTGGAAGTTTGAACTACATGGACAACATCCGCGGAGGCTTGATCCTCGGCGGATTCGAGCCGCGGCCAGGCGCACCACACTGTCACGATGGGCATGACTTAACTCTGCCGCTGAAGAGTGCCCTGGAGGCCGCACCCGCGTTAGCCCCGACCCTTGGCTCGGAGCCAACCGTGCCGACCGAGGTCGGGTGGCTAGACCCCGCCTGAGGGGCCGCAATCTTTACGGCGATCGAGTCGAACACTAGCCTTATCCTCTGCGAAGCCCGTGACTCCAAGGTGGCGGACTCTTCTCCGGACTCCGAACCCTCCGCGCCCCTGCCAATCAAATCCGATTGGGCGCTGTCTGTGTCAAAACCGGCGGATCTCGGGTAGGGGGTCCCGAACTATGCGTCTAAGGTGGATGGTAACATGAACACGGGGTTTTACCCAGCTTCGGGCCCTCTCTATGGAGGTAATACCCTACATGCTGCTTGAATGATCTTGATGATATGAGTAGTACAAGAGTGGATCTACCACGAGATCAGAGAGGCTAAACCCTAGAAGCTAGCCTATGGTATGATTGTTGGATCCAGAGGCCTAGGATAACATGAGTCCTAGCCGAATACGCCGGTGGGGGAGGAGTCCTTGTCTTGATCGCCAAGTCTTGTGCAATCTTCCTTGTGTGCGGCAGCTGTCCGAACTGGCCCATGAGTATACGGCCATGGGGGTCCTCGGCCCAATCTAACAGATCGGGAGATGACGTGGTGAGTACCCCCTAGTCCAGGACACCGTCAGTAGCCCCCTGAACCGGTCTTCAAGTTAGGGACGCTCCTCGATTCTTCCGAACTGTTCTTCATCTTCGGTCGTCGGTCTTGAAAACTGGTTCAACAAATCTTCTCGTCTTCGATCTTGAGGATCGCCGAAGTGCATCCGAAGAGTTTACACGTCGGGTATCCGAGGAGCCCTTTAAGTCTTCGGCCTTGATCAATGCCTTGTTATTTTTATGCCACGCCTCGGTTTGAAGTTGTTCCCGGGTGGCAGTGTCCTCTTGCATCCGAGCTCCAACGCCGAACTGCATTCGAGGTATCTTTTACAGCCGAACACCAACCCCGGTCTGTATCTGGGCTCCAACGCCGGAATGTATCCGAGCTCCAACGTCGGACGGTATGTGAAGAGAATTGTTATAGTCGAGTTCCAACGCTGAACTGCATCCGAGCTAGAGCGCCGGACCATATCCGAGCTCCAACGCCGGACTATGTCTAAGCTCCAACACCAGGCTATGTTTGAGGTGTCATAGGTCACCTTGGTTCAAAAAAGTGTTTAGCCGAGCTTAATGCCGGAAATGCCCTCTAAGGAGCCAACCACTTGCATTCGAGCTATATGCCGAACTGCTTCCGAGGTGGCTCAACACCTTGGTCATGGGTTGATTGTTTGCGGATTTTATTTCTGATGCGTATAAATTTATTTCTGATGTATTGCCAGTAGCCCTCAAGGTGCGTGTTGGCCTAATATCCGGGATGCACCTAAACGAAAAAAATCAAACCGCAGACCCAGTAGCCCCTAAGACTCAGGTCGATTCATAAAATCAGCCTCGGGATCAATTCCCAGCTCAGCAGCATAATTAGGAATAGAGACGCGGTGTGCGAAGTCCTCGAGACTCAGGTTGGGTGCGGCCGACCAACCTGAGGATAATAATTTCCTCAAAAACTATATTGCACTTTAAATTTTCTTCATTGGATTGTCAATGCAGTAGCCCCCGAGACACTGGGCAACACCAAATCAGGGTATTGATGTGCCCCTTTACTATTTATAAATAATGAGCGCAAAGCCCAGTAGCCCCCGAGCCTTAATGTGGGCACGGGTGGCCGAATTAAGGATCGATATCCAGAGTAAAATCACAAAACAAGTGTAATGATTCTATGTATCCAAGTACTTTACATCATTATTTTGACTCCATTGCGACCGTTTATCAGTTGAAAGTGGCCCATCGTCGACTTCTACCCCTTGGTAGATCCTATGCAGGGTGTTTCCGCACTAACAAACCAACCCTTAGCCGACGTCTCGGTGCCCGGAGGCGGTTGTGTTAGCGGAAACGAGGCAGTCAGATATGCGTGCTTTATAACTTTCGCTTAGTCATAGGAGCTTTAAACTGGGGAAGCTAGCTATGAGCCCCAGGTTAGTGTTCGGTGACATCCGAGGTCAAGCCGTAAACACTTCGGCCAATGTTATTAATGGACCGTCATTTAAAATAGACATCGGATCGCTGACATGTTTACGCCTATTGTGACAGTCAGTTTTCGGCTTTCTCCACTGAGGTGCTTAACCATGCGAGCTGGAAGCACAATCGCTGTGGTTCTCCCTTTGCACACCTAGCCGAACAAAGCGAGGCAAGCACAGGAGCCGGGCAACCCAACTATTGACCGAAGACACAATTCGAAACCGATGCATATATAGCAATATCCGAGAATGTTTTTGCCGAATCCCTAAAGGTGTCTGGTGCTGCACTGCGAGACTAATGCTGGAAACACACAAATAGTTTAAAAGTGCCATAGGCTCGAAAAGCCAAAAAACTTATTCAAAAGTTCAATGTCCGAACTAGATCAAGTGTTCGGTGCCAATCTGAAAATTGGACTTTTAAAAAAATGCTTCTGTTGTGCTTTAACATGACACATCCTATCTCAAGACTTCAAGCTGGTCAGCCTATGGCTTCAACCTACTATCCCGAAGGCGGAGTACTTCTCATTAGGCCAGTTTAGCAAACTAAACTCTAGCGGTTTTGAGAGAGAAATTAGGCTCCCGAGCTAGTGACCACACACTCGTGTCGAAAAAAGGAGTGATAAATAGTAATAATAATAATAACTTTGCAACGACTAAGAAGAAAAACACTTATTATAAAACGACTCAAATAAAATTAAGATCCCCCAAGTGACTTGGGTAAAAGAATGATTGTATGTACCGAAGTACTTATATCATATCTATGTTCACCCGAACTTTAAACGCGTCTTAACCAACCGTCGGCTTCTCCCTCTTCGGTCAAGGACAGAAAAGTGTTATGTACTCCACCTGTCGAGAATATCGACAGTGTTTCTGATAACCAGGCAACCGGGCCATAAGGCTGTAACAGACAAAGCGCGCTCAGGGAACTTATGCTATATTACAGATGAAGTGTAAGAAGAATCTTCGAAGAAAATAGTACGCCCACCGATACCTTTCTTCGGTGCTCATTGATACTATGAGACTTGTGCAATAGATTTTTTGTACTCATGAGTTCCGTTGTGTCCCGACCATGATTGAAAAGAATAAGAGCGCTACCTTTCGGCTTCACCCAGTCCGAGGTCAGAGCTCGGATGACCCGGTCGTGACAATCGCAAAGGTGCTCCCTTTACTCCCTAGCCGAACAATTGGGAATGTAGGGGTAAGCACAGGAGCCAGGCAACCCAGCTTGCAAATCGCTTAAGTCAATATGGTGCATATTGTGGCGTAATAGACGAATAAGGAATGAAGCCGTACAAGTATAATCATATGCAAGAGGAAAAGCTTCATAAAGGAAGCCCCCAAGTAAATGGGGTATTTGAATTTGTCCGTCACAAACAAAGTTTGGACAAGGAAATTTTTACAAGCAACTTTGTTCCAAAAAATTATAATGCTTGGTCGAACCAAACACAAGTTAAAAATTTAAAACTTTGAGCATGAAGGCAACTTAGCTGGTTAATGTGTTCGGTATTGATGACGCCATCCGAGCTTGATCCGGGACAAGGTTCCATCCCCCAACCCGGTCCCAAGGTGGCGGAGCAAAGAGCTCAGCACTCCAAAGTGGTTACATAGCACGGTCAATGCATGGCGGTAGAGTGATGCCGAAGTCCTCGGCATGGGGTAATGAAGTGTTGACGAAGCCCCCCGTCCAGCCGAGGTGACGCCAAAGGATATAGTCCGGCTAGATCATTTTCCTATGCAAAAAAATTGTGCAAACGGGAGATAATAGTAATAATAATAAAAATAAATCGTTGCATAATAAATAATTTATGCAAAGTGGGTAATAAAAGAAATATGGCCTGGCACCGAAGTCAATGTCGATGTAGGGCATCGGCGTGATGCGGTAAAGGCGTGGCAAAGCCTAAATTCATAGTTTGGTCCGAGTTCCGGATGCGGCGTTCGCCGGACTATGTACGGAGACTGGCCGAACCATCATGCGACCGTCGTTAATACGGTCACCATTTGATAGACCTGTGTACATATGATGGACAAACCAGAGCAATAATTCCTTGGGAAAAATCAGCCCAAACAAGCAAAAAATACTAGGATTAGTAGCACCTGGTTTATTTGTTGTAGCAATCCGAAGGAAGGTGATTCCCAAAATTGGGACTCGATCTGCACACCCATTGCCTGATGGGTGATAAAGCGACGGCATGGCAATGCTGGCAAAGGTTGGCTTGCAGAGGCAAAGCCCTCGGCCTAGCTAATCGTGATGAAGCTGGTCGGCTGGTGACGCCAAAGTCACCGGAGTAGGTTGATGAAGAGATGATGAAGCCCCCGTTCCAGCCGAGATGTCAAAGTAGGTCGGCGTGATGGACACCGGCTTGAAGGAGCAACACTGCGGCTCTGCCGATGCAGGTCGTGACGTGGTCAATGCCGGCTTGATGAAGTGACCGTGCGGCGATGCCGGTGTGCCCGCTCCGTGTAATCCTTGGGGCGGCGATGTTGGTTATGAGTTATCCTTTGCGATGCCGAACTCTTCTTCGGCTTGCCGAGATGATGATCTGAAGAAGTTGAGCTCGGCTCAACAAAGTGACGACGTGTCTAGCGCAGGTCGGCAGCCGTGGAGCAATATTGCCAGACTGGTTTGACAGCAGCATGATGTTGAAGATCATGTTCAAAAGATTTTAAAGTTGGTGGGATGTGTCTGGGAAAAAAACACAATACCCCATACAAAACTTTCTTCAAAAAGGATGTCTGAAATCTCGTTCATAAAAAAGACGAACTTGGGTCGGATTCGTTTTCGCGCAGAAAACAGATCTGAAAAGTGATGCACTAATCGGAAGATTCCCGGAGTTTGGACGGTTGGATCTAGCTGAAATTTTGAGGGGTGGTAGATATAGGAATTCCGCAGCCGATCAACGGTTGTATCTTCCAAAGGTTGTCGGAGCTAGAAGCTGGACACCACGCCCTAAACTCGTCCAGATTCTCGTCCAGATTTTACAGGGCTCCGGTATATCGCGGATTGCCAGAGATTCCTCCACCGGAACTCGACGAAATTTTCCAGGGTTGTTGTAGACTCAATTCCTCACAATTCCACCAAAGCAATCATTAATACGACACTTGAGGAGGCGGTGGTGGCGGACACAAGTTTGCTGTCCAGAAAAACAGCACAGTTGCCCGAGGGCAATGTTGACGTTGAGCCCCCGGGCTCCCTGGATGATTCCTCCATGATCTTGATAGAGATCGGAGTTGATGTTGGTGAAGGCCCTCATACGAACATGACGATCGGAGGTAGGGTGCAGTCCTTGGTCGAACCAAGGTAACCAGTCGAGCTGGTGACGAAGATGCCAAAGTCGCAGTTGATCTGCAAGCGAGCCATCGATCCTTTTGCCGATCACACAGCGAAACTCTCAATGAAAGCACCAATGTCGGTGTCAAAACCGGCGAATCTCGGGTAGGGGGTCCCGAACTGTGCATCTAAGGCGGATGGTAACATGAACACGGGGTTTTACCCAGCTTCGGGCCCTCTCTATGGAGGTAATACCCTACTTCCTGCTTGATTGATCTTGATGATATGAGTAGTACAAGAGTGGATCAACCACGAGGTCAGAGAGGCTAAACCCTAGAAGCTAGCCTATGGTATGATTGTTGGATCCCTCCTCTATCGACTAGCCTGGCCCTGGTTTATATAATGCACCAGAGGCCTAGGATAACAAGAGTCCTAGCCGAATACGCCAGTGGGGGAGGAGTCCTTGTCTTGATCGCCAAGTCTTGTGAATCTTCCTTGTATGCGGCAGTTGTCCGAACTGGCCCATGAGTATATGGCCATGGGGGTCCTCGGCCACATCTAACAGATCGGGAGATGACGTGGTGAGTACCCCCTAGTCCAGGACACCATCATGTGCCGATCACTCGCCCTTCGGCGACATTCTGAATTCACTAAGGTCTCTCTCTTTGTTAGTAGAGTCCTTGCCGGATTATGACCGGCAGGATTGGGATGCGGACGACGAAGAAATTCGATGCCCACCCACCACCCACTTCGTAGCCACTGTCGATGATCTAACCGACATGCTAGACTTCGACTCGGAAGACATCGACGGTATGAACGATGATGTAGGAGGCGAACAAGAACCAGCGCCTATAGGGCACTGGAAAGCCACCTCATCATATGACATATACATGGTGGATACACCCAAAGAAGGCAATGGCGACGGAGCAGCGGGGGATGATCCCTCAAAGAAGCAACCTAAGCACCGACGTCAGCGGCGCCGCTCTATGTCCTGCCAAAACAAAAACGGTGATACCGGCACGGGAGATAATAACACCCCGGACAGTGCCGAAGATAACTCCCTCCAGCAGGATTCAGCGCAGGAGAATGGAGAAGCCAACCCCCCTGAGAGGGCGGCAGACAAGGAGGAAGAGGATGATAATTACATGCCTCCCTCCGAAGACGAGGCAAGCCTCGTCGACGACGAATTTGTCGTGCCTAAGGATCCCGTCGAACAAGAGCGCTTTAAGCGCAGGCTTATGGCCACGACAAGTAGCCTTAGGACAAAACAACAACTGCTTAAAGCTGATCAAGACTTGCTAGCTGACAGATGGACTGAAGTCCTTGCGGCCGAGGAGTACGAACTCGAACGCCCCTCCAAAAGCTACCCAAAGCGCAGGCTGCTACCCCGATTAGAGGAGGAAGCACTTAAACCTACATCACCAGCGCAGCATGCGGCTGACCGGCCACCTCGCGGCCGCGACAGAGAGGCCTCTCGGCCCTCCACTCAAGCCGCACCCCAGCGTCGCTCAAAAAATACCAAGGCACGGGGAAACACGCTAGACCTGCGAGATATCTTGGAGGCCAAGGCAAGGCAAACAAGATCGATCTACGGATCGCGTGGGCGCCCCACGACACGAGACGATAACCTTCAAGCCGGATACAGTAAATCCGGTCGGGCTGAACACAGCAGACAAAGCTCATTTGACTTACGTCGTGATATAGCCTAGTACGGAGGTGCCGCACACCCACTATGCTTCACAGATGAAGTAATGGATCATCAAATCCCAGAGGGTTTCAAACCCGTAAACATTGAATCATACGATGGCGCAACAGATCCTGTGGTATGGATTGAGGATTATCTCCTTCATATCCACATGGCCAGTGGCGATGATCTACACGCCATCAAATACCTCCCACTCAAGCTTAAAGGACCAGCTCGGCATTGGCTTAACAGCTTGCCAGCAGAATCAATTGGTTGTTGGGAGGACCTGGAAGCCGCATTCCTCGACAATTTCCTGGGCACCTATGTGCGACCACCAGACGCCGATGACCTGAGCCACATAACTCAGCAGCCAGAAGAATCTGCCAGACAATTCTGGACACGGTTCCTAACCAAGAAAAATCAAATTGTCGACTGTCCGAACGCAGAGGCCCTAGCAGCCTTCAAGCATAATATCCGTGACGAGTGGCTTGCCCGACACCTTGGACAGGTAAAGCCGAAATCTATGGCAGCCCTCACGACACTCACGACCCGCTTTTGCGCGGGAGAAGACAGCTGGCTGGCTCATAGCAACAACATGACCAAGAGCCCTGATAATTCGGATACCAAGGACAGCAACGGCAGGTCACGTCGCAACAAGCACAAGCGCCGCATTAACTGCGACAATGCTGAAGATACGACAGTTAATGCCGGATTCAGAGGCTCTAAACCCGGTCAGCGGAAAAAGCCATTCAAAAGAAAAACTCCGGGCCCGTCCAGTTTGGACCAGATACTCGATCGATCGTGCCAGATACATGGCACCCCCAAAAACCAGCCAATCACACTAACAGGGATTGTTGGGTGTTCAAGCAGGCCGGCAAGTTAAATGCCGAAAACAGAGATAAGGGGCTGCATAGTGATGACGAGGAGGAGCCTCGGCCGCCGAACAATAGTGGACAGAAGGGCTTCCCCCCCACAAGTGCGGACGGTGAACATGATATATGCAACCCACATCCCCAAAAGGGAGCAGAAGCGTGCGCTCAGGGACGTATATGCGTTGGAGCCAGTCGCCCCGAAGTTCAACCCATGGTCCTCCTGCCCGATCACTTTTGATCGAAGGGACCACCCCACTAGCATCCTCCATGGCGGATTCGCCGCATTGGTTCTAGACCCAATCATTGACGGATTTCACCTCACTAGAGTCCTTATGGACGGCGGCGGCAGCCTGAACCTGCTTTATCAGGATACAGTGCGGAAAATGGGCATAGATCCCTCAAGGATTAAACCCACAAAAACGACCTTTAAAGGCGTCATACCAGGTGTAGATGCCAACTGTACAGGCTCAGTTACACTTGAGGTGGTCTTCGGATCCCCGGACAATTTCCGAAGCGAGGAGTTAATCTTCGACATAGTCCTGTTCCACAGTGGCTATCACGCACTGCTCGGACGAACCGCATTTGCAAAGTTCAATGCGGTGCCGCACTACGCATACCTCAAGCTCAAGATGCCATGCCCTCGAGGAGTCATTACGGTCAACGGAAACACCGAACGCTCTCTCCGAATGGAGGAGCATATGGCGGCCATCGTAGCGGAAGTGCAAAGCAGCCTCTCAAGGCAATTCTCCAGTCCGCCTATTAAACGTCCGGACACCATCAAGCGTGCCCGGAGTAACCTACAACAAGACCACCTGGCACGGTCCGAGCAAGCGTAGCAATGCGGCCCCAACCACAGCCCTCGCGAAACGGCGAAATCAATGCTACACGTACATAATTACGCTCTGAAAATACCATGGGCACAGGGGGAGGGGCACCATCATGGCACGCCCGAAACGCGGCTTAACCGCACTAGGGGCTGCCGATTTTGTCATTTTTTCTTACTTTCAGGACTCCACTCTCCGGGGAACCGGGTCGGCAGTACAATTGCCGCACAAACGATACAACAACCAGGGAAGCAGAAAGCTACGCCGCACTATGGAACTCCCAGGTGGTCTCTATAATGAGCAGTATACCTATTTCACATACCATTCCGCAGCCTGCCCCTGGAAGGGACATGTTAAATGGTCCCATCTCATGCTTACCGCACTATTTGTATCGTTCTGCTTTTGCAGCAGCCGTTTAAAATAAACAATGCTTAGCTTCAGCTTATTATTGCATTCCCTATTCATTCTTTTTTCAGTATATATGTTCAGTCATGACATTTAGCACCCGTACACTTTGGTACGGTCAATACGCCAGGGGCTCAAGCACCCCATAGTACGGCATGAGAATTCCGAACACTTTCACAAGTGCGGCCCTCCGAACTTATAGCATTATATGCATCAGCTCCGAATCATTTCTTTGGTCAATAGTTGGGTTTTCCCGGCTCCCATGTTTTGGTACCTTACGTTCCGCTATATCGGCTAAGGTAGCGCTGGGAGAACTACTGCGATTGTGCCGCAGTTGAGCTGGGCTAAGCATGTCAGTAGAGAAAGCTAAAACTGACTGTCATGATAGGGCGAGAGCTGGTCGCTGTTCATGAGGTTTCGAGTCCCTAAAGACTTATGCCGCTTAGAGAGAGGAGTCGGTTTTGTCCGGCCTAGGCGTGTATAGTGCCCCGAACTCGGTCTTCTGAACACTAGGGGCTTCGCCGAAATTTAAAATTATAGAGTTCTCTGGCCAGGTGAGAGTGATAACGCATTATAGTCCGATTGCCTTGTTCGTTGCACTGAGCACCTCCCTCGAAGGACCCAAGAATTGGAAAAGGAGTGCTCAGGTTTATCCCAGACACCCCAGCACTCGTGGCATGGGGGTTGAAGCCGATGACTCGCCATCTCTCAAACTTAATAAACGCCCGCATAGAAGGTAATATTTTAAATTAAAACAAGCGTTGCACGCATATGAACAAGTTTTCAGCGCACAGGATAAAACAAACAAGTTTCACTCAAATATTACATGTTTAGAACATTCATCTGCCACAAGGCGGGCGCCCTTCAGGACGCCCTCATAACACATCTCAGGGTGACGATGCTCCTTGCCCTGTGGTGGCCCGTCCTTCACAAGCTTCTCTGCATCCATCTTGCCCCAGTGCACCTTAGCGCGGGCAAGCGCCCTACGGGCACCTTCGATGCAGACGGAGCGCTTGACGACCTCAAGCCATGGACAGGCGTCCACCAACCGCCTCACCAGCCCGAAGTAGCTCCCAGGGAGGGCCTCTCCAGGCCACAGCCAAACTATAAGGCCCTTCATTGCCTGTTCGGCCACCTTGTGGAGCTCGACCAGTTGCTTCAGCAGGTCGCTCAAAGGCACCGGGTGTCCGGCCTCAGCATACTGAGATCAGAACACGTTCTCCGTCGAGCTGCCCTCCTCGGCCCGGTAGAAAGCGCCGGCATCTGACACGCTACGGGGCAAATCTGCGAATGCTCCTGGAGAGCTCCGGACTCAGGTAAGTAACAAGTAATTCACTTTGACGTGCTTGCTTTGCATAAATAATGCCTTACCTGCCGCTATCTTCTTCATCGCCTCAACTTCCTAGAGGGCTTTCTGGGATTCGGCCTTGGCAGATTTGGCGCTTTCAAGGGCCGTCGCGAGCTCGGACTCTCGCGTCTTTGAGTCAAGCTCCAAACTCTCATGTTTTTTCACGAGAGCCTGGAGCTCTTGCTGCACCTCGCCAACCCGCGCCTCATGCTTCTCCCGCTCGGTGCGCTCCGTGGCCGCTCTCTTTTCGGCCTCGGAAAGCGCTTGCTTAAGGGTCGCCACCTCAGTCGTGGCCCCTAGGACACCAATAGCAATCCTGTCATTTTTTGCAACTGCATCTTTTTAAATATATTCCACAAGGTATCACTTACCTTCTTTTCCCTCGAGCTCCTTCTTAGCAAGGCCGAGCTCTTGCTCTGACCGCTCAAGGCTCTGCTTCAGTGCATCCACCTCCGCGGTCAGTGTGGCAGAGGCCAGCAGTGAAGCCTACATACGTATATTGACTTAATTATGTTAGACTCCTGCGAATGTTATTAGATCCTCTATTCGGCTTTTCTTTCCAAATGCCAAACAGAGCATCAGGGGCTACTGTCTATACGGTAAGATTTTCACATATTTTTCACATACCTCAAAGCCTGTTAGCAGGCTGGCACAGGCTTCAGTCAGCCCGCTCTTGGTGGACTGAGACTTCCGGATCACCGCACTCATAATAGTGCGGTGCTCCTCGTCGATGGAGGCGCAGTTAAGCACCTCCAGCAAATTGTCCGGTGCCTCCGGTTGGATGGAGGTCATCGGCGTCGTAGGCATGCCCTTCTTACTAGGGGGCCGCCTGCCAGACTCCGGAACCATTGGAGGTTCCGATGCGGTGTCCGGCCTAGGGCCGGACTTGGAGCCCCTGGCGGTTTTGTCCCCTTTACTCCTGGAGTCCAGGAGGTCGCCTTGCGGTGCCTCCAGGACCACCTCCTCCTGGCTTGGAACCTTTTGGGATAGCACCTTGGCATCGTCCGTAGGGCGAGGGGAGGTAGCGGTCGGAAGTAAAAAACTATTCACGTCCGATGAATCCAGGGAGCCGCTCGACGACACGTCGAGCCGGGCCTTGGGCGGACTGCATAATTATATTCGGCGTCAGAAGATACTGTGCAATAAAGGAACGCCATGAGTCATTCTGGTATCCGAATACTTACGATTTTGCCAGGGGCTTGGCCCTGAGCGGCCACTACTCTTCGCCGTCGTTGGCGTTGGTGGAGTAGTCCGTAGGAAGGGTCCTCCCTTTCTTGGACCCTCCGGCCTCCACAGTTGGGGCAGCCTTCCTTTTCTTCTCTCCCCCTGCTGGGGAAGAGACCTCTCTTTCCTCCTCCTCGTCTTCGTGGGAGGAGTCTGCCTCGGAGTCATCGGATGATGAGTCCGACTCCACCGGGCGCTGGGAACTCTTCCGTGTTCCCGTGGCCTTCTTCCTGGATTTCTTCTCCGGCACCACGTAAGGTGCCGGAACTAGCAGCTCCGCCAAGCGGGCATCCGCTGGATCTTCGGGCAAAGGAGCCGGACAGTTGACCTATTCGGCCGTCCTCTACCAGTCCTGTCAAAGGCATAGGGGCTTAGATCCCGCATAGAGTCAAACTATGAAAGACAAATATCCTGTAAGAGGTAAAAACATCTTACCGTGCTGGCTTGACGCTGCGCGCTGAATCCGCGATCCTCGGTAGCGGATGCGGGAGCCTCGGCGCCCTTTAATAGCACCTTCTAGGCATCTTCGTACGTTGTGTCAAAGAGCCTGCTCAGAGTTCGGTGCTGGGCCGGGTTGAACTCCCACAAGCTGAAAGCCCGTTGTTGGCACGGGAGGATCCGGCGGATGAGCATGACCTAGACTACATTGACAAGTTTGAGCTTCTTGCTCACCAGGTTTTGGACGCATGTTTGGAGTCCGGTTAGCTCTCCTTTTTACCCCACGGCAGGCCCTTCTCTTTCCAGGAGGTGAGCCGCGTAGGGATTCCGGATCGGAACTCGGGGGCTGTGACCCATGCAGGGTCGCGTGGCTCGGTGATTTAGAACCACCTTGATTGCCACCCCTTTATGGTCTCCACGAAGGAGCCCTCAAGCCATAGGATGTTGGGCATCTTGCCCACCATGGCGCCTCCGCACTCCGCCTGGCGGCCGCCCACTACCTTCGGCTTGACATTGAAGGTCTTCAGCCATAAGCCGAAGTGGGGCTGGATGCGGTCGAAGGCCTCGCACACGACGATGAACGCCGAGATGTTGAGGATGAAGTTCGGGGCCAGATCGTGGAAATCCAAGCCGTAGTAGAACATGAGCCCCCGGACAAATGGGTGGAGAGGGAAGCCTAGTCCGCGGAGGAAATGGGTGAGGAACACCACCCTCTCATGGGGCCTGGGGGTGGGGATGACCTGCCCCTCGTCTGGGAGCCGGTGCGCGATGTCATCAGACAAGTATCCATCTTTCCTCAGCTTCTTGATGTGTCCCTCCGTGACGGAGGAGACCATCCACTTGCCTCCCGCTCCGGACATGACTGGAGAAGCTTGAGGTAGGGAATGCGGACTTGGGCGCTGGAGCTCGAGTGCGCAGAAATGGATGAGCAAAGGAGGAAGAAGGCGTGGGTGAAAAGGTGGATCCTTATCCCTATATATGGGCGGATAAAACTACATATCCCCACTAGCCTGGTAAAACTCGCTTATCTCCCAAGCACCGTAATCAATGGCATGGTTGGATTACCCACGCCCGTATTGATGAGAATCCCGGAATAAGGGGACACGATCTCTGCTTCGACAAGATATGCCAAGGAAACGGCCTCGCTAAACGCGCTAAGGTGGGACAGTAAAACGATTTGAATAAAGGCTTGGCCATGGTGTGATGTCACGCTAGGGAATACGTCAGCAGATTAGATTTGTGTAAATACTATTCTCTCTATGGCAGTATGTGGAACTTATTTTGCAGAGACAGTGTCAGGACCCCGACTCGATGTCACATCGATCTAGCCGGTAACACTTCATATCACTTTGCGGCCTCACGCACGGTGTTCCCACGGGTGTCGCCTTACCTTTGCCCGGGACCGTTTGCGCCTTTTAGCTCACATATATGATAGTGTCGCTAGCATCCATATGATAAAGAGCCCGGGCTGACATGACTAGTCGTAAACCCAAAGTGGCACAGACTTACAGGGACAGGCATCCATGACCCAGCTTCGAACGTGTCGGTCATCAGCAAGTGGGTCCGGGCTATAGCACTGGGCTAGCAGGACTCCGGTAAACCGGGCTGTAGCGGGCTAACAGGACTCCGGTACTCAAAGCGTGGCATTTCCCCGAAGGGACAGACACAGGAACGAAGAAGGACACATGCCGGCCAGCCTAAGTGTTCCAGAGCAGTAGCAAGCTACCATGGCTCAGCGGTAACACTAGGAGACATTTCCCGGTAAGAGAGGCTACTAAAGATAAACAACTAGATAGTCAGATCCCACACATACCAAGCATTTCAATCATACACACAATATGCTCGATATGTGCAAATACAACGAAGCATCACAACATGACTCTACGACACAAGTACTTTATTTAAGGCTCAGGGAGCCATACATAACATACACCAAGGTACGGGTCTCACGACCCAACATACAAGTCATACAGTCATACAAACCAGCAGCGGAAGTAACTTGTCTGAGTACAGACAACTGGTAAAATAAAAGAGGCTTGGAAAGCCTAGCTATACTACGTGGTCCTTCACAAGCTCAGGGTCACCACCTGGGTCTTTAGCCTACTCGTTGATGTCAACGTCTACATAGAACCCATCAGAAGGGGTTGCAGCGTCTTCTGTAAAAATGTAAATTATAGCAACATGAGTACAAAGGTACTCAGCAAGACTTACATCAGATCCTACATACATGCATAGTATCAAGAAGGGTTGGTGGAGTTATTGCAGCAAGCCAGCTTTGACTCTTGGCTAGGCTATCCTACGATACTCCAACTTGAAATGGTTTTGCGCACACGAGTCCACTACTCACCACTTGAATACACTATCGAGGATCCACCTCCGTCTTCCTACGGAAGAGCCATCCTCGGCACTCACACTTATCTTGAGGCTTTTAGTAGTTTCCATTTACTTGTCTATGAACTGTATAGGCAACCAAGTAGTCCTTTACCGCGGACGCGGCTATTCGAATAGATCATGTTAACCCTGCAGGGGTGTACTTCTTCATACATGCTCTCACCTCTTACCGTCGTTTACACGACATGTACTCGGCAACCTTCAAGCGGAAGCCCAACGTGGGTGTCGGCCACGACCTACCTAATCACCTAAGCCTCCAGTCCAGGTTTATCGCCTATCCAGGTTCCATCCGTAGGGAGTCCGGCCGAGGTTTCCCATACGGCCCCGAACGATGTGAATAGGGTTCCCGAGATACCTAACGGGTATTCGGTACACCGTGCCACGTACCTACCGCATCACAGCCCACCCCTACAGTCAGTGCTGTCCACGGCCTCCAGTAGGCTACAAACACCAGAAACTACTTGCAACTCCTGGACGGAGAACTAGAGTGAATAAGAAGCCGAGAGGGTCCATTGGTTTCGGGCCCAATGCATGGTAGTAGCTGATTCTTAAATCACACATACAGATCTCAGTGCTTAAGGTCGGCTTCAATGAAACAACCCACCATGTACTCCTACATGGCCTCTCATCGATACCTTTACCAAATCGTGTTCACCACACCACTCTCATTACCGACATAATCATTTCACTCTAGCCCATCACCCAGATGAACCAGACCTGACACGACTCTAAGCATAGTAGGCATAGCAAGGTAGGAACAACACATACATATGGCTCAATCAACTCCTACACATGCTAGTGGGTTTCATCTAGTTACTGTGGCAATGACAGGTCATGCAGAGGAAATGGGTTCAACTACCGTAGCACACAGCAGTTTGAATCGCGTTGTCTTAATGTAGTAAAAGAGAGCAGGAGCGAGAACATGGGATTGTATCAATATGATCAAATGGTTGGTTGCTTGCCTGATGGTTCGATGCACTGATACGGTTCTTCGTTAGGGTAATCACGGTACTCCTCGGAGGCAGAACCTGTCGTAAAGGACACCGATACACAACCATCACCAAACAATGTGCAACAATATGATGCATGCATGAAACATAGCAATATGAGTGTGTTGGGCTAATGCAAGTAAAACCAGAAGGGTTTGAACAAATTTGAATCATAGATTCAAATTTCAAACTCAAACATGGCCTCTTAAAGTGCTTTTCCTTGTTCTGCTTGAAACATCAATTTAACTTGTTTGATCATGCATGAAAATAGTACAGATGGATAGATTGGATTTTTCTGATCATTTTTCATATATAATTTGTCCAATTTGGAGTTACAGAATAAAAGTTATGAATTTTTGAAGTTTAAATAATATTCTGGAATTTCCTGATTTAATTTAAATCCAGAAATTATAATTATTGCGCCAGCATGACGTCAGCATGACGTCAGTAGTCAACTGCGGCTGGCTGGGGTCAAACCTGACGTGTGGGGGCCACACGTCAGTGACAGGGGGGGTTTAACAGGGTTAAATTAATCCTAATTAGGGATTAGTGGCGCTGGGGCCCACTGGTCAGTGTTAGGGGGTTAACTAACAGTGGTTAGCGCTAATCCTAATTAGCTACAGGGCTGGGCCCACCTGTCAGGGACTCAGGGGGGTCCTGCCGTGGTCAAAGTGGGTCAAACCCACCGGCGACGTGACGCCGGCGAGGCCCGAGATGGCGGCGCGATGCGGGATCGCGCTACAGGGCATGGGCGAGGCCGTTCTTGGGCTCGTTGGAGAGCTCTTGCTCCCGCGCGTCGAACGGTGGTGGTGGCCGAGCCTGGGGTGGCCGGTACCGTCGACGGCGAGCTCGTGAGCGGCGGCCGGAGTTCGGGTGCGGTCGGAGTCGGCGTTGCAGGGTGTTTGGGGAGGCGTTGGTGCGTGCTGCGTGCTCCTAGTGAGGCGTGGAGCATGATAGTGTGCTCGGTTGGGCGCTACGGTGACCGTGGCCACGACGGCGACATCGCCGGCGGCGTGGAGCTCTCGGCCAAGGTGGGGCTAAGGCCTAGAGGTCGAGAGAGACCAGGGGAGAAGGGGGAAACGACTCGGGGGCTCACCGCGGTTGCAGTGGGCGTCGAAGCGGGCTCGGAGACGCGCTGGAGACGGCGAATTCGACGGCGATGATCGTCGGAGCCCGAAGAGGGGAACGGCGACGTGGCGGCGATGCAGGGCTTCCGGAGGCCCGTGGAGCGGTGGGGAGGAAGAGGGGGTTGTGGCGGAGCTTCTGAGCTAGTCGGGGGAGCGAGGGGTGGCCGGAGACGGCTGCTATGGCGAACGGCGGCGACGGTGGTGTTCGGCCGTGTGAGAGAGAGAGCGAGGGAGAGGAGGGAAGAGCCGAGGGCGAGTGAGAGAGAGCAGGGGGGAGGCGTGGCGTCGTCCGGGGCATCGAGCGAGGAGGGGAGGGCAGGCAAGCAGGGAGAGAGGTGGCGTGGCGCGGTGGCGCGCGCGCGCGCCGGCCACACTCCCCTCCCTCTGTCGAGGACGAAGACGACAGAGGAGGGAAGTGGGCTGGGCCGGCTGCTGGCTGGGCCGGCCAGCTGGCTGGGCCGGCCAGCTGGCTGGGCTGCACAGGGAGGAGCCCAGGTAAGCTTCTCCCTTTTATTTTCTTTTCTGTTTTCTAATTTCTAACATTTGTTTTGATTTAAATAATATATTAAATCATTTATTTAACTTATGCCAATTTTTGCAGGGGCTAGATATATTATTTCAGAGCTCCTTTATAAATGGCATAATATTTGGACATATATTAATATATATAATTAATATATTTCCAAAGCAAATATTTATGCATTAATTCCAAATGCCCAAAATAAATACCTATGAGCTCTTAAAAATATTGGTTTGATTATTATCTCTGTCCAATATTTTCAGAGAGCAACATGAGCATTTTCTTGGACCCTTTTGGAGAAATTTTTATTTGGGTCATTTTCAAAATGATTCTGAGGGTTTCACAAATCCCCATTTCAAATTAAATGGAATTTTAAACATGATGCACACACTCTGATGCATGACTAGCTAGGGTGTGACAACTCACCCCCACTCAAAAGAATCTCGTCCCGAGATTTGGGTTCCTCCGGGAAGAAGGCGGGGTACTCGAGTCGAAGACGATCCTCCCTTTCCCAAGTTGCTTCATCCTCAGAATGGTGCGACCATTGTACTTTGAGGAACTTGATGTTCTGACGTCGGGTGATACGTTCGGCCTGATCGAGGATACGAACGGGGTACTCTCGATATGTAAGATTATCTTGGAGATCAAGCGTTTCGTGGTCCACTTCACGGATAGGATCCGAGAAGCAACGCCTGAGTTGAGAAACGTGGAAGATATCGTGGACTCTGGAGAGATGCGGAGGTAGTTCCAGCTGGTAGGCAACTTCTCCTCGTTTGGCGAGAATGCGAAAAGGTCCAATGTAACGAGGAGCCAATTTTCCTTTGATACCGAAACGATGGGTTCCCTTCAGAGGGGTGACCCGAAGATAAGCCTTCTCGTCAACCTCGAAAGTCATAGCCTTATGCTTTCGGTCATATTGACTCTTTTGACGGGATTGGGCTGTTTTCAACTTTTCACGAACGATATGAACTTGTTCTTCTGCTTCCTGAATCATATCCGGGCCAAAGAATTGTCTTTCTCCGGTCTCTGACCAGTTAAGGGGTGTTCGACACCGTCGTCCATAGAGAACTTCAAAAGGGGCTTTACCCAAGCTAGATTGATAGCTGTTGTTGTAAGCGAATTCGGCAAATGGAAGGCACTTCTCCCAGTCCATTCCGAATGAGATGACAGAGGCTCGAAGCATGTCTTCTAGAATCTGGTTGACGCGTTCCACTTGACCACTCGACTGAGGGTGGAAGGCGGTGCTAAAGGAGAGACGGGTTCCCATAGCATTTTGAAAACTTTCCCAAAATCAAGAGGTGAAAAGACTTCCTCGATCCGAGTTAATTTCCAAAGGAACACCATGAAGGGACACTATTCGGGAGATGTATAAGTCTGCCAGCTGACTAGCAGTTATACTCTCACGAACAGGTAAGAAATGGGCTACTTTGGAAAGACGATCGACCACGACGAAAATAGCATTATTCCCTCTCTTGGTCCTGGGAAAACCGGTAATGAAATCCATACCAATTTTATCCCATTTCCATTCAGGAATAGCTAAGGGTTGAAGGGTGCCAGCAGGCCGTTGATGCTCTGCTTTTACACGACGACAGACGTCGCAATTAGCAATATACTGAGCAATTTCTCTCTTCATCCTAGTCCACCAGAACCTCTGGCGTAGGTCCTGATACATCTTAGTACTACCGGGATGAATGGTGAGAGGAGATTCATGAGCTTCCTTAAGGATCAGTCGCCTCAGGTTGCGCACTTTGGGAACCACTAGTCGATTTCCGAAGTATACGACCCCTTGATCATTAACGGAGAAGCAATTCGCAATTCCTTTCTGAATGTTTCTCTTGATGCGGGAGATTCCCGGATCTACCTTCTGTGCTTTGATAATTTGATCCGTAAGGGTAGGTTTTGCTACCAAGGTGGAAAGAAAACCTTGAGGTACAATGTGAAGGTTAAGCTTCCGAAATTCCTCATGGAGAAGCGGTTGACTCTGTTGTAACATCAGATTGTTACAATAGGATTTACGACTTAGCGCATCAGCCATGACGTTGGCTTTCCCTGGGGTGTAGGTTATTCCTAAGTCGAAGTCTGTGATCAACTCAACCCAACGTGTTTGCCTGAGATTCAGATCCGGTTGGGTGAAGATGTACTTCAGACTTTGGTGATCAGTGAATATTTCGCAACGATTACCGAGGAGGTAATGTCGCCAAGTCTTAAGTGCATAGACTACGGCTGCAAGCTCTAGATCATGAGTAGGATAATTCTCCTCATGTGGGTGCAATTGCCGTGAAGCGTAGGCAATTACGTGTCGATCTTGCATAAGGATGCAACCTAGTCCTTGTCGCGAGGCGTCGCAGTAGATAACAAAGTCCTTGGAGAAGTCTGGCGGTACCAGTACGGGAGCAGAGGTCAGGCGTCTTTTCAGTTCCTGAAAGCTGTGCTCACATTGTGGAGTCCATTCGAACTTCTTATCTTTCTTGAGGAGTTCGGTTAGAGGTTTGGAAACCTTGGAGAAGTTCTCGACAAAGCAACGACAATAGCTCGCTAAGCCTAGAAAACTCCAAACTTGCTTGACCGATTCAGGTGGAGTCCAATTAAGGACGGCTTGAACTCGCTCGGGGTTAACAGCAATACCTTTACCAGATATTACATGACCCAGATAGGTCACTTCTGACAACCAGAATTCACATTTAGAAAATTTGGCATAAAGGCGATGCTCTCGAAGTTTCTTCAATACTAGCCTTAGATGTTCGGCATGTTCTTCCTCGTTCTTGGAGTAGATGAGTATATCATCGAGGTAAACCATGACGAATTTATCCAAATACTCCATGAAGATTGAGTTCATTAACCGAGAAAAGGTGGCTGGAGCGTTGGTTAAGCCGAAGGACATGACGGTGTACTCGTATTGGCCATAACGAGTAACAAAGGCCGTCTTAGGAATGTCCCCGTTTCTGATTTTGATTTGGTGGTAGCCCAACCTCAAATCCATCTTGGAAAAGACTGAGGATCCAGCGAGCTGATCATACAGGTCATTGATCCTGGGAAGCGGATATTTGTTCTTGATTGTGACCAAATTGACAGGTCGGTAATCTACAACCATCCGGTCCGTAGCATCCTTCTTCTTGACGAATAGGACGGGGCAAGCCCACGGAGATGAACTAGGGCGGATGAAACCCTTTTTCAAGGACTCATCGAGTTGTTTCTTAAGCTCGGCTAGCTCTAGGGGTGCCATCTTATAGGGTCTTCTAGCAATCGGAACGGTTCCTGGAATGAGATCTATTACGAACTCAACATCCCTGTCAGGTGGAACACCTGGCAATTCCTCTGGGAAGACATCCGGGAAGTCACAGACTACCGGCACGTCCTCAAGGTCTGGCAAAGGGCTGGCGTTAAGAGAATATAATTGTCGCTTGGTTATTCGGGTCAAGACATTGACTATCTTCCCCGAAGGATGGGTGAGTTGAACAGTCCTAGAGAAGCAATCAATTTTGGCTTGATGAGCTGACATCCAGTCCATACCCAAATTGATATTAATATCTGAAGATTTAAGGGCTATCAAAGATGCGAGAAAAACAAGTCTGTCGACTTGGATTTCATTTCCATGGCTTACTCTAGAAGTTTGCCATTTGGATCCCGGAGTTTGAATTACCATAGAGGTTGGCATATCACCGAATGCGACGTTATGCAAGCGAGCATAGTTTTCAGATATAAAAGAATGATAGGCTCCTGTATCGAAAAGAACAGATGCCGGGTGGCAATTAACAAGAAGCGTACCGAGAACGACGTTGGGATCCTCTTGAGCTTCTTCGGCAGAGATACAGTTAACATGGCCACGTGAAGCGGTGACCGGTTTGGCGTGGAATATTTTCCCTGTCGGCTTGCCACGGCCAACAGCTTTAGCAGACTGGTTGGGGTTGGTCTGGGGACACTCACGCATATAGTGACCAGATTCCCCACACTTGAAACAAGTCACGGAACTGGTACGTGGAGGAGCATTGTTAGTTGGACCCCCATAGGGATTGGCCAGTGCAGACTGTTGAACAGGGCGAGGCGCCTGGAAAGATGGCCTCGGTGTGAACCTGGGTGGCAGGGCGGTGTTGGGCACCCACACGCGGCGCTTCTGAGGACCAGCACCGGATGAGGAACCCATATCACGGCCGTGCTTGCGTGTTGCGTCATAGTCAGTCTGACCAGTTTCAGCACTGATGGCTTTGTTGACAAGTTTCTGAAAAGATGTGCACTCATGCAGACGGAGGTCACGGCGAAGCTCAGGACTAAGGCCCTTACGGAACCTTGCTTGCTTCTTGGCGTCAGTAGAAACTTCCTCGGTTGCATATCGTGCGAGATTACCGAACTCCCTGCTGTAAACATCCACAGAAAGTCGGCCTTGGGTGAAACTGCAAAATTCTTCACGTTTACGGTCCATGAGACCCTCCGGAATGTGATGTTCACGGAAAGCCTCACTGAACTCAGCCCAAGTAGTGACATGGCCCGCTGGGCGCATAGCTCCATAATTCTCCCACCATAGACTGGCGGGGCCTTCAAGATGATATGCAGCAAAGGTGACCTTGTCAGCCTCAGCTACTAGCGCGGAACGCAACTTGTGAGAGATACTGCGAAGCCAGTCATCAGCGTCGAGAGGCTCGACGGAGTGGTGGAACGTGGGTGGATGCAATTTGATAAAATCACTGAGTGACACCATGTTAGCCCTCTGATGGTGTGCTGTATTCTGTTCAATACGCTCCAACAAACGGTTGGTCTCCCGCTTGTTTCTCTCAGCTTCCATCATAACCTCGGCTAGTGAAGGAGGATGAGGCAGATTTTCATTCCTGCCTTCACTGCCTTCGGCCTGCTCTTGGGGAGCAGGGTTAGTGCGCGTGTTGACCATCCTAGGTAAACAAGACAATGATTTAGTCAGGATGATAAAATTCCGACATAGGACATAAAATGTAAGGAATAATTCGGAATGCAAGATGATCATCCGTATGACATGGTAAATATAGAAACTGCTTCTTTATTCCATCGTCATACACACCATACAGGGTTTAGTACAAGACCAAACAAAGTACTATTACGGTGAAAGAGGATTACATCTCATCGGAGGCATTCCAAGCTCCTATACATTATTTTTCTACACCTCCGGAAAGAGTACAAACTAGGTCATATCCCACGAGTCACGCGGGACGATAGACGACACAGCTAGTGCGAACTAGTGATACTATCGCTAACTCAGACCGATCCGTAGTAGTCCTCGTAGAAGTCGCCTCCATAGCCTGGAAGCTCAACATGATCATCCGGAAACAGACGATCTCGCGGAGCTTGTGGACCATAGGGGCTAGGATGAGGTCTTGGACCAACAGACGGTGGCCTGCGGGGACCGCGAGGTGGGGTGATGCCTCCTACATCACGCCAAACCATCACGTCCGGCAGAGCAGATCTCACAGGATAGAGATCGCGCATATCCGAATATCCAGCTTGCACCGCCGGTGCGAACCGAGTCAAAGTGGCCCAGTGGTCAGCACGGGTATTGAAGAGCTCTAATCTTAAGGCCCGATTTTCACGGTCCTTATCCTCGAGCATCTCAGCAGTGGTGCGAGTCCGTGAATCCTCCTGAGTGGGGTCAGCATAGATAGCCTGGAGATACCCTTGTGCTCCCGGAAGTGATCCTGGCATATACCGGAAATCAGAGTCCCGAAATAAACCAGATCTGACTCGCATAATGGTCATCATAGAGTAGGCGGCGTCCTGCACAGCCATCTCAATAGTAACCCCGAGTCCATAGGAGCAGTGAAGAGGCTCGGTGGATCCAGGATAAGATGGGAATATCCTGACAGTGCAGAGATACTGGCTTTGATTAAAGTCTCGGAATTGCTCTTCGATCGTGTACTCAGGATACCAGCGGTATCCAGCCTCAGTCATTACCCTGACCAACTTGGCAGTATGGCCGGGTACATCTAGGCATCGAGTCAGGCGAACCACTTGATTGAGGTCGCGAGTGGCCATCTGAAAGCACAATCATAATGCAAGGGCATTAGAATTTCTAGCAAAATTTCGGCAGCATAACAGCTGTAAATGCTCAAGAAGGATTTTGAGACATTTGACAAAGGATTTCGTACACACTCAACATCATCATGTCAAAGTTCTGAATCCATTCTGACAACATAATGTGGTAGTAGAACTGAACTAGGCTTGAATCCATCAAACTTATAAGGTACTACTGATAAGTAACACGTGATCCTGATAGAGAGAACAGATCCTAATTCCTTAACCCCCGGTAGAAGAATGGACTGACTCAGATCAGAATGTCATAAGATAGAGAAGTAAAAAGAGCCTTACGTTCCAACCCACAAACAATTCCCCTACATATAACTAAAGAATTTCTAGACTCAACATCGACCAGTTTGGCTTGAAGAACCTACAGCAGTCCGGCTCTGATGCCAACGCTGTCAGGACCCCGACTCGATGTCACATCGATCTAGCCGGTAACACTTCATATCACTTTGCGGCCTCACGCACGGTGTTCCCACGGGTGTCGCCTTACCTTTGCCCGGGACCGTTTGCGCCTTTTGGCTCACGTATATGATAGTGTCGCTAGCATCCATATGATAAAGAGCCCGGGCTGACATGACTAGTCGTAAACCCAAAGTGGCACAGACTTACAGGGACAGGCATCCATGACCCAGCTTCGAACGTGTCGGTCATCAGCAAGTGGGTCCGGGCTGTAGCACTGGGCTAGCACGACTCCGGTAAACCGGGCTGTAGCGGGATAACAGGACTCCGGTACTCAAAGCGTGACATTTCCCCGAAGGGACAGACACAGGAACGAAGAAGGACACATGCCGGCCAGCCTAAGTGTTCCAGAGCAGTAGCAAGCTACCATGGCTCAGCGGTAACACTAGGAGACATTTCCCGGTAAGAGAGGCTACTAAAGATAAACAACTAGATAGTCAGATCCCACACATACCAAGCATTTCAATCATACACACAATATGCTCGATATGTGCAAATACAACGAAGCATCACAACATGACTCTACGACACAAGTACTTTATTTAAGGCTCAGGGAGCCATACATAACATACACCAAGGTACGGGTCTCACGACCCAACATACAAGTCATACAGTCATACAAACCAGCAGCGGAAGTAACTTGTCTGAGTACAGACAACTGGTAAAATAAAAGAGGCTTGGAAAGCCTAGCTATACTACGTGGTCCTTCACAAGCTCAGGGTCACCACCTGGGTCTTTAGCCTACTCGTTGATGTCAACGTCTACATAGAACCCATCAGAAGGGGTTGCAGCGTCTTCTGTAAAAATGTAAATTATAGCAACATGAGTACAAAGGTACTCAGCAAGACTTACATCAGATCCTACATACATGCATAGTATCAAGAAGGGTTGGTGGAGTTATTGCAGCAAGCCAGCTTTGACTCTTGGCTAGGCTATCCTACGATACTCCAACTTGAAATGGTTTTGCGCACACGAGTCCACTACTCACCACTTCAATACACTACCGAGGATCCACCTCCGTCTTCCTACGGAAGAGCCATCCTCGGCACTCACACTTATCTTGAGGCTTTTAGTAGTTTCCATTTACTTGTCTATGAACTGTATAGGCAACCAAGTAGTCCTTTACCGCGGACGCGGCTATTCGAATAGATCATGTTAACCCTGCAAGGGTGTACTTCTTCATACACGCTCTCACCTCTTACCGTCGTTTACACGACATGTACTCGGCAACCTTCAAGCGGAAGCCCAACGTGGGTGTCGGCCACGACCTACCTAATCACCTAAGCCTCCAGTCCAGGTTTATCGCCTATCCAGGTTCCATCCGTAGGGAGTCCGGCCGAGGTTTCCCATACGGCCCCGAACGATGTGAACAGGGTTCCCGAGATACCTAACGGGTATTCGGTACACCGTGCCACGTACCTACCGCATCACAGCCCACCCCTACGGTCAGCGCTGTCCACGGCCTCCAGTAGGCTACAAACACCAGAAACTACTTGCAACTCCTGGACGGAGAACTAGAGTGAATAAGAAGCCGAGAGGGTCCATTGGTTTCGGGCCCAATGCATGGTAGTAGCTGATTCTTAAATCACACATACAGATCTCAGTGCTTAAGGTCGGCTTCAATGAAACAACCCACCATGTACTCCTACATGGCCTCTCATCGATACCTTTACCAAATCGTGTTCACCACACCACTCTCATTACCGACATAATCATTTAACTCTAGCCCATCACCCAGATGAACCAGACCTGACACGACTCTAAGCATAGCAGGCATAGCAAGGTAGGAACAACACATACATATGGCTCAATCAACTCCTACACATGCTAGTGGGTTTCATCTAGTTACTGTGGCAATGACAGGTCATGCAGAGGAAATGGGTTCAACTACCGTAGCACACAGCAGTTTGAATCGCGTTGTCTTAATGCAGTAAAAGAGAGCAGGAGCGAGAACATGGGATTGTATCAATATGATCAAATGGTTGGTTGCTTGCCTGATGGTTCGATGCACTGATACGGTTCTTCGTTAGGGTAATCACGGTACTCCTCGGAGGCAGAACCTGTCGTAAAGGACACCGATACACAACCATCACCAAACAATGTGCAACAATATGATGCATGCATGAAACATAGCAATATGAGTGTGTTGGGCTAATGCAACTAAAACCAGAAGGGTTTGAACAAATTTGAATCATAGATTCAAATTTCAAACTCAAACATGGCCTCTTAAAGTGCTTTTCCTTGTTATGCTTGAAACATCAATTTAACTTGTTTGATCATGCATGAAAATAGTACAGATGGATAGATTGGATTTTTCTGATCATTTTTCATATATAATTTGTCCAATTTGGAGTTACAGAATAAAAGTTATGAATTTTTTAAGTTTAAATAATATTCTGGAATTTCCTGATTTAATTTAAATCCAGAAATTATAATTATTGCGCCAGCATGACGTCAGCATGACATCAGTAGTCAACTGCGGCTGGCTGGGGTCAAACCTGACGTGTGGGGGCCACACGTCAGTGACAGGGGGGGTTTAACAGGGTTAAATTAATCCTAATTAGGGATTAGTGGCGCTGGGGCCCACTGGTCAGTGTCAGGGGGTTAACTAACAGTGGTTAGCGCTAATCCTAATTAGCTACAGGGATGGGCCCACCTGTCAGGGACTCAGGGGGGTCCTGCCGTGGTCAAAGTGGGTCAAACCCACCGGCGACGTGACGCCGGCGAGGCCCGAGACGGCGGCGCGATGCGGGATCGCGCTACAGGGCACGGGCGAGGCCGTTCTTGGGCTCGTTGGAGAGCTCTTGCTCCCGCGCGTCGAACGGTGGTGGTGGCCGAGCCTGGGGTGGCCGGTACCATCGACGGCGAGCTCGTGAGCGGCGGCCGGAGTTCGGGTGCGGTCGGAGTCGGCGTTGCAGGGTGTTTGGGGAGGCGTTGGTGCGTGCTGCGTGCTCCTAGTGAGGCGTGGAGCACGATAGTGTGCTCGGTTGGGCGCTACGGTGACCGTGGCCACGACGGCGACATCGCCGGTGGCGTGGAGCTCTCGGCCAAGGTGGGGCTAAGGCCTAGAGGTCGAGAGAGACCAGGGGAGAAGGGGGAAACGACTCGGGGGCTCACCGCGGTTGCAGTGGGCGTCGAAGCGGGCTCGGAGACGCGCTGGAGACGGCGAATTCGACGGCGATGATGGTCGGAGCCCGAAGAGGGGAACGGCGACGTGGCGGCGATGCAGGGCTTCCGGAGGCCCGTGGAGCGGTGGGGAGGAAGAGGGGGTTGTGGTGGAGCTTCTGAGCTAGTCGGGGGAGCGAGGGGTGGCCGGAGACGGCTGCTATGGCGAACAGCGGCGACGGTGGTGTTCGGCCGTGTGAGAGAGAGAGCGAGGGAGAGGAGGGAAGAGCCGAGGGCGAGTGAGAGAGAGCAGGGGGGAGGCGTGGCGTCGTCCGGGGCATCGAGCGAGGAGGGGAGGGCAGGCAAGCAGGGAGAGAGGTGGCGTGGCGCGGTGGCGCGCGCGCGCGCCGGCCACACTCCCCTCCCTCTGTCGAGGACGAAGACGATAGAGGAGGGAAGTGGGCTGGGCCGGCTGCTGGCTGGGCCGGCCAGCTGGCTGGGCTGCACAGGGAGGAGCCCAGGTAAGCTTCTCCCTTTTATTTTCTTTTCTGTTTTCTAATTTCTGACATTTGTTTTGATTTAAATAATATATTAAATCATTTATTTAACTTATGCCAATTTTTGCAGGGGCTAGATATATTATTTCAGAGCTCCTTTATAAATGGCATAATATTTGGACATATATTAATATATATAATTAATATATTTCCAAAGCAAATATTTATGCATTAATTCCAAATGCCCAAAATAAATACCTATGAGCTCTTAAAAATATTGGTTTGATTATTATCTCTGTCCAATATTTTCAGAGAGCAACATGAGCATTTTCTTGGACCCTTTTGGAGAAATTTTTATTTGGGTCATTTTCAAAATGATTCTGAGGGTTTCACAAATCCCCATTTCAAATTAAATGGAATTTTAAACATGATGCACACACTCTGATGCATGACTAGCTAGGGTGTGACAGACAGACACTATCTTTGTGTTCAAAAACTTCTATGAAGTATTTTGGGGAGGAACCCACCTTGCAATGCCGAAGACAATCTGCGCGCCGGACTCGTCGCCATTGAAGCCTGGTTCAGGGGCTGCTGAGGGAGTCCTGGATTAGGGGGTGTCCGGATAGCCGGACTATAACCTTTGGTCGGACTCTTGGACTATGAAGATACAAGATTGAAGACTTCGTGCCATGTCCGGATGGGACTTTCCTTGGCGTGGAAGGCAAGCTTGGTTATACGAATATGTAGATCTCCTACCATTGTAACCGACTCTGTGTAACCCTAGCCCTCTCCGGTGTCTATATAAACCTGATGGTTTTAGTCCATAGGACGAACAACAATCATACCATAGGCTAGCTTCTAGGGTTTAGCATCTCTGATCTCGTGGTAGATCCACTCTTGTACTACCCATATCATCAATATTAATCAAGCAGGAGTAGGGTTTTACCTCCATCGAGAGGGCCCGAACCTAGGTGAAAACATCGTGTCCCTTGTCTCCTGTTACCATCCGCCTAGACGCACAGTTCGGGATCCCCTACCCGAGTTCCGCCGGTTTTGACACCGACAATTCCCCTGACTGTTTTGTTGGTCGACTGAATTCTGGTGATCAATCTTTTTCGCAGCTCTTCCCAATGTCATTGACCTTCCAGGTGACGATGAATAAGTGCCGCTGAGGCCAAGAAAAAGAGGAAGTAGGAAGACGTCAGCCGACAAGGCTCCTCTGTCGACACTGGTTATGGAACCGGTGGTCCAGGAAACCGGCGACACCAATTGGACTGCTGTGACTTCCGCTATACCGCTGACGAGTGTTCAGCCTTGAGCATCGACTGCCCAGACTCCAGTCGATCCATCTTCACTCTTTGCTGCACACCACGTCCCAGAGGACCACGCAGGTGTTGCCAAGGAGGCTATTCGCCAAGCGAGTATCATGATGGAGGGGATGAAGGTGATTCGAGAGGCTATCTAGTTTGCTTACGATGCCAGTTCAGCACTTCAAAGCAACGTCTAGGTTAGTTGATCACCAACTGACCCTTCAGCTTGCCGCTTGTTCTGTTAGGATATGCTACCTCAAAACTTTCTTAGAGGAATCTTTCCATCGGTCTCCATTTTGCATGTGTACACCCACTGGGTGTTTTGACTTGGCACTAAGTAAACTTGCACTTTGAGCTGACTATGTTGTTGTCAATTGAATCTTTGAACTAGTGGGGGCACGCTAAGTGCACCCACTGGGTGTAGTCCCCGAGACCGTAGTAGACTACAGGTAGTCGACTGCAGTCTGAGAATCGGAATTTCCTCACTCGGCCTGGACGGACCATGACGAGTGGAACCTAAACCAGTGGGGGCACGCTAAGTGCACCCACTGGGTATAGTCCCCGAGACCATGGTCGACTGCAGGCAGTCGACTTTGGTCTGAGAGCAACTTTTTTTTACTCAACCTGGACAGACCATGTCGATTGGAAACTGGATCAGTGGGGGCATGCTAAGTGCACCCACTGGGTGTAGTCCCCGAGACTACTGTTGGATGTTTATAAGATTATTTCTTTGAAATAACCAATCTTTCCATCTGTCGATTGACTGCCTTATGTTAACAGAAATGTTGTGAACTTGGAGCTTGTTTTTCTGTCCTGGAGAAGCAACAGATTCAACTCAATCTTGATCTGGAGCTGGCCAAGAAAAATCTGCAGAAAGCCAAGGATGAAGCTGCTGGTAAGGAAGACTTGTCGACTAATTTGCCTCTGAACCGGATTTCATTCTGTTTTTTCTAAACCAAGCATTGTTTCTTCAAGAGAGATTGAACAAGGCTTTGGCGAAAAAGGACCAAGATATTGCGGCCGCACAGAAAATAGCCGACGAGAAAACTGCACTCACCGAACAGAAGCTAGCTTCAGTCGCTAGACTGGAGGAAGAAAACGCAAGCTGAAAACTGCCCTTGATGAAGCCAATAGGGAAGCAACTCGCCTGAAGAAGGACAAGAACAATCTGAACGAGAAGATGGAAGGCATTGCTCGTAAGAGGGACGACCTGGAGAATTATCTGGTAGATCTTGCCAAGAAGTTGTTCATCATGCTTGAAGGTATTATCTTTGAACCGACTGACTTGTCATTGTCGACTCGATATATAACCGCTGACTCATATTCGAATTGTACGTGCAGAATTTTGACGGAGCTTCAAGGAAGAGACTGGGCGAGTTGAGACAAGCTTGGACCCCATCCATTCTCCAGTGAAAGACGAGGCTACTATGAATGTTCTCCGATTGGAATCTCGTGCTGCTGGTGTTATTCATTATCTTGCTCGACTGAAGGTCGCGATGTCGCGGATCGACATGGCACTCTGGCCAGGGGCAATGCTCCAAAATGACCTCGATTCTCTGATGACTCAACTGAATGAGATCCCCAGCTGAGTGCAAGAATGGAAGAAATCTTCTGCCCGGTGCGGCGCTGATGTGGCTTTGTCTCTAGTTCGTGTCCACTGCAAGGAAGCGCGAGAAGAGAAGCTGGCAGCGATCAAGGTAGCCAACCCCAAGAAGCATGACCTTCAAACTTTCATGGAGACCTTCATTGCTGCTGCCACTCGGATTGCCGACGGAACCGATCTGGACGAATCCGTCGAGCCTGCCAGCCCTCCTTCTGTGGAGTGAACAAACTTTTATGCCCCACCTTAAATTTGCCTCGGAATACAGAGTGGTTTTGTAACCGTTAAACTCCTTCGGGCTATATGCCTGAGTAGTTTAATCCGTGGTCTGGAACCTTAGGATTTATCTGAACTTGGTTTGTCTCGGAATATGCTTGCGTTTGCCTTCGAGTGAGTTTTGTTCCTCACTCGGAATAATCTTTGAACTTGAGATGCAGCTCCGAGGAGAAGATTCCAGTCGACCTGCACCTCGTCGTCCTTGCAGATGAGGATGGAGCGCACATTGTACTTGTGGCGCAGCTCGGAAGGGGAAGGTTGCAGTCAACCTGCACCTCGACGTCCTTGCAGATGAGGATGAAGCGTACATTGTACTTGTGGTGCAGCTCCAAAGGAGAAGGTTGCAGTCGACCTGTACCTCGTCGTCCTTGCGGATATGGGCGTGTTTTAAACTTAGGCGAGTACTGGACTGCAGCTAAGCCCCCGAGTGGGAGGGTTGCTCACCACTCGGTGGGATTTGTTAAACTTAGGCGAGTACTGGACTGCAGCTAAGCCCCCGAGTGGGAGGGTTGCTCACCACTCGGTGGGATTTGTTAAACTTAGGCGAGTACTGGACTGCAGCTAAGCCCCCGAGTGGGAGGGTTGCTCACCACTCGGTGGGATTTGTTAAACTTAGGCGAGTACTCGACTGCAGCTAAGCCCCCAAGTGGGAGGGTTGCTCACCACTCGGTAGGATCTTTTAAACTTAGGCGAGTACTGGACTGCAGCTAAGCCCCCGACTGGGAGGGTTGCTCAACACTCGGTAGGATTTTTTAAACTTAGGCGAGTACTGGACTGTAGCTAAGCCTTTGAGTGAGAGGGTTGCTCTCCACTCGGTAGGATTTTTCGAACTTACGCGAGTACTGGACTGCAGCTAAGCCTCCGAGTGAGAGGGTTGCTCTCCACTCGGTAGGATTTTTCAAACTTAGGCGAGTACTGGACTGCAGCTAAGCCCCCGAGTGAGAGGCTTGCTCACCACTTGGTAGGATTTTTCAAACTTAGGCGAGTACTGGACTGCAGCTAAGCCTCCGAGTGAGAGGGTTGCTCTCCACTCGGTAGGATTTTTAAAACTTAGGCGAGTACTGGACTGCAGCTAAGCCCCCGAGTGAGATGCTTGCTCACCACTCGGTAGGATTTTTCAAACTTAGGAGAGTACTGGACTGTAGCTAAGCCCCCGAGTGAGAGGGTTGCTCTCCATTCGGTAGGATTTTTCAAACTTAGGCGAGTACTGGACTACAGCTAAGCCCCCGAGTGAGAGGCTTGCTTACCACTCGGTAGGATTTTTCAAACTTAGGCGAGTACTGGATTGCAGCTAAGCCCCCGAGTGAGAGGCTTGCTCACCACTCGGTAGGATTTTTCAAACTTAGGCGAGTACTAGACTGCAGGTAAGCCCCCGAGTGAGAGGCTTGCTCACCACTCGGTAGGATTTTTTAAACTTAGGCGAAAATGATTCGCAGATAAGCCCCCCGAGTGAGAGCCTTGCTCACCACTCGGTAGGATTTTTTTAAACTTAGGTGAAACGGATTCGCAGCTAAGCCCCCGAGTGAGAGGCTTCCTCACCACTCGGTAGGATTTTATAAACTTAGGCGAAATGGATTTGTAGCTAAGCCCGAGAGTGAGAGGCTTGCTCACAACTCGGTAGGATTTTTTAAAACTTAGGCGTAACGGATTCGGAGCTAAGCCACCCACTGGGAGATTTCAGACACAAACAGAAGCAACGACAATCATTTTAGACGACTGTGAAACTCTTGACTTTGATAAACAAACTACAAAAGTACTTCTTATTACATCTCAACAGACTGAGTGCTTAAGTATAAAAGGGGCGGAGCAGCTCCGCATGCCAAGCGCGCAGCTCATCTTTCTTATGCTCGATGTTGTAGAGGTGGTACGCTCCGTTGTGGAGCACTCTGGTGACAATGAAGGGGCCTTCCCAGGCAGGAGCAAGCTTGTGTGGTTTCTGCTGATCCACTCGAAGAACCAAGTCCCCCTCTTGAAATTCTCGACCCCTCACGTTTCTGGCGTGGAATCGATGCAAGTCTAGCTGATAGATGGTCGACCGGATTAGGGCCATCTCTCTTGCCTCTTCCAGGAGATCAAATGCATCTTGGTGTGTCTGTTCTGCTTCATCTTCTGAGAAATGCTCGACTCGGGGCGCATTGTGGAGCAAGTCACTCGAAAGTACAGCTTCAGCTCCATAAACCAAGAAGAATGCAGTTCTGCCAGTCGACCGATTGGGAGTCTTCCTCAGTCCCCACAACACTGATGGAAGTTCATCGGCCCAGGCTCCGGCTGCGTGTTTGAGATCACGCATCAGTCGGGGTTTCATTCCTTTGATAATCAATCTGTTTGCTCTTTCAGCTTGTCCTTTCAACTAGGGTGAGCGACTGAAGCATAGTCGACTCGAGTACCTTGAGAAGCACAGAAGGCTCTGAACTCATAAGAATCGAAGTTTGACACATTGTCAGTGATAATGTTGTGTGGAACGCCATATCTGAATGTTAACTATGTGATGAAACTGACAGCAGTACTGGCTTCAAGGTTTTTGATAGGCTTGGCTTCAATCCATTTAGTGAACTTGTCGACTGCTACAAGCACATGTGTGAAGCCGCTCCTGCCAGTCCTCAGTGGTCCAACCATATCCAATCCCCAAACAGCAAAGGGCTAGACGATTGGAATGGTCTTCAGGGCCGACGCAGGCTAGTGAGACATGTTGGAGTAAAACTGGCAACCTTCACATTTGTCGACTATTTCTTTTGCCATTTCAATTGCTTATGGCCAGTAAAATCCCGCTCGGTATGCTTTTGCCACAATGGTCCGAGAGGACGCATGGTGACCACAGGTCCCCGAGTGGATGTCATTGAGGATCACTCGACCTTCTTCTGGTGTTATGCACTTCTGGCAGACTCCATTCACACTTTCCCTGAACAACTGTCCTGTTATCACAGTAAAGGCTTTGGATCGACGGACGATCTGTCGAGCCTCTTCTTCATCGTCTGGGAGTTTCCTTCTAAGAATGTTCGCGATATATGGTACTGTCCAATCGGGAGTGATGACGAAAACCTCCATGATCAAGTCGACCACGGCTGGAACCTCGATTTCAGTCGGATTAGTGGCACTCTTTGGCTATGGGGACTCTTCAGTGAAAGGATCTTCTTGAACTGAAGGTGAATGAATATGTTCCAAGAAAACATTGCTAGGAATGGCTTCCCTCTTGGAACCTATCTTTGCCAGATCATCAGCTGCTTGATTTTTCAGTCGGTGTATGTGATGGAGCTCTAACCCCTCGAACTTCTTTTCTAACTTTCTCACTGCATTGCAATAACCAGTCATAGCTGGGCTTCTGAAGTCCCACTCCTTCATCACTTGATTGACCACTAAATCTGAGTCACCAGATACCATGAGGCGACGAACGCCGAGTGAAATGGCCATACGCAACCCGTACAAATGTGCTCAATATTCAGCTTCGTTGTTGGAGGATTCAAAGTGAATCTGTAGAACATAACTAAGTTTGTCACCACGGGGGGATACTAACACCACCCCAGCACCAGAACCATTCGGCATCTTGGATCCATCAAAGAACATGGTCGAATGCTCCGAGTGAATCTGAGTCGGAAGTTGCTGTTCGATCCACTCCCCAAGGAAATCTGCTATTGCTTGGGACTTGATAGCTTCCTTTGCCTCAAACTTGATATCCAAGGGAAGGAGTTCAATCGCCCACTTTGCCACTTGACCAGTTGCATCTCTGTTGTTCAGAATCTCTGATAATGGGGCGTCGTTCACGACTATAATGGAATGATCAGAGAAATAGTGTGCAACCTTCTTTGTGGTCATGTAAATCCCATAGACAAGCTTCTGATAATGTGGAGATCTTTTCTTTGATAGACTGAGAACTTCAGAAACATAATATACTGAGCGCTGAACTTTATAGGCTTTTCCTTCTTCTTCCTGCTCGAGAGTGAGTACTGTACTAACAACTTGTCCAGTGGCTGCAATGTAAAGCGGTAAAGGCTCTTTGCTAATTGGGGCAGCGAGCACTGGCTGGGTGGAAGGCAGGGCTTTGAGCTCTGCAAACGCTGCATTAGCTTCGGGAGTCCACTCAAACTTATCAGACTTTTTCATCAGTCGGTGAAGGGGCAATGAATTTTCACCGAGGCGAGAAATGAATCGACTCAAGGCGCCCAAACAACCAGTAAGCTTCTGGAAATCGTGCACACGCACATGGCGTTTCATCCAAAGTATAGCACCCACTTTCTTTGGGTTAGCATCAATCCCTCGTTTGGAAACGAGTAAACCGAGTAACTTTCCGCCAGGAACTCCAAATGTGCACTTTGATGGATTAAGCTTGATATCATACCTTCTGAGGTTGGCAAAAGTTTCAGCAAGATTAGCCAGCAGGTCGGAACCCTTTTGTGACTTTACGACAATGCCATCCATGTATGCTTCCACATTCCGACTGATTTGAGTGAGTAAACACTTCTGAATCATCCTCATGAAGGTGGCTCCGGCGTTCTTCAGGCCGAATGGCATGGTGACGTAGCAAAAGCATCCGAATGGAGTGATGAAATCCGTTTTTATCTCATCGGGTCCATATAGTCGGATCTGATGATACACGGAATAGGCGTCCAGAAAAGACAATCGCTCACACCCCGCAGTCGAGTCGACGATTTGGTCAATGCGGGGGAGAGGAAAATGATCTTTCGGGCAGGCCCGGTTGATACGCTTGAAGTCAATGCACATGCGAAGTGAACCATCCATTTTGGGGACCATGACAACATTGGCGAGCCACTCGGAGTGATAGATTTCTCGGATGAACTCAGCTGCCAGGAGCCCAGCCACTTCCTCACCAATTGCTTTTCTCTTCTGTACGGCGGACCGCCGAAGATGTTCCTTGACCGGTTTCACTTTCAGGTCGACTCACAAACGGTGCTCAGTGAGTCCCCTGGGTACAGTTGACATGTCAGAAGGTTTCCATGCAAAGATGTCCCAATTCTCATGGAGGAACTGGATGAGAGCTTCTTCCTATTTGCTATCGAGTGTTGCCGAGATATGAGTTGGAGCAGCATTGGGATCGGTCGGGTGAATATGAATCGTTTTCGTTTCACCGGATGACTGAAATGCAGAGTCTGTGGCAGGCTTCTTGGCTCGCAACAAATCACTCTGATCTGCATTTTTCTGGTACTCTTGCAATTCTACTACTGCCATTTGTGCATCGGCGATTTCTGAGCCCTTCTGGAAGCACTCTTCTGCCTTCTGCCGATTGCCAGTGATAGTGATCACTCCTTTGGGACCAGGCATCTTCAATTTGAGATACACGTAGCATGGTCGAGCCATGAAAAGTGCATAAGAAGGCCTACCCATAATAGTGTGGTAAGCACTCTGAAAAATCCACTACTTCAAATGTCAACTTTTCCTTGCGGTAATTCTTGGAATCACCGAAAACCACATCAATGGCGATCAGACCGAGTGGTTTTGCCTTCTTGCCAGGTATAACCCCAAGGAAACTCATATTGCTTTCACTAAGTTTGGACATTGAAATTCCCATCCCTTTCAAGGTTTCAGCATAAGGTATATTCAGGCCACTGCCACCATCCATCAGCACCTTAGTCAGCCGAGTGCCTTCAACAACTGGGTCGACTACCAACGCTTGCCTCCCAGGGGTGGCTATGCGCGCTGGGTGATCAGATTGGTCGAATGTAATGGCAGTCTGAGACCACTTCAAATAACTAGGTATTGCCGGGGTGATCATGTTCACTTTTCTGTTAATGACTTTTAGTCGACTTTTGCTCTCAACATCAGCAAAAATCATCAGAGTGGAATTGACATTTGGGAAACCCTCATCGTCTTCATCCTTATCCTCACCCTTGTCCGACTCCTTTTCCTTCTCCTTGGGTTGTTTCTTCCGGAACTGCTGGATCAGGAGCCGACATTGTCGAGTGGTATGTTTAGGGTAAATGAAATTACCCTCTTCATCTTTTTTTGGTGTGAATGTGGCATGGTAAATCCAACACATCATTTCCATCTTAATCTTTCACTTTCTTGGGGTTCCACTGCCCTTTGGGCTTCCCCTTGAACTTTCCTTGAGTTACGGCTAAGGCTTCACTAGGAGCAGCTGGCTCGGCTTTGAGCTTCTGCTTCCGACTGGAATTCCCTCCTCCGGTTTCTTGGGCGACTGTTTTGTTCTTGCCACTCCGAAGTCAGTCCTCCTCTTCACCATTAGCATACTTGGTGGCAATCTCCATCATCCGACTCAGAGACATATCCCCGGTCCGACCGAACTTCAGATTCAATTCTCGATACTTGACACCTTAGTTGAAGGCACAAACTGCTTGGTGATCTGACACATTCTCCACTGTGTGGTGCAACGTGATCCATCTCTGGATATAATCCCTCAAAGTTTCATTCGGCTTCTGCACACAGTATTGCAACTCGGTTAACCCTGCTGGCCGTTTGCATGTACCTTCAAAGGTTCTAACAGACACTCGGGCAAGTTCCTCCCAACTATATATGCTGCCAGGTGCTAACTGATTCAACCACGCTCTGGCCGAGCCCTCCAACATCAGAGGAAGGTGCTTCATGGCCACTTCATCATTGCCGCCACCAATCTGAACAGCCACTCGGTAGTCCTCAAGCCAAGTGTCAGGCTTGGACTCACTAGTGAACTTGCTGACTCCAGTCGCCAACCTGAAGTTGGGAGGAATCAGTGCAGCCCTGATGGCTTTGCTGAAACACTCTGGGCCTGATGCATGCACTCTGCTGCTAGTCGGATAATCTCTGTCATGACCTTCTCTTTGAGCTCTGTTCCTGTCAACTACACCCTGAACGAGAATAGATCTCGCATCAAAGCCCGACTCTTGGGGGTCGACTGGAATCCTTCGTCCACCACTGTGAGGGCGTCTGTCATCATGCTGCCGAGACACGTATGACCTACTCCTTGGGGGAGGCGTGGGCACTCGACGACGATCATCGTGATCGAGTCGGCGATCATACTGTTCACGGTTTCTTTATGGATCTCGCCGATCTCCACGTCCCTCACGCCTCGGAGGCGATCTTGGGTTGTGAGCCGACTAAACCGTGTCTTCCATCACAGATCTGCTATGAATCCTATTCCGCGACCGAGACACTGCTGTGTTCTGCTCTCCCGCTGCCCGGAGTAAAGCCCGGATCGGCATCAAACCTCTGCCAGCTTATGACTGGGAGGGTTGAATGGACTCTGCTATTTGGGCTGCAGCTGTGAGATTCTGAATCGGAGTTCGGTATACCTGAGTTGGAGGCAGAAAAAGTTGTCGTCGACTAGACTCAGGAATCTGCTGCCAAGCACGCTCGTCGAGTGCATACTGGAGGTTCTCCAGTCGAGTGCGCTCAGCCAAGTTGTCAAGGCGCACCTCCTCCAAGGCTCGGGCCTCGGGGGTTTCTCCAGCATTAGGAGTGTGAAGTGCATCCATGTTACGGCGGCGAAGCTCTTCCCTCTGCTGCGAAGAGAGGGGCTCGGGGCGGTACTCCTCATGGAAGCGCGACGGATCGCCGACGAAATCGCCACCGTCGTCGTGGGGGAGGCCAGGAGGACTGCGTGGTCCGTTGACCATCAGGACTTCCGGTGCGGGATCACGGCTGTCGCACTCGGACGCAATCTCGAAGGAGCCAGTCGATCGGTCGAACATGCCATAGAGAGTTTCGTCGGGCTCGATTGCCGTGACTTGTAGGTTGGCCGATTGGCGGGCCACCGCGTGCCTCACCCACCGCTAGAGTCGCGACCGACCGAAACGCTTGCGCCAGCAAACAGCGGGGGGCAAGGACGCCATAGGAGCCGCCCGATACTGAGTCGACCGCTGACGAAGAAGGACGCCACGGACGCACGCGCGAAAGTGCGTTGCCCCATGGACGGATTGCGCCTCGACGTCGAGTGGAGCTTCTTGGAGCCAAGCAGAGTCGTCGGCGACAAACACGAGCGCGCCGAGATGAATCTCGTGGCCCTCGGCCAATCCTCCACCGGAAACCATGATGATGGGGAGCGAAAGAAATCGTAACTCCTCCAACAAGTCGCTAAGACACCTGCCCCATGGTGGGCGCCAACTATCATGGTTCTAAGTCTGACAGTAGAATTGGGGGTAGGTATGTAGAGGCAAGATCCTAGCTATGGTGAAGTTGTACACACGAGTTTTATGAGTACATGCCCTTCTCAGAAGAAGTAACAGCCCTACGTCTCGGAGCCCGGAGGCGGTATACTGGATTATGTATGTGTGTGTTTACATGGGTGCGAATCCTTGTGCCTGTGGAGGGGGGTGGCTTATATACAGTGCGCCAGGTCCCCCGCCAGCCCATGTTACAAGGGGTTTAAGGTACATTAAGAAAGAAGCGTTACTGGTAACGCTAGTAATAAAGAGACATAATGATCATTAAAGCTATGGTGTAATATCCGGCCGTTGCAGTGTAGAGTGGCTTTAGATCTTCTGGCGGTGGAGTGACAGTCCCTATGGTTGAGTGACTTCAAGTCTTCTGAGTGGAATATCTCATGGTCAAGTGGATGATGACTCCTCTTCGAATGCTTCTGGCTTTAGGGAGATGGCCTTGGGGAAGGTGTCTAGGTCAGGCCTATGACCCTACCCTAGGTACAAGGCTTCATCACGGGGAGCGGCAGAGGTCAGTGGCAGGGGGCAGCAGGGCTAGTGCGGGAGCAATGGGAGGCATTGGGGCACGGCAACCACACACGCGAGTGGACGTGCGAAGGTGCAACCGAGATGAGCTGCAGGCGACAGCGCGGCAGTATCAGAAGGAGAGCAAGAAGCAACGGCAGAAGGAGGCACATGGCACGTGCCGGGGCGCAGTGGGGGAGGCCCGGCGGTGGCAGCATAGCAGGGGGAAGAAGGCAGCAGCAGTCGCAGACCAGCGCAAGGCAGAGGGGAGCGGGGAGACGCGGGGCTAGTCGCGGCGAGGCGATGCGGGGCGAGCGGCGGTGGCGGCGTCGGCTGCGGCGTATGGCAGCAGCAACATCCCACGGCAGCGATGGCGAGTAGTAGTAGCATGTGAAACAACAACGAAGAGCTGTGCGGTAGCAACGGGACGGGCTACGCGTGCGCGGGCGGCGTGCGTGCACGCGCGGTAGGAGAGTTCCGGCCACGGCGGACTGCGGAGCTGAAGCTCGCGTGTAACGGTTGACGGTGTCAAAACCGGCGGATCTCGGGTAGAGGGTCCCGAACTGTGCATCTAAGGCGGATGGTAACAGGAGGCAGGGGACACGATGTTTACCCAGGTTCGAGCTCTCTTGATGGAGGTAATACCCTACTTGCTGCTTGATTGATCTTGATGATCTGAGTAGTACAAGAGTTGATCTACCACAAGATCGTCAAGGCTAAACCCTAGAAGCTAGCCTATGGTATGATTGTTGTTCGTCCTACGGACTAAAACCCTCCGGTTTATATAGACACCAGAGGGGGCTAGGGTTACACAGAGTCAGTTATAAGGGAGGAGACCTACATATCCGTATCGCCAAGCTTGCCTTCCACGCCAAGGAGAGTCCCATTCGGACACGAGACAAAGTCTTCAATCTTGTATATTCATAGTCCAATAGTCTGGCCAAAGGATATAGTCCGGCTGTCCGGATACCCCCTAATCCAGGACATGATTCAGAGCTGATGCATATAAGGCCAAACTCGCCACGCCGAACAATCCCTAAGTTATTCGGTCTTTGTAATATAAACTGGGCTAAACCATGCCCTTTCTAATGAGCCCCTAGTGTCCAGGTACGTGCAATATTCTGACGTGGCCACATGCCAATAACGTCAGCATCCTTCTCGGTTGTACCGAGAATCCGGAGGATGTAAATTAACAAGAGACAGTAAAAAAGGTTTACGCATGGTCTTAATCTACAAAGAAACCTTTGAACGTGTGCCTGCTGCACGTCTGTGCCTGTGTCTTCGTTGTGCCATATCCTGGACGGGTGTAGCACAATAGTCATCTGTAAAAAGAGATGAACTTAGTTGATGGTTGTCGTGCAAAAAGTAGGCTATTCTAAATAAACCATGTGAAATTCAAGATAAGTAGAGTTGAGCCGAATTATAGCGGTTTATATGCGGGCAGCCCCTTGTATTGTCTATAAGGGTATAGCCATCAAACGTATCCCAATTATGTCTAATTACGCCGGACTCATCTAACCGTGTCCGTGGTCTTAACGACCGGTCATTTGCTTTGGTTGGCGAAGCTGTCTAGTGTTCGGCTGCTAAAGCAGTCGCACGATCTTCCGCGTGTAAGGAACGCTCAATGTTTCCATTTACTGTAATGATGCCACGTGGACCGGGCATCTTAAGTTTGAGAGAAGCGTAATGCGGTATTGCATTAAAACGAGCGAAAGCTGCTCGTCCGAGTAATGCTTGATAGCCACTTTGGAATGGAGCAATGTGGAAGGTTAACTTTTTCTTCGGAAGTTGTCGGGAAAACCGAATACAACCTCTAGTGACAGGGAGCCCGTGCAATGGGCTGCTATGCCTGGCGTTACTCCCTTGAAGGTAGTATTGCTATGGCTGATTTTTGTTGGGTCTATCCCCATTTTGCAGACTGTGTCCTGATATATCAGGTTTAAACTACTGCCGCCGTCCATGAGGACTCGTGTGAGATGGTATCCATTTATTATTGGGTCTGACACCAAAGCAGCTAATCCTGCATGCCAGATACTTGTTGAGGATCCCTTTGATCAAAAGTGATCAGTCGGGACAACCAGTGGTTGAACTCAGCGGTGATGGGCTCTAGGGCGTGTGTGTCTCGAAGTGCAGTTTTGCTTCTCCCCTTCATCACGTGTACCACGTTTACTGTTTTGACGTCTGGTGGGAATTTTTTCTGTTCCCCAGTGCCTTGTTGGCGAGGCTCATCCTCGTCTTCGCTCGGTGTATCCCGCCCCTTGTGTTCGGCGTTTAGCTTGCCGGACTGCGTGAAGACCCAACATTCTCTGTGGGTATGATTTGCAGGCTTATTGGGGTGCTGTGGATCTGACATAGTTTGTCTAGAATCTTGTTTAGGCTGGACAGGCCATCTCTGTTGCCTTTGAAGGGCTTTTTCCGCTGACCTGGTCGACAGCCTCTGAATCCGGCGTTTACCGCCGTGCTATCTAGGCTGTCTTCTTTATTCCAGCGCTTGTTTTTGCTGCGTCGTGGTTTCCCATTGCCTTCCCTGACTTCGGATGTGCTTGGGTCGCTGGTGCTACGTCGAGCTAACCAGCTGTCCTCGCCTGCGCAAAAGCGGGTCATGAGGCTCGTTAGGGCTGGCATTGTTCTGGGCTTTGCTTGGCCGAGGTGTCTGGCAAGCCATTCGTCTCGGACGCTGTGCTTGAAAGCTGCTAAGGCTTCAGCATCCGGACAGTCGACTATTTGGTTCTTCTTAGTGAGAAACCTGTTACAAAGCTTTCGGGCTGACTCCCCAGGCTGTTGAATTATATGACTTAAATCGTCTGCATCCGGTGGTGGGACATATGTCCCTTGAAAATTTGCCCGAAAAGCGTCCTCGAGCTCCTCCCAACTTCCAATGGAGTTTTCGGGGAGGCTTTTACGCCAGTGTCGGGCTGGTCCTTTGAGCTTGAGGGGCAAGTACTTGATGACATGGAGATCGTCTCCTCGGGCCATATGGATATGGAGGATAAAGTCCTCAATCCAGACCCCGGGGTCTATTGTTCCGTCGTACGCCTCTATGTTCACGGGATTGAATCCCTCTGGAAATTCATGGTCCAGCACCTCATCGGTGAACACATAGGGGGTGTGCGCCACCCCTGTATTTAGGTGTACCATGGCGTTCAGACTGTTATGGTATTCGGTTTGGATTGTGCACTGGAGGGCATTTCCTTGACCCGTAGATGCATCTGGTTGCGCTGGCCTTTTGATGGGAGTCGTTGCGTGTATCGTGTACTGGCTTATGTGCGGCCTCATTGGCCGCTCTATCGTGGCCACGAGGTCGTCGATCCCACCAGTCGACTGTTTTTGGCTGTGGGGGCTCTAAGGCCTCATCATCGAATTCAGGCAGCAGCTTTCGCTTTGGGTAGCTCTTCGTGTGGCGACTGTCACCGTACTTTTCTGCAGTGTCGAGTACTTTGTTCCATCTACTGTTGAGTGTATTTTGAGCAGCCTTGAGCTTTTGCTTCAGCTTATTCAGACTCCTTGCAGTGGCGATAAGCCTTTTATGGAGGTTCTCTTGCTCCAGGTGTCTTGCCGGGATGACATGTGTATCGTCATCCGGACTGTTCTCCACTCCGGAGACGGGTTGATTAGGTTGACGCTTGGCGTCGCCGTGATCGGACAGCGGTTCCGTGCTGTGTTCGTCGTCCACTGGCTCACCCTTCTCTATCGCTGGGTCTATGTGGTCACTGTTTCACCCGGAGTCGACCGGGGTATTATTTTTCCATGCACTGTTATCGCCGTTTTTGCCGAGGCGGGATTTGGAGCGGCGCCGGCATTGCCACTTTGATTGCTTATCGAGGGAGCTATCCCTTGTTGCATCCTTCCATTCCTCGCCATCATTTTCTTTGGGTGTGTCCACCATATATATATCATGTGATGAAGTGGGCCACGGTCCAGTGCCCTGTGCACAGCGGTTCATGTTCATCTCCTGCATCGTTGGCCATACCATCGATGTCTTCGGAGTCGAAGCCGAGCATTTCGGTTAAATCATCGACAGCGGCTACTAAGTGGGTGGTGGGTGGGCAGCAAATTTCTTCGTCGTCCGCATCCCAATCTAGCCGAACATATTTTATCCAGGGTTCTCCTGACAAGGAGAGAGACCTTAATGAGCTTAGCATGTCACCGAAGCGCGAGTGCTAAAAGATATTCGCGGAGGTGAACTCCATGATCGGTGCCCAATCGGATTCGATAGGCGTGGGCGCAGGCGGTTCGGAGTCCGTGGCCGGAGAGGAATCCTGTGGTTCGGCATCACGGCTCTCGTGAGGGGTAAGGTCAATATTCGGCTCTATCGCCCCTGAGAGTGCGGCCTACGAGACGGGGTCTATCCGCCTGTCCTCGGGTGGCACAATCTGCTCCGGATTGAAGGCCGAAGTAGTTGCTGTTGTGATCTCCCGAACACTGTCCTACAGCAGAGCTATATCCTGCTCGTCGTGATCGTGCGGCACACCTGGCATGGGCTCGAATCTGTCGAGGATCAAGTCCCCACGGATATCGACAGTGTAATTCAGATTTCCGTACCTGACCTGATGGCCAGGGGCGTAGCTCTCGATCTGCTCTAGATGGCCAAGCGAGTTGGCCCGGAGTGCGAAGCCGCCGAATACAAAGATATGCCCGGGGAGGAAGTCCTCACACTGGACTGTGTCGTTATTGATGATTAAAGGAGCCATCAAGCCTTACGGTGACAACACAGTGGAACTCTCAATGAAAGCACCAATGTCGAAAACCAGCCGATCTCGGGTAGGGGGTCCCGAACTGTGCGTCTAAGGCGGATGGTAACAGGAGGCAGGGGACACGATGTTTACCCAGGTTCGGGCCCTCTTAATGGAGGTAATACCTTACTTCCTTCTTGATTGATCTTCATGATATGAGTCGTACAAGAGTTGATCTACCACGAGATCGTAGAGGTTAAACCCTAGAAGCTAGCCTATGGTATGATTGTTGTTCGTCCTACGGACTAAAACCCTCCGGTTTATATAGACACCGGAGGGGGCTAGGGTTACATAGAGTCGGTTACAAGGGAGGAGATCTACATATCCGTATCGCCAAGCTTGCCTTCCACGCCAAGGAGAGTCCCATCTGAACACAAGACGAAGTCTTCAATCTTGTATCTTCATAGTCCAACAGTCTGGCCAGAGCATATAGTCCGGCTGTCCAGATACCCCCTAATCCAGGACTCCCTGAATGGTGCTATGGCGACTACTGCGACGAGGGGAAAGGGGGAACGGGGTGGTGCTCACCGAGGAGGCGCAAGGAGGCCCGTCGAGCGGCTTAGGAGCAGCAGAGATGGCCGGCGTCGTCGTGGTTCGTCGGCGACCCAAGGAGGAAGAAGCTTTGACCTGGCGCTGCAACATGAGGAGCTCCAACGGGTGGACCAGTGGATGTAGAGGAAGACGGCGAAGTGGACGGACGCGGTCCTAGGCGGTGGGGGGCATGGTGGCCGTGGTAGGACGAGATGGCCGGCGATGCGGGCGCACGACGAGGTGGATCTAGACGCGAGGGAGAGTAACAACGGAGAGAGGGGGCGTGGGATACTATCTGCGCAGGGAGGAGTGGAGCTATTGATCCCGACAGGGGGAGGGCGCCTGCCTTATCTCCTCGCCGGCGCCGATGAGGTGGTTCGGCGGGGCGTTGCTCCTGTTGCGACCGCGCCAGGGGAACAGGGGGACTAAGCGACCAGTGGGGGCTAGGTGGGCCAGCTGGCCAAGGTCGGCCGAGGCCCAGGGGCTTTCCTTATTTATTTAACCTTTTGGATCTCTTGTCTTTCCTTTTATATATATATACTTTTCTATTTTTCTCTGTTTTATTTTAGGGTCATTTTATTTTTAGTTTTATAAAATATATAATTAGCATCTACATTAGTATTAACAATTAAGCCACTGCCATATTTAGTTTTAGTATTTAAATACAATATTTTGCAATTATAATTATTTTAAAAAGCATTTAGTTAATTGTTTTAGTCCCTGTTTTAATTATTTTAAGGCATTTAAGCACTTTGCAAATATGTTGGTCCACCACCATAATTAGCTATGGAATATGTGCCACACTTTGAACATTTTATTTTGCATGTTTGAGAAATTTGAATTTGGACTTTAATTTGAATTTTAATTTGGATTGTGATTTGGGTCATTCGAGCATTACCAACAGTAAGAGTGGTGACGTGGCACCATTAACGGGGGATTACTGTAGCTTAATTATCTGGGCGCCACAATTCTCCTCCACTACAAGAAATCTCGTCCTGGGATTTAGGAGGTAGAAAGAGACAAAGCGAGGTATTCATCACGAAGATGATCCTCGCGATCCCAAGTGGCTCATCATTAGAATGATTTGACCACTGAACTTTTAGAAATTTGATAACCCTCAGACAGGTGCGATGTTCAACTTAAACGAGAACGCGGATCAGATGCTCTTTGTAAGTAAGATCATCTTGCAGGGGTTGAGCTTTATAAGCCATGTGGTTGTTGCAATAAGACTTGCGACTTAGGGCATTGGCCATGACATTAGCCTTTCCAGGGGTATATGAAATTATGTAGTCATAGTCTGTAATTTTTTCCATACATCGCTGCTGATGGAGATCCAGATCTAGCTGAGTAACAAATACTTCAGACTTTGATGATCAGTGAAGATCTCGCAACAATTACCAAGAAGGAAATGTCGCCATAACTTCAATGCAAACATTGGCGAAGGACCATCATCAATTCTCACAAACGGAGAAGAGTTTCACGCATTCAAGGAAGAAATATGTGTTTTAGCTTACAATATCATTTGAGGGGATGTAGTAGATGGACAGTTTAATGGCACAAATGATAGAAGCGATATGTGTTTTCAGCCATTCCATTCCCAGAATGACGTCAATCTTGGATGACTTCAAATAATGGGGGAAAACATGGAATTCCAGCCCTTCAAGTTCAACGGGGACGTTGCGACTAACCATGCTGGTTCGACATTGACCCGCGGAATGCAGCTTGAAGTTCCGGCCAAGTGATGGCGGTTCCAATAGGTAAGGAACGCCTGTGGCTGTGCCACCATTGAGCAGCGGGACCTTTCGGTAATGAGCCGTGAAGGTGACATAGTTGGCAGGAGCTACATCAGAAGACTCCATCTTGAAAGTGATGTCACGGAGCCCGTCATCAGCATCAAGGGGTTGAGTTAAGCTGCGGTAGATGATAGGGTTGAGAAGTGCAAAGTTTTGCAGAGTCACTTGGGCGGGTTGCTGATTCATGTTGGGCGCGGAAACTGAGCCATGACTCCTACCATGAACTGGCGATTCAACATCAAAATGTTGTATCATTCCAGCCATGTATTCGGGAGGTGGTGGATTCTTGCCACCATGACCACGGCCAGCAGGTCTAACCATCCTGCTTAAATGCAACAGGGGGTAGTTTAGCAAGGATTGGAGCAAGTGTGTGGAGTCATTCATGGTGTAACTTGAACTATTAGCAAAGGCGCAGTATGTACAAGGCAGTAGTCATTGAAAACACACAACTACATATGCGGAGCCAATTACACGCTATTAATAAGAGTTCGGGTAAGAGAAACATCACAGACATACTAGGTGGCGTGCATGCACGCGATGGAGGGATTGAACAACGGGGCGTAGCAAAGGCTACATCAGCGTCGGGGAAAACCACTAGAGTGAGGGATTTGCAAGTGACAACGCACGGTGCCCTCGATAAAAAAATCCTGTGGTCAGTGAAGAATATGAAGCAGATCTTGGCCCCCAATTTGAGAAAGGGGTAATACAAATCTCCGGGCGGATGTGATCACGAGATCCTAATGTTAGATTTAGCAAAATCATTTAACCTGAATAGAAGAGAGATCAGAGTCCCAGAGTATAGACGAGGAACAAAAGAGCCTAATATTACCCAATGGTGACGTGGGCCCGTCAGCCACACGGCCATGTTAGTAAAACAGTTTTTCAAAGACTAGACTCAACTTCGGCCAAGGAGTTGGAAAGGGGGATCCTATAGGCAGTCGGCTCTGATACCAACTTGTGACGCCCCCGATTCGACCGTACACTAATCATACACGCAAATGTGTACGATCAAGATCAGGGACTCACTGGAAGATATCACAACACAACTCTAGACACAACTCAAAATAATACAAGCTTCATATTACAAGCCAGAGGGCTCGAATACAAGCTCGATGCACAAGCGTCAGCGGAAGCAACAATATCTGAGTACAGACATAAGGTTAGACAAGACAGCCTTAAGAAGGCAAACACAAAAGCAACAACGATCGAAGTGGCAAGGCCTCCTGCTTGGGACCTCCTAACTACTCCTGGTCGTCGGCAGTCTCCACGTAGTAGTATACGTCGGCGGTGGAATCTGGCTCCAGGGATCCACCATCTGGTTGCAACAACCGGAAAGAAGAAGGAGGGGGAAAGGGGGAGCAAAGCAACCGTGAGTACTCATGCAAAGTACTCGAAAGCATCAGATCTATACTAAGTATGCATTGGTATCAAATGGAAGGGTTGTATCTTCGGACTAAACTTCAGAATTCCAGAATAGAGGGGAAGGCTTAGCCTATCGAAGACTAGCATCTTTCAGGGCGGCTCCCAGCGTCTTGCAGCATGTAGAAGAGTAAAGAATAGCAGTTTATAATTAACAAGCATGTTGTAACATCAACGCCCAGAGATCCTTCCTCGACTCCCTGCGAGGAAGGAATCCCGGGGCCACATATCCATCACATATCAAGTATCCATTTCTAGTTGTATACGATCAGGATAAAGTGTGAACATCCATTACCGTGGACACGGTATTCAAATATATGTCTTCCCTGCAGGGGTGCACCACGTTTTCCAACATGCTCGATCACTCTGGCCGGACACACTTTCCTGGGTCATGCCCGGCCTCGAAAGATCAACACATCGTAGCCCTACCTAGGCTCAGCAGAGAGGTCCCCGCCGGTCTACATCCTAAGCACTCCGGGGTCTGGGCCCATCGCCTGTAGCACTCCGGGTCGTTACGTGAAGGGCGGGTCCAGGTTCCACCTCTACATGGATGGTGTCGGCCCAGCCGTGCCGTAGTGCTGAACTGGACGTCTGACAAATCTTCGACTAATACTGCGACGTCAAGGCCCATCACTATTCTCACATGGTGGTTAGTGCATAAAGGCCAAAGACCAATTCAAAACAAATACCCAAACCTATTAGTGCATTAACAATTAAAGTAGTGACGGCTGTCGGGACAAGTCCGGAGCTACCACCCCTCCTGGGTGATACCGCTAAACAGCCAACTGCCACCGTCACATCACACAGGTGCTCTCCGGGCCCGCCCGACTTTCACAACGGTCTCAAGTAAATTCAAGGTAACCGTGTGTCCAGACATCAACGGGAAAACCCGAGGAATCACCCCCGATGAGTTCCACTCGATGTAATCATCACGGTGAACGTAAGAGGATCCACCCTCGAGGTTCACACTTGAGGTGTTGCACGTCAGAGCCGTATCGGGAATGGTAAAGGAGGAAATCACCCTAGTTGACCACTACCGAATAGCTACACTACAGAGATCTCATCAGGAGTGATGTATAAGGTTCCACCCTCGGCACTCGATGGTAACTCTGCAAAGTCGAGCAACAAAAAGGGGCGTGATGTGATATGAGGTGTCGGGCTCTGTTCGTCGATCACGTTGATTGAGTCATTAATGATGAAGCAGGGGCAACAAGGACAAGGTGGGGGTCACTGATGGATCACTATACAACCTATACTAAGCAGTTTAGGATCAGCAGGTAGGTAACAATAGCAGGTACAAAAGCAGGCTATGCATCGGAATAGGAGCAATCAATTACAGTAGAAAAATCTAATGCAAGCATGAGAGAATGGAAAGGGCGATATTGGGATGATCAAAGGGGGGGGGGCTGCCTGGAAGCTCCGCTGAAAGGGAAGAAGGGTCGTTGTTGATGTAGTCGAACACAGGGACATCAACTGCGGTCTCGGGGTCTACCGGAGAGAAGAGGGGGATTAAACAGTAAATATAATGCATACAGATGCATGACGGCAGTAACACGCAAGGCTAGGGGTGTTCTAACGCGGTGCTACACGATACCGCCGAAGGGGAATAACATCCGGAAAGTTTTCCCGAAGTTAGGCATTTTTGGACAGACGAACCAGAGGGGAAAAGTTCAATGTTCTCTATGCTATGGGCATGTGACAGATGAACGGAGAGCGTATTCTGATTTGCCTCGTCGTTCTCAGCAACTTTCATGTATAAAACTTTTTCATCCGAGTTACGGATTATTTTCTACGATTTTCCAAAGATTTAAACAATATTCTGAAAATCCCTGAAATTCTGCCAAGTCTGAGAATTCGTCAGTTTTAAATATCTTTTAGCTGTTTTCAAAAGGCTAAAACTATTGTTCTGTACATCCTATGATTTTGTGCCTATATCAATTGTGAGCATTTTTCTGCAATCTACATGTTTGTAACACTTTCATCCATATTAATGTCCATTAGCTTGATCATCAACAGCTCTAAAGTAGCTATGAAAATAAAGCTGTTTTTGGTTTTTCTGTTAACCGAAAATTAAACTTTGTGATTTTCATAGAATGTAATCTATGGATCTAACGAATTTGGTCCAATGGAAACATTTGAGCCTTGTCAAGTGTACTACCTCCCCATAATATTTTTGCTCCTGTTAAACGTTGTTTAGGCGTTGTTTAGGGGCAGTCCAAGGGGTTACTCGGCGTAATATTAGAAAAGCTAGCTAGCAACTAGAGTAGCTAGCGTCAGTTAGCATCGACAATAGCAGACGAGTAGCAAGCAATAGCAAGCGGTAGCTGGTAGGCTCGCGGGCGCGTGCGCACGCGCAAAGCACGACCAACACGGGGAGCGGCAGAGGTCAGTGGCAGGGGCAGCAGGGCCAGTGCGGGAGCAACAGGCAGCATGGGGCGCGGCGAACACATGCTCGAGTGGACACGCGGAGGTGCGGCCAAGACGAGCTGCAGGCGACAGCGCGACAGTAGCAGCAGGAGAGCAAGAAGCAACGGTAGAAGGAGGCGCAGGGCACGAGCCAGGGCGCGGTGGGGGAGGCCCGGCGGCGGCAGCACAGCAGGGGGAAGAAGGCAGCATCAGTGTCAGACCAGCGCAAGGCAAAGGCGAGCAGGGCGACGCGAGGCTAGTCGCGGCGAGGCGATGCGGGGCGAGCGGCGGTGGAGGCGTCGGCTGCGACGTATGGCAGCAGCAACAGCCCGCGACAATAATGGCGAGTAGCAGTAGCATGTGCAGCAGCAACGGAGAGCAGTGCGGTAGCAACGGGACGGGCTACGCGTGCGGGGGCGGCGTGCGAGCGCGTGCGGGAGGAGAGCTCCGGCCACGGTGGACCTGTGATCTGATTTTCGACCGAAAAAAACTAATTTCGGCCGAATTTCGGCCATCTCGCCATGGCCCGGTACATGGCCCTTTCGGCCGAATAATTTTGGCCCAATTTGAATTTTGTGGCCCGGACCAGCTTCTAAAGCGTTTCTATTGGGCTTCGACGGAGACAAAACCACGAGCCCACACGCCTTAACCCTAGAATCTCCCTTTCCTCTCTATCCTCCTGGTGCCGCCGCCGCTGCGCAAAGGGCACATCTCTCGTGATGGCGGCTTCTTCGGCCAAGGCGCTCACTATCCTCCTGCCCTCCTCCACATCTCCTCGCCTCCACCCCATCCACTTCATGTATGTTGCTTCTCCAAGGTTGAGGCATGGTGCTCGATGGCTGCGGCAAAGGAGTTGGTGGAGCGCGAGCTGACCAGTTCAATGGAGGTAGGAGCCTGAAGCAGCGGCAGCAGCATGGTGGGCGGCCGCTTGATTGAATCTTCATTCTGGATGCTCTTATATCTTCCTATTTGAAGTATGCATGCAGTTTTGGTTCTTCAGCAATTTGGCCAGGCCGCTCTGATTTACTTGTGCTGCTTTAGATTAAGGACTATTGTGCTGCTGGGATTATGCCCTGTTTGATTCAGATTTTGCTCAAATTTCGGCCGAAATTCGGCTGCATTTCGGTCAAATTTTATCCAAAAATTCAAATTTTATATCTGCAATTTCGTCCGAGATTTACCGAAATATTTGAAATGGCCGAAATTCGGCCATATCGGTCAGGGGCGAAATAAAACACAAAACGAAAATCAAAACACAGCGGTGGACTGCGGAGCCGAAGCTCGCGTGTAACGGTGCTTCGGCGACTACGGCGACAAGGGTTAGGGGGAACGGGGTGGTTCTCACCGAGCAGCCGCAAGGAGGCGCGTCGAGTGGCTTAGGATCAGTAGAGGTGGTCGGCGTCGTCGTGGTTCATCGGCGACCCGAGGAGGAAGAAGCTTTGACCCGGCGCTGCAGTGTGAGGAACTCCAATGGGTGGCACCAGCAGATGCAGAGGAAGACAGCGAAGTTGATGGACGCGGTCCTAGGCGGTGGGGGGCTGTCACATCCCTAGTTCTGGTATGCACTAGGCTAGCCCTTCATGTGTGCATCATGTTAATTTTTTCAGAAAAGTTGAAATGGGGATTGTTTAAACCCTAGCATCAAAGGAATTCACTAGGTTCAACTAAAATATTTTCAGTGAATCCAAATGGCTTTAAAAATGTTCATCATTTCTGGAAAATGCTGGAAGCAATAACCAGAGGTGTTGCACATTTTTCCATGACATATTTGGGATCTGAATTAAATCAGATAGTACTTGCATTTGGGCATATAAATGCTATTAAATATTTTAAATACTCAAATAATCATAAACTGAAATGTTTACTGTTGGAAATATTCCAAATAGTGGCCACAGTCAGTTGCATGATTTTTGGAAATGCTCTGGCATTTTTAATAAAGCCAAACACAATTACAGAAAATAGAAAAAGAGAAATGAAAGGAGAGAGATAGAGGTTACCTGTGGCTTACCTGGCGCCCACTTGGCCCAGCGCTGTGCGGCCCAGCCCACTGGCCTGTGCCAGTCGTCGACGTCCTCCCGCCAGTCAGACAGGGCGCCTGCCCGACACTCGCGCATGCTCCGCGCGCTACGCGAGCTGCCTGCCTGCCCTCCCCTGCCAGCGCGATGACTCGATCGATCCCGCCACCGCCGTATGGATCGAGCCGGCCTCTCCAGTCCTCCCCCTCGCCTCTCCCTCACTCCCCTCCACCCATGGCCGAAGCCGCCATGGACGCGCCGCCGTAGTTCTCGCGGCCACAGCCTCCCTCGAGCCTCTCTGACCTATCCCCGAGCTCCGCCTCGTCTTCTTCGTCCTCTCCACCGAGCTGTATGACGCCGGAAGCCCCTGGACGCCGCTAGCATCACCGTTTCCCTCGCCGGCCACCGAAGATCTTCGTCGTCCATTCGCCACCCCGAGCGCCTCCCCGAGCCCATGGAGCTGCTCTTCGACCTCTCCGTGAGCCCCTACTCCAAACCCCTCCTCCTCCCCTCGCGTTTGTGCACTCTAGCCCCTTTCCCCACCGTGTCCGTGAGCTCACCGCCGCCGGACCTCACGCCGTCGTGGCCAGAGCCCGTTTCCACCGCTCGTGAGCATGCGGACGTCCTCCTAGCATCTCCAGGGATCTAACCCGCAGCCCATCCTGCCCCCTAGCGCACTGCAGCGCCGCGCCCGCACGCACCCGAACTCCGGCGGCCGCAACCGAGCTCGCCGCCGTTTACTCTGGCCACCCCAGGCCTGGAGACCACCACCATCCGACGCGCCATCGCGCCAGCTCTCCGTAGGGCCTAAGGGCGCACCGAATGGTGCACTGTAGGAGAAACCCGAGCCCCTCCAGTGTCTCACCGCCGCGTTTCCAGGTCGCCGGCGTTGAGCTCCGGCGATGCTGACGTGGCATGGGTAATTGGCCACTAATGGCGCCCTAACTAACCCACCTAGCTCACTGACACCTGCGCCCCACGCCCTAAATAATCAAGGTTTTATTTCTGTTTAGATTAGTTCATAATCACGCGGGTCCCACTGGTCAGTTTGACCTGGGCCATGCCAGTTGACTCGCTGACGTCACGATGACACAATGCTGATGCAGTTAATCGTTTTCTGGATTAAAAATAATCCAGGAAATTTCAAAAAATGTTCAAAAATTCTAAAAATCATAGAAATTCAACCGTAACTCCAAATGAAATAATTTATATATGAAAAATTATCAGAAAAATTCAAGGAATCCATCTGTACCATTTTCATGCATGTTTGAACAATGTTTGTCCTCTGATTTGGACAAAACAAATAAAGGGCATTTAAATAATCACATATGGAGTTGGAATTTGAATCATGTATTCAAACCAACTTCATTTAAATCATAGCTAGATGCATTAGCTCAAATCACAGCATATTGCCATGTCATGATCATGCATCATATTGTTGCATTGCATTGATTGTGTCCTTCTATATTTGCCGGTAACCGTCCCCTCTCAGTCGACGATGTGATCGATGACACCTATGAAGAGCTCTATTATCTTCAGGAGTGCCAGGCAAGCAAAAACCCCTTGTTCGTTCCGATACAATCCCACTCTCTCGCTCCTGCTCTCTTTTACTGCATTAGGACAACAACATTTCAACTGTTACATGCTGCGGTAGCTGAACCCCTTTATCCTCTGCATGACCTGTCATTGCCACAGTAAATAGATGAAACCCACTAGCATGAGTAGGAGTTGTTTGAGCCCTGATGTGCCTACTCATTCATGCTTGTTGTCATGCCTGCTACTGCTTAGAGTTGAGTCGGGTCTGATTCATCGGGAATGAATTGGAATGTGGTGAAACATGTCCTGCTGTTGAGAGCTAAGTGTGTGAACATGATTTGGTAAAGGTAGCAGTGAGAGGCCATGTAGGAGTACATGGTGGGTTGTCTCATTGCAGCCGTCCCCAGGAACTGAGTTATGTGTTTGTGATCCATGAACTGTTACTACCACACATTGGGCTCCGGGCGCTCCAAGCTCTCTCGACTTATTAATCAACTTGATCTCTGTCCAGGAGTTGCAACTAGTTTCTGGTGTTTGTAGGTAGTGTTAGTAGTCTACTAAGTGGCACCCGATACAGGTGGGCTTGGGACAGACTAGGCACAGTGGCACGGTGCACCAAGTGGCACCTGGTTGGTGGGCTTGGGAACCCTGCTCACATCGTTTGGGGCCGTGAGCGACACCCCGGCCGGATCTACTTGCGGATGGAACCCGAATAGGCGATAAACCTGGACGAGAGACTTGCGTGGTTAGTCAGGTCATCGCCGAATCCCTCGCCCGGCTTCCTCTTGAAGGTTGCCGAGGTACATGACGTGTACATGGCGATAAGTGGCGAAAGCGTGTGTGAAGAAGTACACCCCTGCAGGGTTATCATTATCTATTCGAATAGCCGGATTCCTCGGATATGGAAACTTGGACCCCTTGTACAGTTCATAGACAAGTGAAAGTGGATACTCTAAAATGCGCAAGATAAGCGTGACTGCTATGGATGGCGTTCTCGTAGGGAGACAGAGCGGATCCATAGTGGTGTATTGATATGGTGAATATGTGGACTCGTGTGCGCCACCTCAAAAGAGTTACTTGCAGTCGTAGTTCAGGATAGCCACCGAGTCAAAGCTGGCTTGCTGCAGCCTATCATATGGGGAAATGTAGTCTAGTGCTTCCCGAGCGATAGTAGTCTGCTACAGCCCGGTTCACCGGAGTCCTGCTAGCCCAGCACTACTGCGCTGGACACTTGACTGGCCGGCATGTGTTTCATTTCGTTCCTGTGTCTGTCCCTTCGGGGAAATGTCACGCGGTGACATCCGGAGTCCTGCCTAGCCTGCTATAGCCCGGGTTACCGGAGTCCTGTTAGCCCAGTGCTACAACCCGGATTCACACACTGTTGACCGACATGCTCGAAGTTGATTCATGTATGCCTGTCCCCATGGGTTAGTGCCGCTTTGGGTTCACGACTAGCCATGTCGGCCCGGATTGTTTGTCATATGGATGCTAGCGACACTATCATATACGTGAGCCAAAAGGCTCAAACGGTCCCGGGCCAGGTAAGGTGGCACCCGTGGGAATACCGTGCGTGAGGCCGCAAAGTGATATGATGTGTTACATGCTAGATCGGTGTGACCTAGGATCGGGGTCCTGACAGCGTTGGTATCAGAGCCTGACTGCCTGTAGGATTACCAAGCCAAACTGGTCGAAGTTATGTCTAGAAATGCTTTAGTTATGTAGGGGAATTGATTGTGGAAGGGAATGTAAGGCTCTTTTGACTCCTTTACCTTATGCCCTTCTGTCTGAGTCAACCTCTTATTTTCTACGGGGTTAAGAACTAGGCTTCTCTTCTATCTCTCAGGATGACGTGTTACTAAACCGTAGTTGCCTAGGATTGCTGAGTTCAAGCCTCAATTCAGTTTCTACTACATCCATATGTTCATAGCTGGGCCCAGAACCTTGATATGATGTTGTTGTTGGGGAACGTAGTAATTTCAAAAAAAATTCCTATGCACACGCAAGATCATGGTGATGCATAGCAATGAGAGAGGGAGAGTGTTGTCTATGTACCCTCGTAGACCGAAGCGGAAGCGTTGACGCAACGTAGAGGAAGTAGTCGTACGTCTTCCCGATCTGACCGATTCAAGCGCCGTTACTCCGGCGCCTCCGAGTTCTTAACACACGTACAACTCGATGACGTTCCCCGGGTTTCGATCCAGCAAAACTTCGGGGACGAGTTCCGTCAGCACGACGGCGTGGTGACAATCTTGATGAACTACCGACGCAGGGCTTCGCCTAAGCACTGCGACAATATGACCGAGGTGGAATATGGTGGAGGGGGGCACCACACACGGCTAAGGAACGATCACGAAGATCAACTTGTGTGTCATGGGGTGCCCCCCTGCCCCCGTATATAAAGGAGCAAGGGAGGGGTTGGCCGGCCCTAGGTTTGGGCGCGCCAAGGGGAGTCCTACTCCCACCGGGAGTAGGATTCCCCCTTTCCTAGTCCAACTAGGTGTCCTTCCATGTAGGGGGAGTAGGAGAGAAGGAAAGGGAAGAGAGAAGGAGAAGGAAGGAAGGGGGCGCCCCCCCTCCCTAGTCCAATTCGGACTAGCCCAAGGGGAGGGGTGCAGCCTCCCTTTTGGCCCTATTTCTCCTTTCCCGTATGGCCCAATGTGGCCCAATACGAATTCCCGTAACTCTCTGGTACTCCGAAAAATACCCGAATCACTCGGAACCTTTCCGAACTCCGAATATAGTCGTCCAATATATCGATCTTTACGTCTCGACCATTTCGAGACTCCTCGTCATGTCTCCGATCCCATCCGGGACTCCGAACTCCTTCGGTACATCAAAACTCATAAACTCATAATATAACTGTCATCGAAACCTTAAGCGTGCGGACCCTACGGTTCGAGAACAATGTAGACATGACCGAGACACGTCTTCGGTCAATAACCAATAGCGGGACCTGGATGCCCATATTGGCTCCTACATATTCTACGAAGATCTTTATCGGTCAGACCGCATAACAACATACGTTGTTCCCTTTGTCATCGGTATGTTACTTCCCCGAGATTCGATCGTCGGTATCCAATACCTAGTTCAATCTCGTTACCGGCAAGTCTCTTTACTCGTTCTGTAATACATCATCTCGCAACTAACTCATTAGTTGCAATGCTTGCAAGGCTTATGTGATGTGCATTACCGAGAGGGCCCAGAGATACCTCTCCGACAATCGGAGTGACAAATCCTAATCTCGAAATACGCCAACCCAACATCTACCTTTGGAGACACCTGTAGAGCTCCTTTATAATCACCCAGTTACGTTGTGACGTTTGGTAGCACACAAAGTGTTCCTCCGGCAAACGGGAGTTGCATAATCTCATAGTCATAGGAACATGTATAAGTCATGAAGAAAGCAATAGCAACAAACAACACGATCAAGTGCTAAGCTAACGGAATGGGTCAAGTCAATCAGATCATTCACCTAATGATGTGATCCCATTAATCAAATAACAACTCCTTGTCTATGGTTAGGAAACATAACCATCTTTGATTAATGAGCTAGTCAAGTAGAGGCAAACTAGTGACACTCTGTTTTGTCTATGTATTCACACATGTATTATGTTTCCGGTTAATACAATTCTAGCATGAATAATAAACATTTATCATGATGTAAGGAAATAAATAATAACTTTATTATTGCCTCTAGGGCATATTTCCTTCAGTTGTTAAGTGACTATGCAAATTATTGTGAATGTCTAAAATCTTTTTCTGAGCATTTACAGCCGTTATGCTGTCCGAGTCATCCTAGATCTCTACATAGTCTGATGCATTTGCAAATTTTTTTCTTTCCATTCCCGATGTCCTTTTGGGCCAGATTAAGCACCCTACATGGTCTGTGAGGTACTCCGTTGCCTCGGCGGATATGTTGGAGCTACTATTACGACCCTAGGTGTCTTATGAAACCATCTAGTAATATAGCCATGTTTTGTGTTCCCAGTGTGATGAGTCTGGCCACCATTCCCGAAAGCATCCCGTGATGCCACTTAGTAGTAGGCATTCTACTCCTGGGTTTCAAACTCGAGATTCACCCTACTTCATGTTGTTAGTATTTGCTAGTTCCTTTAGGATATTAGTAACTTTTGTGATAGTCCTCGAGGTCCGTGGTATTCCCTTCTTCCAAATACCATGAACCATTTTGGCAGAAGTTCCATTGAACCGAAAGATCACAACAAGAGTGCTCTCAATGAGTTTCCTATCCTATGTTGTGAATCTGCCAGTCCTACCTTTCTGCATGGGTTATCCGGAAGTAATGTTGAACTTGGTTCGAAATACCAATCTATGCACACACAACTCAGAAAATCATATGGTCCTTTGAGTTGTCCCCTTTAAGTTTGCCTTCTGATCCTCGTCTATCAATTGATAGTCAGGAGTAGTCGTGCATTCGTGTTATCGATGCCTTTTTACTCTTGTGGTCCGACAAGCCATTCTATTCCGGAATGTCTAGGAGAAACAAACTCCAGTACCTCATCCATTTCTGGGATTGGGTCAAAGTAGTTGTATTCCGTAGAACAAATGCCAATCCAGCTTTTGCTCTGCTCTACCTTGGAATGTTACCATCTTTATGTCAAGAGTGTCATGAGAGTTGCACCACCTCTTATGGATTCTTGATTTAGTGATAATTCTTGCCATCATTGTTCATTCCTTGGTTCTGTGTTGTTGTAACCGGAATGCCGACAAGTGAACCGTGATGTGTGAAATCAATACTCCTAGCAACTCGTTGCTTGGTAGTAAATGGACAATAATTTCATTCTTAGCGTGTTGGTTATTCAATCATCATTCTGAGATTAATCGTGCTATCTAGTCCAGTTTCTTGGTGCACCCTTCGATCAATGAGTTAGGATTGTGTCAATCCTCAGTCTTTTGATCATATCGTCTTGCCCTGAAAAGCAAGATTGTTCTCGAGCTTAGTAACATATCGGTGGTTCGTGATGTTCCGAATATCTTCTCGGAAGTATTACCAGGTTGTCACCTGACCGCTATGTTGAGTTCGTGATCAAATTGGTTTTCCTGTAAACCACCCCTTCTCCAAGAACCCATGTTGGATATCCCTGAGCTGGTTGGTTAAGCTAAACAACAACTTGGAGAGTTGGAAGATAACAGCTTGTCTGACTTAGCTCATCTCTAAGGGATATATTTTGTGTGTGTGTGTTGATGAAAGATGATATCTTCATCGATTGGTCCTCATGATCAGTTGTTGAATCTATTGCCTTGTCAAAACTTTGACTTGAGTATGGGCTATCGTCAAGTCGAATCAGAACCAACGGTACTCGTAGTGTTGTCTTACTCGCGGTTGCCCCTCGGGCATACACCATTATATCTTTTGGTCTAACCAATACTATCATCTTGTTCACATGATGGTGGCAGTCCAGTGATATGGAAATTCCAATGAGTTGTTGCTGAGCCAATCAGCAGCATTTTGTCTCCCCCATGATTCATGTTGAACATTATACTAGTGTTGGAAACTTTTATAAGCTTTATCTTCATGTCCCGTTCATGAAGCATATGCTCGGGTGATAGAAGTGACTTTCTCCAGGAACATGTGCACCTGATGCAAGTTGCCGCCGTGAATTCGAGAAAGTTTGTTTTTGCTTCCTCTGGAATCATCCCAAGTTAGTCATGCACTCGTGCGAAGTATTCCGTGGTTTGGAGACTTGCAACCTTCATTCCATATGCGTCCCTAGCACACCAAGCCACTGACTGATTTGTTCAAGGAAAAGGAGTTCTGTCATAAGAGCTAATCCGGACTTATGAAAGCATTTCGATATCCTCGATGATGGTTCCCCACCTGGACTCCGTAGTATTTCATTGTAAGACTACTATGTGGTCATGCTTGTCTTGGATAGCGTGCTCACAGGTATGTAGCCTAGCCAGCTCATGTTTTGGAGCTTGCTATCGTAGTTCACTTCTCGAGAATCTCGCAACGTCATCTCGTCGATTTGTGTTGCAACTTTTCTTTTCAGACATGTGAGTCTGAAGTATCCTGTTTCTAACCAGATCTGAATCTCAGGCAGATATGATGGTTGGAACATTCCCAACAGTTGCATTTTGTTCCCAGCTTGCACCGCCATTGTGCCATTCTACCTTGGGTTCCATCCATTTCCGATGATAAGCAAAATCATTCCTTGTGTTGTCTTCAACAAGGTAGTTCACATCTCTCGTTCTAGTCCGAGTATGTCATCCTTTCGAACTCCTTCAAATGATCGTTTGTGATTGCCTTAGGCTGGAATAAAGAGCTCCAATGGTCTCAGAATCAAAAGTAATTCTTTTTGCCACTTAAGGGAATATTTCTGCGAGTCACCTTCCTTAAGATGTCTCGTTATGGTATCATGGCAATTATTTCCTCGCCACCTTGACACCATCCACCATCTCTCTAAGCGTGGAATTGATGCCCACCAAATCAAACCTCATTGTTTCTTCTTCCATCCCTCTCGATGTATTTTGTGTCTCAACTCGGGATGTTTCTACATCTCATTCCGTGAGTTGATCCTGTTTTACCTGATCTTTGTGAAGATCGAATCATGTGGAGCCTCCCACTCTTTCCATTGTCGTGTTGGATGGAGTTCTCAAAGCAAGACGTCAATATCATGATGATGTTCAAATCAACGTTCTTATGAAGTGCAACCTGGATCGCGAAGATTTTGTTGGTCTTGTGCTCCCTCTATCTTCTTACCTCACGTCCTGAATCTCGGGATGAGATTCTTTCGAGTGGGGGCGAGTTGTCACATCCCTAGTTCTGGTATGCACTAGGCTAGCCCTTCATGTGTGCATCATGTTAAATTTTTCAGCAAAGTTGAAATGGGGATTGTTTAAACCCTAGCATCAAAGGAACTCACTAGGTTCAACTAAAATATTTTCAGTGAATCCAAATGGCTTTCAAAAATGTTCATCATTTCTGGAAAATGCTGGAAGCAATAACCAGAGGTGTTGCACATTTTTCCATGACATATTTGGGATCTGAATTAAATCAGATAGTATTTGCATTTGGGCATATAAATGCTATGAAATATTTTAAATACTCAAATAATCATAAACTGAAATGTTTACTGTTGGAAATATTCCAAATAGTGGCCACAGTCAGTTGCATGATTTTTGGAAATGCTCTGGTATTTTTAATAAAGCCAAACACAATTACAGAAAATAGAAAAAGAGAAATGAAAGGAGAGAGAGAGGTTACCTGTGGCTTACCTGGCGCCCACTTGGCCCAGCGCCGTGCGGCCCAGCCCACTGGCCTGTGCCAGTCGTCGTTGTCGTCCTGCAAGTCGGACAGGGCGCGTGCCCTACGCTCGCGCATGCTCCGCACGCCACGCGAGCTACCTGCCTGCCCTCCCCTGCCAGCGCGACGACTCGATCGATCCCGCCACCGCCGTATGGATCGAGCCGGCCTCTCCAGTCCTCCCCCTCGCCTCTCCCTCACTCCCCTCCACCCATGGCCGAAGCCGCCATGGACGCGCCGCCGTAGTTCTCGTGGCCACAGCCGCCCTCGAGCCTCTCCGACCTATCCCCGAGCTCCGCCTCGTCTTCTTCGTCCTCTCCACCGAGTTGTATGACGCCGGAAGCCCCTGGACGCCGCTAGCATCGCCGTTTCCCACGCCGGCCACCGAAGACCGTCGTCGTCGATTCGCCGCCCCGAGCGCCTCCCCGAGCCCACGGAGCTGCTCTTCGACCTCTCCGTGAGCCCCTGCTCCAAACCCCTCCTCCTCCCCTCGCGTTTGTGCACTCTAGCCCCTTTCTCCACCGCGTCCGTGAGCTCACCGCCGCCGGACCTCACGCCGTCGTGGCCAGAGCCCGTTTCCACCGCTCGTGAGCACGCAGACGTCCTCCTAGCATCTTCAGGGATCTAACCCGCAGCCCATCCTGCCACGTAGCGCACTGCAGCACCGCGCCCGCACGCACCCGAACTCCGGCGGCCGCAACCGAGCTCGCCGCCGTCGACTCCGGCCACCCCAGGCCTGGAGACCACCACCATCCGACGCGCTATCGCGCCAGCTCTCTGTAGGGCCTAAGGGCGCACCGAATGGTGCACTGTAGGAGAAACCCGAGCCCCTCCAGTGTCTCACCGCCGCATTTCCAGGTCGCCGGCGTTGAGCTCCGGCGATGCTGACGTGGCGTGGTTAATTAGCCACTAATGGCGCCCTAACTAACCCACCTAGCTCACTGACACCTGGGCCCCACGCCCTAAATAATCAATGTTTTATTTCTGTTTAGATTAGTTCATAATCACACGGGTCCCACTGGTCAGTTTGACCTGGGCCATGCCAGTTGACTCGCTGACGTCACGATGACACAATGCTGACGCAGTTAAATTCTTTCTGGATTAAAAATAATCCAGGAAATTTCAGAAAATGTTGAAAACTTCTAAATATCATAGAAATTCAACCGTAACTCCAAATGAAATAATTTATATATGAAAAATTATCAGAAAAATTCAAGGAATCCATCTGTACTATTTTCATGCATGTTTTAACAATGTTTGTCCTCTGATTTGGACAAAACAAATAAAGGGCATTTAAATAATCACATATGGAGTTGGAATTTGAATCATGTATTCAAACCAACTTCATTTAAATCATAGCTAGATGCATTAGCTCAAACACAGCATATTGCCATGTCATGATCATGCATCATATTGTTGCATTGCATTGATTGTGTCCTTCTCTGTTTGCCGGTAACCGTCCCCTATCAGTCGACGATGTTTCCGACGATGTGATCGATGACACTGATGAAGAGCTATATTATCTTCAGGAGGGCCAGTCAAGCAAAAACCCCTTGTTCATTCCGATACAATCCCACTCTCCCGCTCCTGCTCTCTTTTACTGCATTAGGACAACAACGTTTCAACTGTTACATGCTGCGATAGCTGAACCCCTTTATCCTCTGCATGACTTGTCATTGCCACAGTAAATAGATGAAACCCACTAGCATGATTAGGAGTTGTTTGAGCCCTTATGTGCCTACTCATTCATGCTTGTTGTCATGCCTGCTACTGCTTAGAGTTGAGTCGGGTCTGATTCATCGGGAATGAATTGGAATGTGGTGAAACATGTCCTACTGTTGAGAGCTAAGTGTGTGAACACGATTTGGTAAAGGTAGCGGTGAGAGGCCATGTAGGAGTACATGGTGGGTTGTCTCATTGCAGCCGTCCCCAGGAACTGAGTTCTGTGTTTGTGATCCATGAACAGTTACTACCACACATTGGGCTCCGGGCGCTCCAAGCTCTCTCGACTTATTAATCAACTTGATCTCTGTCCAGGAGTTGCAACTAGTTTCTGGTGTTTGTAGGTAGTGTTAGTAGTCTACCAAGTGGCACCCGGTACAGGTGGGCTTGGGACAGACTAGGCACAGTGGCACGGTGTATCAAGTGGCACCCGGTTGGTGGGCTTGGGAACCCTGCTCACATCATTTGGGGCCGTGAGCGACACCCCGGCCGGATCTCCTTGCGTATGGAACCCGAATAGGCGATAAACCTGGACGAGAGACTTGCGTGGTTAGTCAGGTCGTGGCCGACTCCCTCGCCCGGCTTCCGCTTGAAGGTTGCCGAGGTACATGACGTGTACAGGGCGATAAGTGGCGAAAGCGTGTGTGAAGAAGTACACCCCTGCAGGGTTATCATTATCTATTCGAATAGCCGGATTCCTCGGATATGGAAACTTGGACCCCTTGTACAGTTCATAGACAAGTGAAAGTGTATACTCTAAAATGCGCAAGATAATCGTGAGTGCTATGGATGGCGTTCTCGTAGGGAGACGGAGCGGATCCATAGTGGTGTATTGATATGGTCAATATGTGGACTCGTGTGCGCCACCTCAAAAGAGTTACTTGCAGTCGTAGTTCAGGATAGCCACCGAGTCAAAGCTGGCTTGTTGCAGTCAAACTCCACCACCCCCTTTATTGATACTGATGCATATGTAGTTAGCTCTGATGTAAGTCTTGCTGAGTACATTTGTACTCACGTTTGCCTATTTTATGTTTTTGTAGAGAGACGTCCGTCTCGCTAGTAGTTCCATGTGGACTTCGACGTTTAGCTTGATACCTCAGCTACGATCTTGTGCCCTCGGCAGGATCTGGTAGATAGTCAGGCTTCTCAGCCTTTTTCATTTGTAGATGTCTGTACTCAGACATGTTAAGCTTCCGCATGTGCTTTGACTTGTATGCTCTGAATGTTGGGTCATGAGACCCATGATTGTAATATCTCGCTCCTCGGAGCCTAATGAATAAATACTTTGAGTCGTAGAGTTATGTTGTGATGCCATGTTGTATTTACACATATCGAGCATATTGTGTGTATGATTGAAATGCTTGGTATGTGTGGGATCCGACAATCTGGTTGTTTATCCTTGGCAGCCTATCATATGGGGATATGTAGTCTAGTGCTTTCCGAGCGATAGTAGTCTGCTACAGCCCGGTTCACCGGAGTCCTGCTAGCCCAGCACTACTGCTCAGGACACTTGACTGGCCGGCATGTGTTTCATTTCGTTCATGTGTCTGTCCCTTCGGGGAAATGTCACGCGGTGACATCCGGAGTCCTGCCTAGCCTGCTACAGCCCGGGTTACCAGAGTCCTGTTAGCCCAGTGCTACAGCCCGGATTCACACGCTGTTGACCGACATGCTCGAAGTTGATTCATGTATGCTTGTCCCCATGGGTTAGTGCCACTTTGGGTTCACGACTAGCCATGTCGGCCCGGATTCTTTGTCATATGGATGCTAGCGACACTATCATATACGTGAGCCAAAAGGCGCAAACGGTCCCGGGCCAGGTAAGGTGGCACCCGTGGGAATACCGTGCGTGAGGCCGCAAAGTGATATGATGTGTTACATGCTAGATCGGTGTGACCTAGGATCGGGGTCCTGACAGGGGGCATGGTGGCCGCGGTAGGACGAGATGTCCGGCGATGCGGGCGCACGACAAGGTGGATCTAGACGCGAGGGAGAGTGACAAGGGAGAGAGGGGCGTGGGAAAATATCTGCGCAGGGAGGAGTGGAGCTCACGAGGCCGAGAGGGGGAGGTCGCCTGCCTTATCCCCTCGCCGGTGCCGATGAGGTGGTTCGGCGGGGCGTCGCTCCTGTTGCGACCACGGCAGAGGAACTGGGGGACTAAGCGACCAGTGGGGGGCTAGGTGGGCCAGCTGGCCAAGGTGGGCCGAGGCCCAGGGGCTTTCCTTATTTACTGAACCTTTTGGACTCTTGTCTTTCCTTTTTTATATATATACTTTTCTATTTTTCTCTGTTTTCTTTTAGGGTCATTTTATTTTTAGTTTCATAAAATATATAATTAGCTCCTAAATTAGTACTAACAATTGAGCCACCGCCATATTTAGTTTTAGTATTTAAATAAAATAGTTTGCAATTACTATTATTTTAAAAAGCATTTAGTTAATTGTTTTAGTCCCTATTTTAATTATTTTAAGGCATTTAAGCACTTTGCAAAAATATTGGCCCACCACCATAATTAGCTATGGAATATGTGACACACTTTGAACATTTTATTTTGGATGTTTGAGAAATTTGAATTTGGACTTTAATTTGAATTTGAATTTGGATTGTGATTTGGATCAATCGAGTATTAGCAATAGTAAGAGTGGTGACGTGGCACCATTAACGGGGGATTACTGTAGCTTAATTATCCGGCCATCACAACTACTGCCTGGCCACAAGGTCTTGTGAGCGTTTCGCCAGGTTTGTCAACAGCCCCCACTACATGTTCGCTACGGTGGACATCACCAACAATGTAAAGGCGCTCGAGAGTTCGTGCATCGCCTGCCAGAATCTTGTCGACATCCAGGGCCAATACAAGATGTGGGGCAGCAAGGAGCATGAGAAGGACTCACTGGTTCACCTCGCCAAGGCCATCATCGACCCCTACTACAGAGACATGAAGGATTCGTGCAACAAGGACAAGCGTGGTTGGCATTCGGCCTGGATGGAGAAACTCGACAAAGCTCACATCGTATACGCGGCCAAGGAGGCGTACACGAGCTACGACATGTACCGGCGGATCGTTGACCTGAGGAAGTCCCTCCTTCCCCAAAACGGCCAGGGATCCAGCCAGAAGCAGAGCAATGGCAAGCGTCGTCGCAACAATAAGTGGATGATTAGATCCTTGTTTCTCCTACTTTAGTATGCATGTAATTTCTTACTTTGGTGTGTGCAAATGTTATGTGTGTAGTCCCTTGTGTAATTGTATGCTTAATTTGGTTATGCAACACTGTCTTTTTAGGTATATTTATTGATGCTCTATAGACAGAGCGTAGATGGTGTGCGGACAAAGAAAATCACATCGCACACGGATTAAACAATGGAACCCGTCGGTGATGTTTTCATCAATCACTCACAGTTGTATACCAACAATTGTTTGCTCACAACACACACACATCTTATTAGCAGCAGCCGTCTGTGTTCTTATTGGTCTTCAGACACATTTCTGATTACTGACCTGTTTGCCGCGTATCACACACATCTTGTTAAGATGAACCGTTTCTGTTCTCATGTCTCAACGCAAACAGTTCATCTGAGTGAATCGCATGCCGTATATCGCACACACATTTGATCTACCTAACCGTTTCATTTGTGTTGCCTAATCACAAACAGTTCATCCGAGTGAACCGTATGTTGTGTATCGCACACGCCTCCATCTGGTTGCCCATTTCTTTTGTTCCTCCTCATTGCAAACAGTTCATTGAACTGACCGTATGCCCTTTATCGCACACGCAACTAAAACCTGAACCGTGTTTGATGCATCCATCATTGCAAACGTTTTACACATTTCTGACAGTTTTCATACAGCACCGTTTGCGATTATGGCATCGCACAAAGTTTCTCGAAGGGTCTCTGATCGTAGTGTCACGTTAGCAGCATCCTGAAGTATTGATAGTTTGTTGGTTTCTAATAGAGTTTTTGCTTTATACTTTGATTGTGTGACGAACTATTACTTATTCAAAAGAAGTATATGATAAAAGTTCTATGATAAAAGTCCTATGTTTAATTTTGTTGCTATTATAATAATCAAGATGATGCTTCTATGTCCGTATTTTGTTTTTATCAACACCTCTCTCTCAAAGCATGCGGACATGTTTTTCGATTTCGGTTTTTGCTTGAGGACAAGCGAGGTCTATGCTTGGGGGAGTTGAAATTCCATTTTGCATCGTGTTTCCTTACTATTATTTATAATGTTTTTACCCCTAATAATTCTTTTTGGAGTAATTCTAATGCTTTTCTCTCATAATTTACAAGGTACACACCAAGATGGAGAATTCCGGCAGCTGGAAATCTGGACCTGAAAAAGCTACGCCAGGCCACCTATTCTCCACAACTCCAAATGAGCTGAAACTTCACAGAGACTTTTTATGGAATAAATAAGAATTACTGTTGCTAATAACTACCATAGGGGGGCCACTAGGTGGGCAAAATGCACCTCGGCGCGCCAGGGCCCCCTGGAGCGCCCTGGGGGGTTGTGGCCTCCTCGGCCCACCTCCGGTGCCCATCTTCTGGTATAAAAGTCATTTTGACCTAGAAAAAAATAAGAAGAGGACTTTTGGGTCGAAGCGCCACGGCCTCGGGGCGAAACTTGGGCAGGAGCACTTTTGCCCTTCGTCGGAGCGATTGCGCCGGGGGAACTTCCCTCCCGGGATTATTACTATATGGAATGGCAGTCTTTTCTCAGGGTCCGTGGTTAGTCAAAATACATATCAAATTACTGTGAAGTTATCATGCAATCAATCAGGCAACATTTTTTACATCAGCAATATTTATGGACCCTGCCACAATGATGACAGAAGTGAATTTTTTGACTGGCTGGGCAATATTGATGCCTCTCAGATGGATCATTGGATTCTAATGGGCGATTTCAATCTAATACGGAGCCCACTTGACAGAAACAGACCTGGAGGAGACACAAACAATATGCTTATGTTTAACAGGTTGCTCCAGCAACAAGATCTTGTGGAAATACCTATCAAAGGTAGGAATTTCACCTGGTCTAACATGCAAGACTCCCCACTACTGGAAAAGCTTGACTGAATTTTTACTTCTGCCAACTGGACTCTGACTTTCCCAAATACTCTAGCTCACCCACTTGCTAGAGTCACTTCAGATCATATTCCTATTCACATACAGATTGGCAGTGATATTCCAAAATCCTCTATATTTAGATTTGAAAATTATTGGTTTGAATTTGATGGTTTCTATGAGACTGTTATTCAATGTTGGAACAGAAATCAACAATTGGTAAATTCTGCCAAGGATACTGCTGCACGGTTCAAATGTCTCAGAATGGGTTTAAAAAAATGGAGCAAAAATCTATCAAAACTAAATACTAATATATCTGCTTGCAACTATGTTCTATCTATGATGGATGGCATTGAAGATCAAAGGAATCTAAGCAATATTGAAGCCAATTTCAGAACTATTATCAAGATGAAGATGGGAACACTTTCCAAAATCATGACCACAAGGCTGCCATTATTTGGAAATCATACAAAGGCAGACTGGGAAAAGCTATCAAACCACCAATGCTTTTTAATCTTGAGGAAATTATTCAGCCTAAAGATCTATCTGAACTTGAGGCCCTTTTTTCCATAGATGAAATTGACCAAGTTATTAAAGACATACACTCTGACAGAGCACCTAGACCTGATGGTTTTAATGGCTTATTTCTGAAGAAATGTTGGAATATTATCAAACAAGATATTTACACTATGATTTGGGATTTTTTTGAAGGAAACATTGATATTCAGAGTATTAACACTGCTTTTATTACTCTTATCCCAAAGATTACAAACCCTATTGGCATGAATGATTTCAGGCCCATTTCCCTGGTCAGCCTTCCTCTCAAAATCATCACAAAGCTCATGGCCAATAGAGCCCAGAAAATCATTACCACTATCATTCATCAGAATTAATATGGTTTCATAAAAGGGAGAAACATCCAGGACTGCTTAGGTTTTGCTTTTGAATACATTCATTTATGTCATCAATCAAGGAAACCTATCATCATACTCAAGCTTGATTTTGAGAAAGCATTTGACAAGATTGAATATAATGCAATTATTGCCATGTTGAAAGCAAAGGGTTTTGGTCCTAGATGGATAAATTGGGTAACCAATATACTCAATACTGCATCAACATTTGTCCTGTTGAATGGTGTTGCTGGGAAAAAAATATATGTAAAAGAGGAGTCAGGCAAGGAGATCCTTACTCCCCTCTTCTATATATCATTGCTGCTGATTTACTTCAATCTATTATCAATGCTGCATGGGCCAATGGTGAATTCACTCTCCCCACAAATCAGGCATATGGTCTTGATTATCCTATTATCCAATATGCTGATGATACTCTGTTGATCATGCCTGCTGATGAAGAACAACTCAGCCATCTCAAATATCTGCTTAATCTATTCAGCATGTCTACTGGGCTATTTGTTAACTACAGCAAATCATCCATGATCCCAATTAATATGGATCAACAATCAATTCACAGACTTGCTAACTCATTTGGTTGTAAAGTTGAAAGCCTCCCTTTCACCTATCTTGGACTACCTATGGGCACCACAAAACCCTCAGTTCATCATCTCATACCAGTTATATCCAAGATTGATAAGAGATTATCAGCAGTTGCAAGGTTCATGAACCATTCTGGAAGACTCACATATGTAAACTCTGTTGTTGCTTCTATCCCTATATTTGCCATGTGCTCTATTAAAGTCCATGTTACCATTCTGGACCATGTGGATAAATCAAGTAGAAATTTTCTTTGGTATGGAAATGAAATCAATAGAGGTGGTAAATGTCTGGCCAATTGGGAGATGATATGCAAAACCAAACAGCATGGAGGTCTTGGAGTTTTGAATCTTAGAGAACAAAATAAAGCTCTTCTCGTAAAGCACTTATTCAAGTTCTATAATAAAGTGGATGCCCCATGGGTTAAACTAATATGGGAAGCTCATTTCAATAACAATGAAGTCCCTCATTACAACAGAAACAAAGGATCCTTTTGGTGGAAAGATTGCATGAAAATGTATGATCTATTCAGAGAAATGACTACTTGTGACATCAAATCTGGTTGCACTAATCTGCTATGGGATGACATATGGAATGGTGATATTAGAAAATTTAAATACCCTGAGCTACATTCGTTTACCCAAAAGGAAAGCATATCAATCAAAGAGGCCAAGGATCTAGAGAACCTTTATAGTATGTTCCAACTTCCTCTTTCCATTCAAGCCCATCAACAATTCAACTTACTATCAGGAGAACTTAACAATATCAGGAACTCAGATGACAATGACACATGGACTTTCAACTGGAGTAGCAACAACAACATTACAAAGAAGATCTATGGGCACCTTATGAATGGTGTGGATGCAGCTATCACCTTTAAATGGTTATGGAAATCATGCTGTCTACCAAGACATAAGTTTTTCTGTTGGCTCATGCTCAATGACAGAATAAATACATGTGATCTTTTGACCAGGAAAGGCATGCACCTAGACTCCACTATATGTGTCCTATGCAACAATGATGACTATGAAGACAGGACTCATCTCCTATTTACTTGTCCTTTTAGTCAAGGTTTTTGGTGGAACATTGGATTTGAATGGAACTCAGATATGGAGATCAACGATATGATTATTGATGCTAAACACCGATACAAAATTAACCATTTCATGGAAATCATGATTCTTGGATGCTGGAGCATATGGAACCAAAGGAATGGGATGATCTTTGAAGGGATACCATGTTCAATAAATGATTGCAAGAATGACTTTGTCAGATATTTCAAAATTACCATGCAGAGGGCTAAACCCACTCTAAAGGAGGGCATGTCTTCTTGGATAGACAATATTTAATTTTTTAATAATTTAATTACCTCCCCCCCCAGATTGTTCCTATTTGGTTGTCCCCCCAACAACCACATAATTATGTAATTTATAGACTTTTATTATAAATGAAAATGACTCACAGTAGGGGGCTTACCCTACTGTTCTTTGGTAAAAAAAACTTCCCTCCCGGAGGGGGAAATCTGAAGGAAATATGCCCTAGAGGCAATAATAAAGTTATTATTTATTTCCTTATATCATGGTAAATGTTTATTATTCATGCTAGAATTGTATTAACCGGAAACATAATACATGTGTGAATATATAGACAAACAGAATGTCACTAGTATGCCTCTACTTGACTAGCTCGTTAATCAAAGATGGTTATGTTTCATAACCATGGACAAAGAGTTGTTATTTGATTAACGAGGTCACATCATTAGTTGAATGATCTGATTGACATGACCGATTCCATTAGCTTAGCACCCGATCGTTTAGTATGTTGCTATTGCTTTCTTCATGACTTATACATGTTCCTATGACTATGAGATTATGCAACTCCTGTTTACCGGAGGAACACTTTGTGTGCTACCAAACGTCACAACGTAACTGGGTGATTATAAAGGAGCTCTACAGGTGTCTCCAAAGGTACTTGTTGGGTTGGCGTATTTCGAGATTAGGATTTGTCACTCCGATTGTCGGAGAGGTATCTCTGGGCCCTCTCGGTAATGCACATCACATCAGCCTTGCAAGCATTGCAACTAATGAGTTAGTTGTGAGATGATGTATTATGGAACGAGTAAAGAGCCTTGCCGGTAACGAGATTGAACTAGGTATTGAGATACCGACGATCGAATCTTGGGCAAGTAACGTACCGATGACAAAGGGAACAACGTATGTTGTTATGCGGTCTGACCGATAAAGATCTTCGTAGAATATGTAGGAGCCAATATGGGCATCCAGGTCCCGCTACTGGTTATTGACCGGAGACGTGTCTCGGTCATGTCTACATTGTTCTCGAACCGTAGGGTCTGCACGCTTAACGTTACGATGATAGTTATTATGAGTTTATGTATTTTGATGTACCGAAGGTTTTTCGGAGTGCCGGATGTGATCGTGGACATGACGAGGAGCCTCGAATTGGTCGAGACATAAAGATCGATATATTGGAAGCCTATATTTGGACATCGGAATCGTTCCGGGTGAAATCGGGATTTTACCGGAGTACCGGGAGGTTACCGGAACCCCCCGGGGGGTTATTGGGCCTACATGGGCCTTAAGGGAGAAGAGGAAAGGAGGCAGGAGGTGGCCACGCACCCCTCCCCTTCCTAGTCCGAATAGGACAAGGGAAGGGGGGCGGCGCCCCCCCTTTCCTTTCCCTCTTCCTCCTCTTTCCCCCCTTCTCCTTCTCCAACTAGGAAAGAAGGGAGTCCTACTTCCGGTGGGAGTAGGACTCCCCCCTACCGCGCCCCTCCTTAGCCGGCCACCCCCTCCCCTTGGCTCCTTTATATACGGGGGCAGGGGGCACCCTAGAACACACAAGTTGATCTTCGTGATCGTTCCTTAGCCGTGTGCGGTGCCCCCCTCCACGATATTACACCTCGGTCATATTGTAGCGGTGCTTAGGCGAAGCCCTGTGACAGTAGAACATCAAGATCATCACCATGCCGTCGTGCTGACGGAACTCCTCCCCGAAGCTTTGCTGGATCGGAGCCCGGGGAACGTCATCGAGCTATACGTGTGCCAAGAACTCGGAGGTGCCGGAGTAACGATGCTTGGATCGGTTGGACCGGGAAGACGTACAACTACTTCCTCTACGTTGCGTCAACGCTTCCGCTTCGGTCTACGAGGGTACGTAGACAACACTCTCCCCTCTCGTTGCTATACATCACCATGATCTTGCGTGTGCGTAGGAATTTTTTTGAAATTACTACGTTACCCAACAGTGGCATCCGAGCCAGGTTTTTATGGTTTGATGTTATATGCACGAGTAGAACACAAGTGAGTTGTGGGCGATACAAGTCATACTGCTTACCAGCATGTCATACTTTGGTTCGGCGGTATTGTTGGATGAAGCGGCCCAGACCGACATTACGCGTACGCTTACGAGAGACTGGTTCTACCGACGTGCTTTGCACACAGGTGGCTGGCGGGTGTCAGTTTCTCCAACTTTAGTTGAACCGAGTGTGGCTACGCCCGGTCCTTGCGAAGGTGAAAACAGTACCAACTTGAGAAACTATCGTTGTGGTTTTGATGCGTAGGTAAGATTGGTTCTTCCTAAGCCCGTAGCAGCCATGTAAAATTTGCAACAACAAAGTAGAGGACGTCTAACTTGTTTTTGAAGGGCATGTTGTGATATGATATGGTCAAGACATGATGCTAAATTTTATTGTATGAGATGACCATGTTTTGTAACCGAGTTATCGGCAACTGGCAGGAGCCATATGGTTGTCGCTTTATTGTATGCAATGCAATCACCCTGTAATGCTTTACTTTATCACTAAGTGGTAGCGATAGTCGTAGAAGCATAAGATTGGCGAGACGACAATGATGCTACGATGGAGATCAAGGTGTCGCGCCGGTGACGAAGGTGATCATGAAGGTGCTTCGAAGATGGAGATCACAAGCACAAGATGATGATGGCCATATCATATCACTTATATTGATTGCATGTGATGTTTATCTTTTATGCATCTTATCTTGCTTTGATTGACGGTAGCATTTTAAGATGATCTCTCACTAATTATCAAGAAGTGTTCTCCCTGAGTATGCACCGTTGTGAAAGTTCTTCATGCTGAGACACCACGTGATGATCGGGTGTGATAGGCTCTACGTTCAAATACAACGGGTGCAAAACAGTTGCACACGCGGAATACTCAGGTTATACTTGACGAGCCAAGCATATATAGATATGGCCTCGGAACACGGAGACCGAAAGGTCGAGCATGAATCATATAGTAGATATGATCAACATTGTGATGTTCACCATTGAAACTACTCCATCTCACGTGATGATCGGACATGGTTTAGTTGATATGGATCACGTGATCACTTAGAAGATTAGAGGGATGTCTATCTAAGTGGAAGTTCTTAAGTAATATGATTAATTGAACTTAAATTTATCATGAACTTAGTCCCTGATAGTATCTTGCTTGTTTATGTTTGATTGTAGATAGATGGCCCGTGCTGTTGTTCCGTTGAATTTTAATGCGTTCCTTGAGAAAGCAAAGTTGAAAAATGATGGTAGCAATTACACGGACTGGGTCCGTAACTTGAGGATTATCCTCATTGCTGCACAGAAGAGTTACGTCCTGGAAGCACCGTTGGGTGCCAGGCCTGCTGCTGATGCAACTGACGACGTTAAGAACGTTTGGCAGAGCAAAGCTGATGACTACTCGATAGTTCAATGTGCCATGCTTTACGTCTTAGAACCGGGACTTCAACGACGTTTTGAACGTCATGGGGCATATGAGATGTTCCAGGAGTTGAAGTTAATATTCCAGCAGAATGCCCGGATTGAGAGATATAAAGTCTCCAATAAATTCTATAGCTGCAAGATGGAGGAGAATAGTTATGTCAGTGAGCATATACTCAAGATGTCTGGGTATTGTAATCACTTGATTCAACTGGGAGTTAATCTTCCGGATGATAGTGTCATTGACAGAATTCTCCAATCACTTCCACCAAGCTACAAGAGCTTCATGATGAACTATAATATGCAAGGGATGGATAAGAGAATTGCCGAGCTCTTCGCGATGCTAAAAGCTGCGGAGGTAGAAATCAAGATGGAGCATCAAGTGTTGATGGTCAACAAGACCACTAGTTTCAAGAAAAAGGGCAAAGGGAAGAAGAAGGGGAACTTCAAGAAGAACAGCAAGCAAGTTGCTGCTCAAGAGAAGAAACCCAAGTCTGGACCTAAGCCTGAAACTGAGTGCTTCTACTGCAAGCAGACTGGTCACTGGAAGCGGAACTGCCCCAAGTATTTGGTGGATAAGAAGGATGGCAAGGTGAACAAAGGTATATGTGATATACATGTTATTGATGTGTACCTTACTAATTCTCGTAGTAGCACCTGGGTATTTGATACTGGTTCTGTTGCTAATATTTGTAACTCGAAACATGGACTACGGATTAAGCGAAGATTGGCTAAGGATGAGGTGACGATGCGCGTGGGAAATGGTTCCAAAGTCGACGTGATCGCGGTCGGCACGCTACCTCTACATCTGCCATCGGGATTAGTATTAGACCTAAATAATTGTTATTTGGTGCCAGCGTTGAGCATGAACATTATATCTGGATCTTGTTTGACGCGAGACGGTTATTCATTTAAATCATAGAATAATGTTTGTTCTATTTATATGAGTAATATCTTCTATGGTCATGCACCCTTGAAGAGTGGTCTATTCTTATTGAATCTCGATAGTAGTGACACACATATTCATAATGTTGAAGCCAAAAGATGCAGAGTTGATAATGATAGTGCAACTTATTTGTGGCACTGCCGTTTAGGTCATATCGGTGTAAAGCGCATGAAGAAACTCCATACTGATGGACTTTTGGAACCACTTGATTATGAATCACTTGGTACTTGCGAACCGTGCCTCATGGGCAAGATGACTAGAACGCCGTTCTCTGGTACTATGGAGAGAGAAACAGATTTGTTGGAAATCATACATACAGATGTATGTGGTCCAATGAATGTTGAGGCTCGTGGCAGATATCATTATTTTCTCACCTTCACAGATGATTTAAGCAGATATGGGTATATCTACTTAACGAAACATAAGTCTGAAACATTTGAGAAGTTCAAAGAATTTCAGAGTGAAGTGGAAAATCATCGTAACAAGAAAATAAAGTTTCTACGATCTGATCGTGGAGGAGAATATTTGAGTTATGAGTTTGGTGTACATTTGAAACAATGCGGAATAGTTTCACAGCTCACGCCACCCGGAACACCACAATGTAATGGTGTGTCCGAACGTCGTAATCATACTTTACTTGACATGGTGCGATCGATGATGTCTCTTACAAATTTACCGCTATCGTTTTGGGGTTATGCTTTAGAGATGGCCGCATTCACGTTAAATAGGGCACCATCGAAATCCGTTGAGACGATGCCTTATGAACTATGGTTTGGGAAGAAACCAAAGTTGTCATTTCTAAAAGTTTGGGGCTGCGATGCTTATGTGAAAAAGCTTCAACCTGATAAGCTCGAACCCAAATCGGAGAAATGTGTCTTCATAGGATATCCAAAGGAAACTATTGGATACACATTCTATCACAAATCCGAAGGCAAGACTTTTGTTGCTAAATTCAGAAACTTTCTAGAGAAGGAGTTTCTCTCAAAAGAAGTGAGTGGGAGGAAAGTAGAACTTGATGAGGTAACCGTACCTGCTCCCTTATTGGAAAGTAGTTCATCACAGAAACCGGTTTGTGCGACACCTACACCAATTGGTGAGGAAGTTGATGATGATGATCATGAGATTTCAGATCAAGTTACTACTGAACCTCGTAGATCAACCAGAGTAAGGTCCGCACCAGAGTGGTACGGAAATCCTATTCTGGAAGTCATGCTACTGTATCATGATGAACCTACGAACTATGAAGAAGCGATGGTGAGCCCAGATTCCGCAAAATGGCTTGAAGCCATGAAATCTGAGATGGGATCCATGTATGAGAACAAAGTGTGGACTTTGGTTGACTTGCCCGATGATCGGCAAACAATTGAGAATAAATGGATCTTCAAGAAGAAGACTGATGCTGACGGTAATCTTACCGTCTACAAAGCTTGACTTGTCGCAAAAGGTTTTTGACAAGTTCAAGGGATTGACTACGATGAGAGCTTCTCACCCGTAGCGATGCTTAAGTCTGTCCGAATCATGTTAGCAATTGCCGCATTTTATGATTATGAAATTTGGCAGATGGATGTCAAAATTGCATTCCTGAATGGATTTCTGGAAGAAGAGTTGTATATGATGCAACAAGAAGGTTTTGTCGATCCAAAGGGAGCTAACAAAGTGTGCAAGCTCCAGCGATCCATTTATGGACTGGTGCAAGCCTCTCGGAGTTGGAATAAACGCTTTGATAGTGTGATCAAAGCATTTGGGTTTGTACAGACTTTTGGAGAAGCCTGTATTTACAAGAAAGTGAGTGGGAGCTCTCTAGCATTTCTGATATTATATGTGGATGACATATTACTAATCGGAAATGATATAGAATTTCTGGATAGCATAAAGGGATACTTGAATAAGAGTTTTTCAATGAAAGACCTCGGTGAAGCTGCCTACATATTGGGCATTAAGATCTATAGAGATAGATCAAGACGCTTAATTGGACTTTCACAAAGCACATACCTTGACAAAGTTTTGAAGAAGTTCAAAATGGATCAAGCAAAGAAAGGGTTCTTGCCTGTGTTACAAGGTGTGAAGTTGAGTAAGACTCAATGCCCGACTACTGCAGAAGATAGAGAAAAAATGAAAGATGTTCCCTATGCTTCAGCCATAGGCTCTATCATGTATGCAATGCTATGTACCAGACCTGATGTGTGCCTTGCTATAAGTCTAGCAGGGAGGTACCAAAGTAATCTAGGAATGGATCACTGGACAGCGGTCAAGAACATCCTGAACTACTTGAAAAGGACTAAGGATATGTTTCTCGTATATGGAGGTGACAAAGAGCTCATCGTAAATGGTTACGTTGATGCAAGCTTTGACACTGATCCGGACGATTCTAAATCGCAAACCGGATACGTGTTTACATGAAATGGTGGAGCTGTCAGTTGGTGCAGTTCTAAACAAAGCGTCGTGGCAGGATCTACATGTGAAGCGGAGTACATAGCTGCTTCGGAAGCAGCAAACGAAGGATTCTGGATGAAGGAGTTCATATCCGATCTAGGTGTCATACCTAGTTTATCGGGTCCAATGAAAATCTTTTGTGACAATACTGGTGCAATTGCCTTGGCAAAGGAATCCAGATTTCACAAGAGAACCAAGCACATCAAGAGACGCTTCAATTCCATCCGGGATCTAGTACAGGTGGGAGACATAGAGATTTGCAAGATACATATGGATCTGAATGTTGCCGACCCGTTGACTAAGCCTCTTCCATGAGCAAAACATGATCAGCACCAAGGCTCCATGGGTGTTAGAATCATTACTGTGTAATCTAGATTATTGACTCTAGTGCAAGTGGGAGACTGAAGGAAATATGCCCTAGAGGCAATAATAAAGTTATTATTTATTTCCTTATATCATGATAAATGTTTATTATTCATGCTAGAATTGTATTAACCGGAAACATAATACATGTGTGAATATATAGACAAACAAAATGTCACTAGTATGCCTCTACTTGACTAGCTCGTTAATCAAAGATGGTTATGTTTCCTAACCATGGACAAAGAGTTGTTATTTGATTAACGAGGTCACATCATTAGTTGAATGATCTGATTGACATGACCCATTTCATTAGCTTAGCACCCGATCGTTTAGTATGTTGCTATTGCTTTCTTCAAGACTTATACATGTTCCTATGACTATGAGATTATGCAACTCCCGTTTACTGGAGGAACACTTTGTGTGCTACCAAACGTCACAACGTAACTGGGTGATTATAAAGGAGCTCTAAAGGTGTCTCCAAAGGTACATGTTGGGTTGGCGTATTTCGAGATTAGGATTTGTCACTCCGATTGTCGGAGAGGTATCTCTGGGCCCTCTTGGTAATGCACATCACATAAGCCTTGCAAGCATTGCAACTAATGAGTTAGTTGTGAGATGATGTATTACGGAACGAGTAAAGAGACTTGCCGGTTACGAGATTGAACTAGGTATTGAGATACCGACGATCGAATCTCGGGCAAGTAACATACCGATGACAAAGGGAACAACGTACGTTGTTATGCGGTCTAACCGATAAAGATCTTGTGACATCCCAATATTTTCTTTTGGTTTTCAGCAAAAACTTTGTTGATTTTTGAAAAGAGGCCATTTAAATTTTTTCCAGAAAACCTCTCTCTTAAAAACTTTCACCCTTGGCAAGGATTTTTATTTACATCCATTTTCAAATTTGGTGTTTGAATTATGGAAAACTTTTCTTCTGTTTGTGTTTCTCTCAAATGTATTTTTTGAATTTAATTATATTTATTTAAAAAGAAAACCCTAGGAGTTTTGGGACTTCTCGCATTTTGAAACCACCCATGATTTTTTTACCTTGCCTCATGTGGTAAAACCTCTCAAGACCCTTTCCTCCTCCTTGGAGCAACCTAAGTTCTCTTTTCCAACAAGTCCAAGCCATTTTTGAATTTTATTTCATTTATTTCATCTCCCAAAACAATTCTGTCTTTTATTACGAGCCTAAGTAATTTTCAAAGCAAGTACCTTATTGCCTTTGAGTTTTGATCTCAAACCAACTCCTCTGGATTGTCCTTAGCATCGACAACCTAGAACCATATTGATGCACTCTTCCTCTTTTTAAATTTTTCAAATTTCAGGCTCTGCATGTTTCAAACAGATTTGCCAAATTTGGTGAAATTCATATCTCCCCTTCTCCAAAAATTCTACCAAAATTCAGGCAGCCTCCCGGTGCAATGAGAGGCCACCCCACCAAGTTTCAACTCAAGGAGAACTCTCTACATGCCAGAATCATTCTGTCGAACACCTGGCCGGCACTGTTTCCCTGCATTTTCAGAAAAGTTTAGAGATTCAGAGTTTCAGTGTCGTTTTTCCTTCGTCAGAGTTCAGTCACGCGTCGACAGTGCACCTGGCGCGTTGCGCACAGCCATTCCTCCCTGTCCAGAGCACCGCACGCATGCTTGGCCGGTTCCTGGCGTCAGTGGCACTCTGTCCCGCACTCGCCGGCGTTTTCTGCGGCGTCGGGACCCCCCGTGGCGGCCGACAGAAGGCACCCTATGACACAATGCCGTTTGGCACCGCCCAAGCCTCCTGGGAGCTCCGCGTGGCCGTCTCCCTTGCCAGCGCACGCATGCAGCACCGTCGCCGTGGCCTGGCACGCGCAGGGCGCGCTCCCTGCCGCCGACGTGCCGCACGGCCGTTCTGTTGGGACAGGCCGTAACCACCTCCTCCTTGCTGAGTTAGGCACCGGGATGGACTCGTTACTCCATCTAGTCGATTCTCAAGCCCCTAAACCAACTGCCCAACCAGAGCGCCGCCGTAATCACTCGCCGGACTTATCCCGTTCGCGGCAACCGCCTCGGGCCGGCAATATATAGCATCTCCAAGCTTGCTCTCGCCCACGCACACCTCCACCGCCTCACTGGACCCCGCCCAGCAACTGGAAGAGCCTCGAGGGGCCCTTCTTCCTCGACTCCGGCCGCCTCATTCCGCCTCGGCCTCCGTCTTGATCCACTCCGGTGAGACCATCCCCGGCGCCCAAACTTCATCAGTAATCTCCTCGAGCAACTAGAGAGCTAACCCCCACTTCAATTCGATCCTCGCAGCCCTCCTCGGCGAGAACCATCAACGCCCGAACCACCATCCGCCGGAGCAAGGGCCATCGTTGACGTGTTGCTCTCCGGCGACCACCACCACCACCCACCAATGCGGAAGAACACGGTGAACACGTTGGTAACCTCCGATCCCCCTGCCTAGCCGTGGATCGCCGCTGGCGACCACCGCGGCTCTCGGGCACCATCGAGCCCTGCCGCCTCTTTTGAATTTTTAAACCTGACAGGAGGGACCCGCCTGTCAGCCTCTCTGTTCTTTTTAAACGAACCGTTTTCTGAAAGCGTCTTCTGCCAAAATACGTCTCCTCTCTGGGCCGGCGTGTTCTCAATCGAAGCGTTTTCTGTTTTTGTAAGTTAGCCCCTGCGAACTTTCTGTTTCATTACAGATGAGTCCCTAACTAAAACCTTTATAACTTTTAAACAAAAAGATATTTTTGATTGATTCTTTTTCCGTCCTCTTAAGAATTCTGTCTAGTTTATTATCAGATTTATTTGAAAAATATCTAGAATAATTTTTGTGCACCTCTCAGTATTTACGTTAGCGCGTATGTTTCTTTATACCGTAGATACCGAAGGAGGTGACGGGACCGCGAACTTCACCGAGCTAGGCTCCGACTACTCTGAACCAGGCAAGAATGTTTGAACCATTGATATGATGAGTGCTTGGCATGTTTGCATTAAGTAGTTTCATGGCATGTTTATGAGCATACCAAGAAATGTCATGTTACATGCAACGTTGAGGCAAGTGAGTTTCGAAAATCCATAAGTGGATGGATGTGAGTATGCATGGCCATGTGTTGGCATGAGGATGGGTAAGATGGCAGCGTTGTATCATGCCAGTCTTATGCTAGACTATATGACTTCAATGTCAACCCGTATCGGTCTAGTTCCATCCGTTTTCCTTCCCTGTACTACCACATGTTTTCCGCAAGGAATATGGCGTAGTAAGTTGCAAACCGCTTTCCTGGTACACACCAAAAAGGAGAGGCCATGATGACGGTTCCATGGCCCAGGACTAAAGCCGGTCATTCGGTCAGGGGGCATGGGTGATTCCGGTTGGGACCGAGAGGGGGGCACCCCTTAGAGCGCGCGTATATAAATTTGATCCCATGCTATTCGAGATTGTGATCTCCCCGTCTCAAAAGTTTTTCTTGGACGATGTCTAGGGTGATTCCTGGCATCGAGAGGTAGGATGGGTGTGTACTGGTTAGCTGTGTTTTCTTCCGAAATACCGTAAACGGAACTAGTCCTTCGTGACTACGGAAATCCGTTAGCTGTGGGAAATTTTCGTACAAACTCTGCAGAGTCATAAATTCCTTTGAATCATCTATTCCATGTCCAAGTTCGGTATTATCTTATCCTGATAAGTGTCAGTTTTGGTGACAGAAACCCCGGTGAATCACATGAGTGCTAAGTCCGGTTAAATGTTTATTCCTGTGGATGGACTAGCCCGTTTATTATCATGAGTTGAATATTTATTATGAGTATTATTTCCTTGTGAAGAAAGCCCTTTGTGCGATGTCGCTCAGACGTCCGACTGTGGCATTGTTATTATTTACTTTCCATAAAAGCCCTTTCTGCGATGTCGCTCAGACGTCCGACTGTGGCATTGTTATTATTTACTTTCCATAAAAGCCCTTTCAGTGATGTCGCTCAGACGTCCGACTGTGGCATTGTTATTATTTACTTTCCATAAAAGCCCTTTCAGTGATGTCGCTCAGACGTCCGACTGTGGCATTGTTATTTACTTTTGATGAAAGCCCTTTCTGTGATGTCGCTTAGACGTCTGACTGCGGCAATATTGTTATTTACTTTCAATATAAGCCCTTTCTGTGATGTCGCCCCGACGTCCGACTGTGGCACGCATGTCTTTTATTTTCAGTGTAAGCCCTTTACGTGGTGTCGCTCAGACGCCCGACTGAGGCATGATCTTTATTTATTTTTTCACCCTTCGAGGCGTCGCTTCAGACACCCGATCGGTTTTCAAATATTTTTGTTGGGTTTTCGGGCAGACTACCGCCGATTCCCTTTTTATTTACCTTGTTTGCCAAATTGATTGTGCATTGGTAAATTAATCATGACGCATCCATGCATACATTTTCATATCTTATGTCCGAACTGTCTTGCGAGTACTTTCAAAGTACTCACCTGGCTTGTTGATTTGGCCAGATGCTGACGAAGGCGATCTCATGGATGAAGAGTTCGATAGCGAGTCCGATGCCTAGAGGAATCCCAGTCAGTCTCGTGCGACCCTGGATTTGGTCACTGTATTATATCCGCTTCCGCTACCCGAATAAAATTCATCAAGACACACCTCGACGCTCGATGAGATGCCATTTTTAGAGTCATGTATTTCACTCCCCACAGTGTTATCCCACCACCACTTTATTCTCGAGTCAGTAGTATGCCACCACACCACTGTGTCATATCCGCCATTATGTATAATTATTGGCGCGCTTATAATAATTTGTTGAGCATCCTTAGCTCGACCTGTAATATATTTTATGCTACTGGCTTATTGTATCAAGAATTTGTCGGCCAGTATGGTGGATTTTCCTCATAATGGACTCAACAGATCGGTTTCTCAATAAACATTTTTATTGGAAAACCGGTCGTGACAGATCTTCGTAGAATATGTAGGAGCCAATATGGGCATCCAGGTCCCGCTATTGGTTATTGACCGGAGACATTTCTCGGTCATGTCTACATTGTTCTCGAACCATAGGGTCTGCACGCTTAACGTTACAATGACAGTTATTATGAGTTTATGTATTTTGATGTACCGAAGGTTGTTCAGAGTCCCGGATGTGATCATGGACATGACGAGGAGTCTCGAATTGGTCGAGACATAAATATCGATATATTGGAAGCCTATATTTGGATATCGGAATCGTTCCGGGTGAAATCGGGATTTTACCGGAGTACCGGGAGGTTACCGGAACCCCTCGGGGGGTTATTGGGCCTACATTGGCCTTAAGGGAGAAGAGGAAAGGGGGCAGGAGGTGGCCGCGCGCCCCTCCCCTTCCTGGTCCGAATAGGACAAGGGAAGGGGGCGGCGCCCCCCCTTTCCTTTCCCTCTTCCTCCTCTTTCCCCCCTTCTCCTTCTCCAACTAGGAAAGAAGGGAGTCCTACTTCCGGTGGGAGTAGGACTCCCCCCTGGCGTGCCCCTCCTTGGCCGGCCGCCCCCTCCCCTTGGCCGGCCGCCCCCTCCCCCTGAAAATGATATGTTTATGAATGAAACATGGGAAATAGATGAACTATTCTTTCAACAGGAACCTATTCTGAAACACAATTTGCCTGTTGAAATCCTAGGGGATCCCCCTCCACCCAAGGGCGATCCCGTGTTTGAGCTTAAACCGTTACCTGATAATCTTAAATATGCTTATCTTGATGAGAAAAAGATATATCCTGTTATTATTAGTGCTAACCTTTCAGAACATGAAGAAGAGAGATTATTGAAAATTTGACTTAGATCCAGATTACTAGAACGAAGTTGATTTCTTTCGCCGTTTGATTTCTTTTGCTTCGTTCAATTTGATTCTTTTTGCAAACCAGGGTTCTTAAGTTGAACTTTCTGGTTAGATCTTCTATTTGAGTTTTACCATTGCATTAGAAGAGTACTTATTGTATGCTTGTTTGTTTGTCTGCGATAGAATACCCGGAGTGCGCCGCCTGTTATTTCGAATCTCTAGGTTTCGCAGATCATCAGCAAGGCAAGTAACACTTTGATCATACCTTTTCTACTACCCACTTTTATTGCATTAGATCAACCCTCAAACATTGCATGTTTAGGATCTAATTAAATTGTGGGATGGGAAGTAGATGAGGTAGTACCTATTACTTGTATTATTATGAAACCTTTGGGAGTTACTTCTACCTTTGCTTATTATGCCATGCTATGCTAGTAGACGTGGATTGGGTGAGTGATATCCATGACAGATGTGAGTTTGTTAATTTTAAATGGTTTACTTAAGGCGGCAACTTAAATACACATCTGGGTGGATTGAGGCACCTGGTTTCTATCAGGATTGCCTGTTTTTTGGACCGCCACCCAGGCTCAAAGGGATCATGAGATTATTCATACTAGAAACTTCCGTGTGCAGCCACAAGTCATTATGGGCTCTGGCATAGTTGACAAAGTCGTGCGAACTCTTACAGTGGTAGACTAGCTGATGTAGGGGATGTAGGTTGGTACGGTCTATCACGATGTAAGGTGCTAGCGCTTCCGAAAGACTATGTCTCGGTCATCCGTTTCTCAAACACCATGTAGTGCGAGAATCAAAACGGAGACGATCGAGTCTTGTGGGGATAAGTGCGCAAACCTCTGCAGAGTGTACAAACTAATCATGGTTAGCCGTGTCCCCGGTTATAGACGTTTTGAGTATCTAGTACTTGGATATCATGTGAATCTCATCATGTTACTTCTAAATTAATATTGTTGGGTTATTGATGATTATTTTTAATTGGGATTGAGGATGCTGTCAACCATTCTCAATGTTTAACAACCACTGAGGGAGTCCTGGACTAGGGGGTATCCGAACAGCCGGACTATCATCGTCCGCCGGACTCCAAGACTATGAAGATACAAGATTGAAGCCTCCGGCCCGTGTCCGGATGGGACTTTCCTTGGCGTGGAAGGCAAGCTTGGCAATACGGATATGTAGATCTCCTACCATTGTAACCGACTCTGTGTAACCCTAGCCTCCTCCGGTGTCTATATAAATCGGAGGGCTTTAGTCCGTTAGGACACAACATACATTACAACAATCATACCATAGGCTAGCTTCTAGGGTTTAGCCTCCTTCATCTCGTGGTAGATCCACTCTTGTAATACCCATACCATCAATATTAATCAAGCAGGACGTAGGGTTTTACCTCCATCGAGAGGGCCCGAACCTCGGTAAAACATCGTGTCCCTTGTCTCCTGTTACCATCCGCCTAGATGCACAGTTCGGGACCCCCTACCCGAGATCCGCCGGTTTTGACACCGACATTGGTGCTTTCATTGAGAGTTCCTCTGTGCCGTCACTGATGGGCTTGATGGCATCTTCAACCAGCAACGCTGTCCAGGGTGAGACTTTTCTCCCCGGACAGATCTTCGTATTCGGCGGCTTCGCACTACGAGCCAATTCGCTTGGCCATCTGGAACAGATCAAAAGCTACGCCCCTGGCCGTCAGGCCAGATTCGGAAGCCTAAACTTCATGGCCGACGTCCGCGGAGACTTAATCTTCGACGGACTCGAGCCACAGCCGGGCGTGCCGCACTGTGACGATGGGCATGATCTAGCTCTGCCGCCGGACAGTGCCTTGGTGGCCGCACATGAATCCGCTTCGGCCATCAGTCCGGAGCCGATCGCCCAGATCGAGGATCGGTGGATAGACGCCGCCTCGGGGGCTTCAACTTCCACGGCGATGGAGCCAAACATTAGCCTTGTCCCCCGCGAAACCTGTGATTCCGAGGTGCCGGACTCCATGCCAGACTCCGAACCTCCCGCATCCCTGCCAACCAAATCGGATTGGGCGCCGGTTATGGAATTCACCGCCGCGGACATCTTCCAATACTCGCCTTTTGGCGACATATTGAATTCACTAAAGCATCACTCATTATCAGGAGAGCCCTGGCCGGACTATGGCCAGGATGGTTGGGATGTGGACGATGAAGAAATTCAAAGCCCACCCACCACCCACTTTGTAGCCACTGTCGACGATCTAACCGACATGCTAGACTACGACTCCGAAGACATCGATACCATGGACGACAATGCCGGAGACAAACAAGACCCAGCGCCTAAAGGGCACTGGAAGACCATCTCGTCATATGACATATATATGGTGGATACCCCAAAAGAGGGGGACGGCGAAGAAACAGCGGAGGCAGATCCTTTAAAGAAACAGCCTAAGCGCCGGCATCAGCGGCGCCGCTCTGAATCCCGCCACAGCAAGAATGGAGATTCCGGCACGGGAGATAATAATACCCCTGAGAGTGCCGAAGACAATCCCCTCCAGCAAGACTCAGCGCTGGAGGATGCATAAGCAAGCCCTCACGAGAGGGCGGCAGACGAAGAGGTTGAGGACCATGATTATATGCCTCCCTCCGAAGATGAGGCAAGCCTCAACGACGACGAATCCGTCGTGCCCGAGGATCCCGTCGAACAAGAGCATTTCAAGCGCAGGCTCATGGCCACAGAAAACAGCCTAAAGAAAAAGTAGCAACAGCTTCAAGCTGACCAGGACCTGCTGGCCGATCGATGGACCAAGGTCCTCGCGGCCAAAGAGTATAAACTCGAACGTCCCTCCAAAAGCTACCCAAGACGCAAGCTGCTCCCCCGATTAGAGGAGGAAGCATACATACTTCCATCACCAGCGCACGATATGGCTAACCGACCACCCCGTGGTCGCGACAGAGAGGCATCCAGGCCCCCAGCCAAGACCGTACCCCGGCATCGCCCCAAAAGTACGAAGTCGAGAGGGAACGCGCCGGACTTGCGAGACATATTGGAGGACAAAGCAAGGCAATCCAGATCCATCTATGGATCACGTGGGCGCCCTACGACCCACGACGAATACCGTCGCGCCGGACACAATAACCCTGGCCGGGCCGAACATAGTAGATAGCGCTCTCTCGAGCTGCGTCGTGATTTTGCTCAATACAGAGGCGCCGCACACCCGCTATGCTTCACTGACGAAGTAATGGATCATCAGATCCCCGAAGGGTTTAAACCCGTAAACATTGAATCCTATGATGGCACAACAGACCCCGCGGTTTGGATAGAAGATTATCTTCTCCACATCCATATGGCCCGCGGCGACGATCTCCACGCCATCAAGTATCTCCCACTCAAGCTTAAAGGACTAGCTCGGCATTGGCTTAACAGCTTGCCCGCAGAGTCAATTGGGTGTTGGGAAGACCTGGAGGCCGCATTCCTTGATAACTTCCAAGGCACGTATGTGCGACCACCAGACGAATCGGCCAGACAATTCTGGACGCGGTTCTTGACGAAGAAAAATCAAATCGTCGACTGTCCGGATGCAGAGGCCCTTGCAGCCTTCAAACATAACATCCGCGACGAATGGCTAGCCCGGCACCTGGGCCAAGAAAAGCCGAAATCTATGGCAGCCCTCACATCATTAATGACCCACTTCTGTGCGGGAGAGGATAGCTGGCTAGCCCGCAGTAACAATCTCCGTAAACATTCTGGCAGTCCGGAAACTAAGGACAACAACGGCAGGTCACATCGAAACAAGAACAAACGCCGCATTAACGGCGATGACAAGGAGGATACGGCAGTCAACACCGGATTCCGAGGCTCTAAACCCGGTCAAAGGAAGAAGCCATTCAAAAGAACCACTCTGGGTCCGTCCAATTTGGACCGAATACTCAATCGCTTATGCCAGATACATGGCACCCCTGAAAAACCAGCCAATCACACTAATAGAGATTGCTGGGTGTTCAAACAAGCAGGCAAGTTAATTGCCGAAAACAACGACAAGGGGCTAAACAGCGATGACGAGGAGGAGACCCGACCGCCGAACAATAGAGGACAGAAGGGCTTTCCCCCACAAGTGCGGACGGTGAACATGATCTATGCAACTCATATACCCAAGAGGGAGAGGAAGAGCGCACTAAGGGACGTCTATGCAATGGAGCCAGTCGCCCCGAAGCTCAATCCATGGTCCTCTTGTCCGATCACTTTCGATCAAAGAGACCATCCGACTAGCATACGCCATGGCGGATTCGCCACATTGGTTTTAGACCCAATCATCGATGGATTCCACCTCACGAGAGTCCTGATGGACGGCGGCAGTAGCCTAAACCTGCTTTATCAGGATACAGTGCGAAAGATGGGCATAGACCCTTCAAGGATTAAACATACAAAGACAACCTTTAAAGGTGTCATACCAGGAGTGGAAGCCAATTGTACAGGCTCAGTCACACTGGAAGTGGTCTTCGGATCCCCGGATAATTTTCCGGAGCGAAGAGTTAATCTTCGATATAGTCCCGTTTCGCAGCGGCTATCACGCTCTGCTCGGACGAACCGCGTTTGCTAAATTCAACGCGGTGCCGCATTATGCATACCTAAAGCTCAAGATGCCAGGCCCTCGTGGAGTCATCACGGTCAATGGGAATACGGAACGCTCCCTCCGAACGGAGGAACACACAGCGGCTCTCGCGGCAGAAGTACAGAGTAGCCTCTTAAGGCAATTTCCAGTCCAGCCGTTAAACATCCGGATACAGCAAAACGCGCCCGAAGCCGTACCAACCAAGACCACCTGGCGCGATCAGAGCATGCGTAGCAATGCGAACCCAACCCTCGCCCGCGTATAAACACAATAATAACACTCCGCGTACATCATTACGCTTGATACCATGGGCACAGGGGAGGGGGCACGATCGCAACGGACTCAGAGTGCGGTTCGACCACACCGGGGGCTCGCAAGTGTGCCCCCTTTCTTTTCTTATCTTTACCTTTCTCCTTTTATGTACACAGGACTCCGTTAACCCGAAGCCCTGTAAGGCGGCGCACCTGCCGAACTCACGATGCAACAGTTAGGGCCTTAAGAAGGCTGCGACGAACACTAAGGTGGTCTCCATTACGAGCATTAAATTTGATTATATACACCAAGTCCGCATCTCACCCCTGGAGGGGGACATGTTTAATCAGTCCAAAACCCTTGCTTACCGCACTATTTGTATCAGTCCGCACTCATAGCAGGCCTTCTTTAATAAATAATGCAGCACTTCTTAACCGCAATTGCATTACTTTTTATATATATATGCTCATTACATGACACCTTGCACCCGTATATTTTGGTACGGCCGAATACACCAGGGGCTTATGTTCCCCACATTTTGGTGTGATAAGTCCGAACACTTTCACAAGTGCGGCACCCCAAACTTATAGCATTATATGAATCGGCTCCGAGTCATGTCTTGGGTCAATAGTTGGGTTTGCCCGGCTCCCACATTTTGGTGCCTTACGTTCCGTTCTGTCGGCTAAGGTGGCACTGGGAGAACCACTGCGATTGCGCCCCGGTTGAGCCGGGCGAGCGCCTCAGTGGAGAAAGCTAAAACTGACTGGCATGATAAGGCGAGAGACTGGTCGCTGTTCGAGAGGTTTTTACGGCTCCTTAAAGACTCATGCTGCTTCGAGCGAAGTTCCGGACACTGTCCGACGAAGGCGTGGATAGCGCCCCGGATTCGGTCTTCCGAACACCAGGGGCTTCGCCGAAATTTAAAATTATAGAATTCTATGGCTAAGTGAGAGTGTTCAAGCATTATAAGTCCGGTTGCCTTGTTCGTTGTGTTGAGCGCCTCCCTAGATGGACCCAACAATGGGAACAAGAGTGCTCAAGTTTATCCCGAACACCCCAGCACTTTTGGCTTGGGGGCTGAAGCCAACGACTTGCCATCTCTCAGATTTTATAAACGGCCACACAGAAGGTAATATTTTAAATTAAAAAAGTGTTGCTCAAAGCGCACATGAACAAAGTTTCAGCGCACAGGATAATTCATTATAAATTCACTCAAAAATTACATTTCCGGAGCACTCATCCGCAATAGCGCGGGCTCCCTTCAGGACAGTCTTATAATACATCTCTGGCGTGCGATACTCCTTGCTCGGTGGCGGTGGGTCCGTGAGAAGCTTCTCCGCATCCAACCTGCCCCACTGCACCTTCGTGCGGGCGAGGGCCCGGCGAGCGCCTTCAATGCAGGCGGAGCGCTTGATGACATCCAGCCAGGGGTAGGCATCCACCAGCCGCCGCACGAGGCCAAAGTAGCTTCCCGGCACGGCCTGTCCAGGCCACAGCCGGACTATCAGGCCCTTCATGGCCTCCTCAGCTACCTTGTGGAGTTCGACCAGCTGCTTCAGCTGGTCGCTTGGGGGCACCGGATGGCCGGCCTCAGCATACTGAGACCAGAAGACCTTCTCCATCGAGCTCCCCTCCTCGCCACGATAGAATGCGGCGGCATCAGACGCACTACGCGGCAGATCTGCAAACACCCCTGGAGAGCTCCGAACGCGGGTAAGTGTCAGGTATTTCCAATTAACATGCTTGCTTTGCATGAAAAATGCCTTACCCGCCGCTATCCTCTTTATATCCTCAACCTCCTGAAGGGCCTTACGGGCCTCGGCCTTGGCGGACTTGGCACTTTCGAGAGCCAAGGCAAGCTCGGACTCTCGAGTCTTGGAGTCACGCTCCAAGCTCTCATGATTTTCCATGAGAGCCTGGAGCTCTTGCCGGACTTCCGCCACCCGTGCCTCCTGCTTTTCTTTCTCCGCCCGTTCCGCGGCCGCACTGCGTTCGGCCACAGACACAGCCTCCTTCAGGGCTGCCACTTCGTTAGTGGCCCCTGCAACACACATATTATCCCTGTTAATTTTATTGCAACCAAAATCCTTTTCTGTAAGGTAACCATTCAAAGTGGTGTGACTCACCTTCTTTGTCCTCGAGCTGCTTTTTGGCATGGCCGAGCTCTTGCTCGGACCGCTCGAGATCCTTCTTCAGCGCATCGACCTCCGCCGTTAGTGCGGCAGAGGTCAGCAGCGCAGCCTGCAAACCCATATTGACATATGTTAAGCAACCCTGCGTACATCTTATTAGATCCTCAGTCCGGCTTTTCTTTCCGAACACCGAACTGAGGATCAGGGGCTACTGTCTATGCAGTATTACATTACATAATTTTAACTTCTTACCTCAAAGCCTGTTAGAAGACTGCTGCAGGCTTCGGTTAGCCCGCTTTTGGCGAGCTGAACCTTGTGAATCACCGCACTCATGATAGTGCGGTGTTCTTCCTCGATGGAAGCGCCTCTAAGCGCCTCCAGCATGTTATCCGGCGCCTCCGGTTGGACGGAGGCCGCCTGTGTCACGGTCTTGCCCTTCTTTCGAAGGGGCCGCTTGCCGGACTCTGGGACCACTGCGGGTTCCGTTGTAAAGTCCGGCGCAGAGTTTGGGGCGCTGCCTGACGGCGCCCCTAGAGCCTTCCTTCTCTGGGATCCCACTTCGGCGTCCTCATTGGCGCGTGGGGTAGAGGCAGTCGGAGGTGAGTCCACCTCCGACGGGGCCAATGACCCGCTCGATGAGTCGGGGAGATCGTCGCCCGCCGGACTATGGACCTAATGCGGCGTTAGAAGGACACTACGCGACATAAAAATATTTCATATCAAGGATCCGGATACTTACGACCTTGCCGAACGCCTGGCCCTTGGAGGCCGCTCCTCCTCGCCAACGTTGGTGTTGACGAAACTGTCCGGGGGGATAGTCCTCCCCCTCTTGGACCCTTCGGCCTCCCCTATTGGGGAAGCCTTCCTCTTCTTCTCTCCCTCTTCTGGGAGAGAATCCTCCTCCTCCTCCTCGTCTTCGGGGGAGGATTCCGCCTCGTCGTTGGACACCTGATTGCGGGAGCTCTTTCGAGTCCCCGCGGCCACCTTCTTGGCCTTCTTCTCCGGCACCACGTGCGGTGCCGGGACCAGCAGCCCTGCTAAGCGGGCATCCACTGGATCTTCTGGCATGGGAGCCGGGAAGATCAGCTGCCTAGCCTTTTCCATCCATTCCTGTCAAAGGAGAAAGAAACCTCTTATAATTAACTTGATTACTACAAAGTGTCCCGTAATGGGGTCGAATCACTTACCTCGTCAGTTGGGTACTGCGAGCTGAATCCGCGATCTTCCGTCGCGGATGCGGGGGCTTCGGCGCCCTTGAATAGCACCCTCCAGGTGCCTTCGTATGTTGTATCGAAGAGCCCGCTCAGCGCCTGGTGCTGTTCCGGATTGAACTCCCACAGATTGAATGCCCGTTCTTGGCGTGGGAGAATCCGGCGAATGAGCATGACCTGGACTACATCGACGAGCCTGAGCTTATTGCTCACCAGCTTCTGGATGCAGGTTCGGAGTCCAGTCACCTCCTTCGAATCACCCCACAGCAAGCCCTTCTTTTTCCAGGAGGTGAGCTGCGTGGGGACGCCAGATCTGAACTCAGGGGCCACCGCCCATGTGGGCTTGCGCGGCTCGGTGATGTAGAACCACCCCGATTGCCACCCCTTGACGGAGTCCACAAAGGCCCCTTCGAGCCAAAGGACGTTGGGTAGTTTGCCCAACATGGCGCCGCCGCATTCCGATTGCGTACCCAGCACAACCTTCGGCTTGACGTTGAAGGTCATGAGCCACAGGCCGAAGTGGGGGCGGATGCAGAGGAAGGCCTCGCACACGACGATAAACATCGAGATGTTGAGGATGAAGTTCGGCGCCAGATCATGGAAATCTAGGCCGTAATAGAACATGAGCCCCCGGACAAATGGATGGAGCGGAAAGCCCAGTCCGCGGAGGAAGTGGGGAAGAAAGACGACCCTCTCGTGAGGCCTGGGGGTGGGGATGAGCTGCCCCTCGTCGGGCAGCCGATGCGCGATATCGCCGGAAAGATATCCGGCGTTGCGCAGGTTGGTGATGTGCTCCTCCTTAACGGTTGAAACCAACCATTTGCCTCCCGCTCCGGACATATTCGGAGAAGGTCGAGGCGAGATGCGCAAACTTGGGCATTGGAGCTTGAGTGTGCGGAGATGGATGAGCAAAGGATGAAGAAGGCGTGAGTGAGAAGGGAAATCCTTATCCCTTATATATAGGCGGACGAAACTATGCGTCCCCCACTGGCCTAATACAACTCGCTTATCTCCCAAGCGCCACCATCAAATGGCGCGGTTGGGTTACCCACGTCCGTATTGATGAGAATCCCGGAATAAGGGGAACACGATCTCTGCTTCGACAAGATGTGCCAAGGAAACCGCTTCGCTAAACGTGCTGAGGTGGTACAGTAAAAAGCTATTCAAACAAGGGCTTGGTAGCGGTGTGATGTCATGCCGCGTAATACGTCAGCAGATTGAACTGGTGTACATTTTATTCTCTCTACGGTGGAATGTGGAATTTATTTTGCAGAGCCAGACACTATCCTGGTGTTCTTGATCTTCTCTGGATTATTCAAGGGAGGAACCCGCCTTGCAACGACGAACATTATGCGCGCCGGACTTATTGTCATTGAAGCCTGGTTTAGGGGCTACTGAGGGAGTCCTGGACTAGGGGGTGTCCGGACAGCCGAACTATCATCATCCGCCGGACTCCAAGACTACGAAGATACAAGATTGAAGACTTCGGCCCGTGTCCGGATGGGACTTTCCTTGGCGTGGAAGGCAAGCTTGGCGATACGGATATGTAGATCTCCTACCATTGTAACCGACTCTGTGTAACCCTAGCCTCCTCCGGTGTCTATATAAACCGGAGGGCTTTAGTCCGTAGGACACAACATACATTACAACAATCATACCATAGGCTAGCTTCTAGGGTTTAGCCTCCTTGATCTCGTGGTAGATCCACTCTTGTAATACCCATACCATCAATATTAATCAAGCAGGACGTAGGGTTTTACCTCCATCGAGAGGGCCCAAACCTCGGTTAAACATCGTGTCCCTTGTCTCCTGTTACCATCCGCCTAGACGCACAGTTCGGGACCCCCTACCCGAGATCCGCCGGTTTTGACACCGACAACCACCCTGATAGTTAAATAAATTTATTCCTTTGTAGTAGGGAAAAATTGGCTTTACGCAAAACTGTAACCATTGAGCTTTTTCTACCAGCCATATATGCATGTAATATAGGCTTATCATTCATTATTCTCTATGTGTTACATTGCCAGCATATTCCATGTGCTGGCCCGTTTTTGGGCTGCAACATTTCATGTTGCAGACTTTTCAGACGACGAGTAAGGTGCCTTTTAGGTCGTGGTTCTATACTCAGTGATGCCGTTGGAGTTGATGGACTCACTTATCTTCCAAGCCTTCCGCCGTTATCGTTATTAGACGGCCTTAAGCCATATTTATTGTAATAAGTTCTCTTTGAGACACCGACGTAATAAGCGTGTGATTGCTACTCTGTTATAAATCCTTCGAAGTACTGTGTGGTGTCAGCATTACTGATCTAGGGATGACACGGGAGCACAGAGATCAGACTGTTTGAGGTCTGGTCGCTACAGAGATGGTATCAGAGCCAGGTTGACTGTAGGACACGACCACTACGCTAAAGCCCTAGTTCAGTACTCTCTTCTCATTTCTGACTCCTTGTCTTTTCTACTCTTTTAGGATGTCGGAAGCGAGGATCACGTTCACCCAGCCGGATGAAGATACACCGTTTGGACGACACCTGAAGGAAGTCACTAAGTATCTGAACATTGGAATACCAAGCTTCACCGGGATCTACAACGCCACTTTACCCGAAGAGGAGCGTTGGAAGATTCAAGCTATAGTTCCAGGAAGGACGTTCGCACCAATCACGGAGCCCTTAGAGTGTGTTTTCAATGCACCAACATGGAGTCTGGGAAAGAGCATGGCAGCTCACATCACCATGGGACGCATTGGAGAAGTTTACCAAGAAGACCTCAAGGATACTATTTACCAGATTTGCGGACGCTGAGATGAACAATGGGAGATAGTTAGCACCAAGAAGGATAGATCCATTGCAGCTTTCATCCAGGAGTTAAACCAGCACATTCGACGCCAGGAGAACCAGATGTGCGCAGACATGATGGAGTTGAAGAAAGCAAAGGCCAAGATTGTTGAGCTAGAAGGAGAACTGAAGGCCACTCGCAAGGACTACATGGATGATATTGTAGCTCTAGTGAGACAAAACGGCGATCTTAAGGAGAAGATTGAAGAACTCATGGGGAATTCAGCACCCAGAGGAGAAGATGAAGATTGCACTTGTCCAGATAACTACATCATCATCGACGACACCGATTCCGAGCCTAGTGATGATGATTTTGAAGACGAAGCTGGAGCAGATGTCATGGAGTCTTCATCGGAGCAGTTTTTCTAGTTGACTACCATAACAGTAGTAGTATACCACCATGTACATATTATAGTCCATGCACTTTTGCGATAGTTCTAGACCGATTGTATGCTCTTGTTTGATTGAATGAAGTGATTTTGTGTGCATTCGTCCCATGTGAATTTGGGTAGTGTTTTCTCTTTAGACCTCATTCTATTCTTAATTCTCATCTTTTCTAAACCCTCAGATGCCTCCGAGACGTGACAATGGATTTGCTTTCCCACCGGAGCTCACTCAGTTGATCCAGCAGCAGAATGCTTTGATGCAGTTGTTAGTCCAGAACCACAACAACAACAACAACAACAACAACAACAACCCACCGCCGCCACCACCAGTTGATCACTTGACCCGTTTCCTCAGGCTGAATCCACCGGTGTTTTCTAGTAGCACCGAGCCGATTGTAGCAGATGATTGGCTCCTCAAGACAGGGAGGGAGTTGACCACTGTAGGATGTACGGATGGAGAAAAAGTGAAGTTTGCTGCGCATCAGCTTGAAGGACCCGCAGCAGCATGGTGGGAGAATTTTACAACCACTTATCCTGTAGACACTGTCACATGGGACCAGTTTCAGCAAGCTTTCCATACTGCCCATGTTTCAGCAGGAGCTATGGCCGTGAAGAAGCGTGAGTTTCGCAACTTACGCCAAGGAGGACGGACGGTTGGCCAGTATGTGGATGATTTTAGTAAGCTAGAACGTTATGCCCCAGATGACGTTGCTACGGATGCAGCTAAGCAGGAGAAGTTTCTGGAAGGACTGAATGACGAGCTGAGTATGCAGTTGATGGTAGCAAGTTTCAACAACTACTAGGAGTTGGGAGATCGTGCTCTTATGATTGAAGGGAAGCAGCAGCAGATTGAAAACCACAAGAGGAAGTAGGGACAGGGGAAGTATAACTCAGGAGCTCAGCAGAAGCCCCGTCTTACCCCTAAACCGGGAGTTCATTTTCAGCATACCCATGGAGGAGGTAGCTCGCACAACCATAATGGCTCCAAGAATGGTAATGGGAATGGAGGAAGCAACGGCCAGAATCGGACCATCCCATCAACCCCAGCCAAGAGAGACCTGAACCAATTCACCTGTTGCAAGTGTTCCAAGATCGGACATTATGCCAACGAATGTCCTGAAGGCCAAAATGGAAATGGAAGCTCTGGAAAGAAGCCGAACCCTTTCAACAGGGGACAGGTGAACCACGTTAATGTGGAGGAGGTTGAAGCTCAGCCTGATGCAGTAATCGGTAAGTTTTTGGTTAAGTCATTTACTGCACTCGTTCTTTTTGATACTAGTGCATCGCAGTCATACATATCAAGGGGATTTGTGGATAAGTATAACCTGCCAACCCAAGCCCTTAGGTCACCCATGTTAGTAAACTTGCCTGGAGCGGAGTATATGGCTAGTCGATGGTGTGATCGGTTACCATTAAGGATTGGTAACTATGTGTTTCCCTCAGACCTAATAGTATTGGAATCTCAAGGATTGGATGTGATATTAGCCATGGATTGGTTGTCAAAGTATGAAGGGAACATTGAATGTGCCAGTAAGACAATTTTGCTTACAACGCCAGAAGGAAGAAGGATCAAGTATGTATCCCGGCATGCGCCGAACAGGACACAATTAAATTCCTTATCAGGAGTTGTACAGGAGGAAGTATCAGTGGTAAAGGATTTCCCTGACGTATTTCCAGAAGAGTCGCCAGGCATGCCACCAGACAGAGACATTGAGTTTTTGATTGAGCTTTTCCCAGGCACTGGGCCAATATCGAAGAGACTGTACAGGATGCCCGCACAGGATTTGGTGGAAATTAAGAAGTAGATTAAGGAGTTACTGGATAAAGGTTACATTCGCCCAAGTTTTCGCCTTGGGGATCACCAGTACTTCTAGTGGAGAAGAAGGATGGATCGTTAAGGATGGTTGTTGATTACCGTGGATTGAACGAAGTAACAATCAAAAACAAGTACCCGCTACCAATGATCAATGATCTGTTTGATCGATTGCAAGGGGCTAAAGTGTTTTCCAAGATCGATTTGCCATCAGGGTACCATCAGTTGGAGATTCAGGAGCAGGACATACCTAAGACAACATTCACCACAAGATATGGACTGTATGAGTATACCGTTATGTCATTTGGACTGACTAACGCACCTGCCTATTTTATGAACATGATGAACAAAGTGTTTATGGAAGTTTTGGATAAGTTCATCGTGGTTTTCATCGATGATATTCTGGTATTTTCGAAAAATGAAGAGGAGCATAAAGAACATTTGCGGTTGGTACTTGAGAAGCTCAGAGAACATCAGTTATATGCCAAGTTCAGCAAATGTGAGTTTTGGTTGAAGGAAGTAGGATTCCTCGGACATGTTATATCTGGAGAAGGAATAGCAGTTGACCCCACCAAGGTTATCACTGTGACCAATTGGGAAGCACCAACAACAGTTGGAGAGATCCGGAGTTTTCTAGGACTCGCAGGATACTACCGGAGATTTATTGAGAACTTCTCAAAGATTGCAAAGCCTATGACGGAGTTGCTGAAGAAGGATACTAAGTTCAAGTGGACTGAGGAGTGTGAGGCTAGTTTCTAGGAATTGAAGAAACGTTTGGTTACCTCACCAGTGTTGCTTTTGCCCGATCAAACCAAGGATTATGAGGTATATTGCGACGCTTCACGTCGAGGACTTGGAGCAGTGCTTATGCAGGAGGGAAGAGTTGTTTCGTATGCTTCACGACAACTGAAGCCTCACGAATTGAATTATGCCATGCATGATTTGGAGTTAGTAGCCGTAGTGCATGCATTGAAGACATGGAGACATTTCCTCATTGGAAATCATTGTGAGGTGTACACGGATCACAAGAGTTTGAAGTACATTTTCACGCAGAAGGAGTTGAACCTCAGACAAAGGAGATGGTTGGAGCTCATCAAGGATTATGATATGAGATTGCATTACCATCCCGGAAAAGCTAATGTAGTAGCTGACGCATTGAGCCGTAAGAGCCATGTCAATACACTGATGACGGGAGAAATACCAAAGGAGTTAGCAGAAGATCTTCGTGAGCTATGTTTGGAGATAGTTCCGAGAGGCTATGTAGCAGCATTGGAGATTCAGTCAACATTGATGGATAAAATCAGAGAGGCTCAGAAATCTGACAAGGAGATTGCTTCTATAAAGGAGAAAATGAGCCAAGGAAAAGCTAAGGGATTTCATGAGGTTGAGCACAACACCCTATGGTTTGAAGACCGTGTTTATGTACCCAATGACCCAGAGATCAGGAAGTTGATTCTGCAAGAGGCACATGATTCACCTTATTCGATTCACCTAGGAAATACCAAGATGTATTTGGATTTGAAGGATATTTTCTGGTGGACCGGAATAAAGAAGGATATTGCGGAGTATGTAGCAGTTTGTGATGTATGTCAGAGAGTAAAGGCAGAGCATCAGAAGCCAACAGGATTGTTGCAACTATTGCCGATACCCGAATGGAAGTGGGATAAGCTAGGCATGGATTTTATCACGGGATTACCAAGGACTCGTTCATGCTATGACTCGATTTGGGTTGTAGTTGATCGATTGACGAAGGTAGCTCATTTCATCCCAGTAAAGACCACTTACACCAGTGCTAAGTTGGCAAAGATATATATGACAAGAATCGTATGTCTGCATGGAGTTCCGAGGAGCATCGTATCAGATAGAGGAACCCAGTTTACCTCAAAGTTCTGGAAGCAGTTGCATGAGACTTTGGGTACCAGGCTAGAATTTAGTACAGCTTTTCATTCGCAGACAGATGGACAGACCGAGAGAGTCAATCAGATATTGGAGGATATGCTGAGAGCTTCTGCGCTAGATTATGGATCTAGTTGGGACGATAATTTGCCATATGCAGAGTTCTCTTACAATAATAGCTATCAGACCAGTTTGAAGATGGCCCCTTTCGAAGCTTTGTACAGAAGGAGGTGCAGGACACCGTTGTCAAGGGATGAAGTTGGAGACCGCCAGTTGTTTCAACCAGATCTGATTAAAGAGTCTGAACAGAAGGTGAAGTTGATTCGCGATAGGCTCAAGGTAGCCCAGTCTAGGCAGAAGAGCTACGCAGATTCTAAACGCAAGGAGACAGTTTACGAAGTCAGAGACAGAGTATATCTTCGAGTATCCCCACTTCGAGGGATTAAGCGCTTTGGAGTTAAGGGGAAGTTAGCGCCACGATTTGTAGGGCCATATCGAGTATTGGAGCGTATGGGAGAAGTGGCCTACAAGTTGGAATTGCCAGAAGGATTGTCAAGAGTTCATGATGTATTCCACGTTTCTCAGTTGAAGAAGTGTCACGCGGAGATGGCTGACATACCATTGAGAGACACAGTGCTTTTGGAAGCAATTCAGTTGGATAACAATTTGACCTATGAGGAGAAACTAGTTAAGATTCTCGAGTTTGCCAGCCGAGTCACTCGCAACAAGGTTATCAAGTTATGCAAGGTTCAGTGGAGCCACCACACGGAGGATGAAGCCACCTGGGAGCGAGAGGAAGATTTGCTCAAGGACCACCCTCACCTATTTTCTAGCCAACCCGAATCTCGAGGGCGAGATTCATCTTAAGGGGGTAGTTTTGTAACATCCCAAATTTTCAATTTGGAATGTTATACATTAGATCATCATGCATATCATATTTTATTTAGCTTTTGGTTTTGATCCTAGAAAATCCTAAGCAACTTAAGGACCCACGGAGAGAGTTGGGGATTTCGTTATTTTCATATTTGAGTTTTCTCAAATTTTGTAAACAGGATCATTTGATTTTATTTATTTTATCGTCAATTATTTCTATTACAAAGATATGAGAGAGGGAATAAAATGAATTTCCCAAAATATAGAAATATTGAGGATTTAATAAAAAATCAAATAAGATTTATTTCAGAGTTTTTCGGTATTTTTAATTGAATTTAGGAAAAATACGCGTTTTTTGAAATTGTATTTTGGGCCCAAATAAATGTTTACTTTGTCGGGCTTGATTTTAGAAACTCGGGAAATTTTATTTCATGATTTTTGGAGTCTGTTTAGTATTTCTTTTTATTTTTCTTCCGAGCGTAATTATATATAAAAAAACGAAACCGACTATGGGCCGTACCCGAGCGGGACTCCACCCGGGGGCGCTTTTAAATAGCGAGGCACCCGGCACCCCAGCCCATAACCGCGCCCGCGCCCGAAAACCCTAACCCTAGCCCGCCGCCGCCGCCGCCGCCCGAGGTTCGCCGCCGCCTCGACTTCCGTGCCGAAAATTTCTTAAAAATATATATATATATTTTTTTTTCTTTTTTTTTCGTCGGTTCTATTTTCGATTTTTATTATTATTACTTTATTATTTTAATTATCTTCCGATTAGGTTAATTAATGATTAATCTGTTCGTCGTTTTTTTTTGTCGGATTTTCCGCGGTTATTTTCTGATCGCGATTTCTGATCCAATTTTCGTTTTAGTATAACTTTTCGCTCGTTTATCGGAATCAGGCGATTCAAGTGCCTGGAGTTTCGTCTCGAAACCCTCTTTCCGAATAATCAAGTTAAACAAGTTTTTGCTACTGTAAAAATTTGACTTAGATCCAGATTACTAGAACGAAGTTGATTTCTTTTGCCGTTTGATTTTTTTGCTTCGTTCGATTTGATTCTTTTTGCAAACCAGGGTTCTTAAGTTGAACTTTCTGGTTAGATCTTCTATTTGATTTTTACCTATGCATTAGATGAGTACTTATTGTATGCTTGTTTATTTGTCTGCGATAGAATACCCGGAGTGCGCCGCCTGTTATTTCGAATCTCTAGGTTTCGCGGATCATCAGCAAGGCAAGTAACACTTTGATCATACCTTTTCTACTACCCAGTTTTATTGCATTAGATCAACCCTCAAACATTGCATGTTTAGGATCTAATTAAATTGTGGGATGGGAAGTAGATGAGGTAGTACCTATTAACAGTATTATTATGAAACCTTTGGGAGTTACTTATACGTTTGCTTATTATGCCATGCTATGCTAGTAGACGTGGATTGGGTGAGTGATATCCATGACAGATGTGAGTTTGTTAATTTTAAATGGTTTACTTAAGGCGGCAACTTAAATACACATCTGGGTGGATTGAGGCACCTGGTTTCTATTAGGACTGCCTGTTTTTTTTTGGACCGCCACCCAGGCTCAAAGGGATCATGAGATTATTCATACTAGAAACTTCCGTGTGCAGCCACAAGCCATTATGGGCTCTGGCATAGTTGACTAAGTCGTGCGAACTCTTACAGTGGTAGACTAGCTGATGTAGGGGAAGTAGGTTGGTACGGTCTATCACGACGTAAGGTGCTAGCGCTTCCGAAAGACTATGTCTCGGTCATCCGTTTCTCAAACACCATGTAGTGCGAGAATCCAAACGGAGGCGATCGATCTTGTGGGGAAAAGTGCGCAAACCTCTGCAGAGTGTAGAAACTAATCATGGTTAGCCGTGTCCCCGGTTATGGACGTTTTGAGTATCTAGTACTTGGATATCATGTGAATCTCATCATGTTACTTCTAAATTAATATTGTTGGGTTATTGATGATTATTTTTAATTGGGATTGAGGATGCTGTCAACCATTCTCAATGTTTAACAACCACCCTGATAGTTAAATAAATTTATTCCTTTGCAGTAGGTAAAAATTGGATTTACGCAAAACTGTAACCATAGAGCTTTTTCCACCAGCCATATATGCATGTAGTATAGGCTTATCATTCATTATTCTCTATGTGTTACATTGCCAGCATATTCCATGTGCTGGCCCGTTTTCGGGCTGCAACGTTTCATGTTGCAGACTTTTCAGACGACGAGTAAGGTGCCTTTTAGGTCGTGGTTCTATACTCAGTGATGCCATTGGAGTTGATGGACTCACTTATCTTCCAAGCCTTCCGCTGTTATCGTTATTAGATGGCCTTAAGCCATATTTATTGTAATAAGTTCTCTTTGAGACATCGATGTAATAAGTGTGTGATTGCTACTCTGTTATAAATCCTTCGAAGTACTGTGTGGTGTCAGCATTACTGATCTAGGGATGACACCGGAGCACAGAGATCAGACTGTTTGAGGTCTGGTTGCTACATCATGTGTCTGTCCCTTCAGGGAAATGTCACGCGGTGACATCCGAAGTCCTGCCTAGCCTGCTACAGCCTGGGTTCCCGGAGTCCTATTAGCCCAGTGCTACAGCCCGGATTCACACGCTGCTGACCGACATATTCGATGTTGATTCATGTATGCATGTCCCCATAGGTTATTGTCGCTTTGGGTTCACAACTAGCCATGTCAGCCCGAGTTCTGTGTCATATGGATGCTAGCGACACTATCATACACATGGGCCAATAGGCGCAAACGGTCCCGGGCCATGGTAAGGCGACACCCGTGGGAATACCGTGCGTGAGGCCGCAAAGTGATATGAGGTGTTACATGCTAGATCGGTGTGACTTAGAATCGGGGTCCTGACAGCGTTGGTATCAGAGCCTGACTGCCTGTAGGATTACCAAGCCAAACTGGTCGAAGTTGAGTCTAGAAATGCTTTAGTTATATAAGGGAATTGATTGTGGAAGGAAACATAAGGCTCTTTTTACTCCTTATACCTCATGGCCTTCTGATCTGAGTCAACCTCTTCTTTTCTATGGGGATTAAGAACTAGGCCTTCTCATCTATCTGTCAGGATGACGAGTTACTATGCTAGAGACTTATAGGAATGTTGGATTCAAGCCTCAGTTTAGTTTCTACCACTTTTAGTATGTTGTCATTTGAACCAGAACCTTGACATGATGTTGTTAAGTGACTATGCAAATCTTTGTGAATGTCTCAAATCTTTTTCTGAGCATTTACAGCCGTTATGCTGCCCGAGTCATCCCAGGTCTCTAAACAGTCTGATGCATTTGCAAATTCTTTCTTTCCGTCCCGATGTCCTTTTGGGCGAGATTAACCACACTAATCGGTCTGTTGAGGTACTCTGTTGCCTTGACATGTATGTTGGAGTTAGTATTATGACCCTAGGTGTCTTTGAGAACCAGTCAGTAATCTAGCAATGTTTTGTGTTCCAAGTGTGATGATTCTGGCCCCATTCTTGAAAGCATCCCGTGATGCCATTTAGTTAGTAGGTATTCTATTCCTGGGTTCTTGAACCCGAGATTCACCCTACTTACCTCGTGTTGATAGTGTTGCTCATACCTTTAGGATATCAGTAACCTTGCGACAGTCCTCGAGGTCCGTGGTATTTCCTTCTTCCAAATACCATGAACCATTAAAGCAGAAGTTCTTTGAACCAAAATATCACAATCAGAGTACTCTTGAGGAGTTCTCCATTCATAATTGTGATTCTGCCAGTTCTACCTTTCTGCATGGGTTATCCAGAAGAAACCTGTTGAAATTGGTTTGACATAATACCCTATGCATCCTCAACTCAGAAAATTATATGTTCCTCGAGTTGTTCCCCTATAGTTGTATTCCGACCTTAGCCTATCAGTTCATAGTCAAGAGTATGTGTGCATTCGTGTTCATCGATGCCATTTACTCTTGTGGTCCGTCAAGCCATTCTATTTCAGAATGACTAGGAGAAACAAACTCCAGTACCTCATCCATATTCAGGATTCGGTCAAAGTAGTTGTGTTCTGCAGATCAAATGCCAATCCAGCTTTTGCTCTGTTCTACCCTGGAGTATTACCCCCTTTATGTCAGGATTGTCATGAGAATTGCACCATCTCTTATAAATTCTTGATTTAGTGATACTTCTTGCCATCATTGTTCATTCCTCGGTTCCGTGTTGTTGTAACCGGAATGCCAACAAGTGAGTTGTGATGTGTGAAATCAATACTCCGAGCAACTCGTTGCTTTGTAGTAAATGGACAATAATCTCATTCTTAGCTTGTTGGTTACTAAATCATCATCCTAAGATTGATCGTGCTTCCTAGTCCTTATTTCTGGTGCACTCTTCGATTAATGAGTTAGGACTATTCAATCACTTGCTTATTTGATTATATTGTCTTGCTCTGAAAAGTAGGATTGTTCTCGAGCTTAGCAACATATCGGTGGTTCGTGATGTTTCGAATATCTTCTCAGAAGTATTACCCAGTTGTCACTTGACCGCTATGTTGAGTTTGTGATCATGTTGGTTTTCCTCCAAACCACCCATTCTCCAAGAGTCTGTGTTGGATACCCCTGAGCTAGTTGGATAAGCCAAACAACAACTTGGAGAGTTGGAAGATAAAAGCTTACTTGAATTAGTTCATTCCAAAGGGATATCCTTGTGTGTGTGTGTGTATGTTGAAGAAAGGTGATATCTTCATCGATTGGTCTTTGTGATCAGTTATTGGATCTATTGTCTTGTCCAAACCTTGATTTGAGTATGGGCTATTGTCAAATCAAATCAGAACCAGTGATGTTCGTAATGTTGTCTTACTTGCGGTTGTCCCTCGAGCATACACCATTATATCTTTTGGGTCTGACCAATGCTATCACCTTGTTCACATGATTGTGGAATTCCATTTATATGGAAACCTAGATGAATTATTGTTGAGCTCATCGACAACATCCTTGTCTTGTCCAGGATTTTGTTGGATATCAAGCTAGTGTTGGAAAATTTTGTAAGCATTGCCTTCATGTTCTGCTCGTGAGGTGTCGGTGTACTAGAGTAGGGGTACCCTAGTATCCCGAACTTGTGCACGGGCAGTCGTAGCGTCCCGCGGCAAGGCTTGACGGGTGACCGCCAAGGTCCTCCGTGGTTCCTTTGGAGCCATTCAAGAACAAAGTATTCAAGCCAAGGAGACAAGGCCCCGGCAAGAGGAGCTTGCCGGGAAGGCCAACCAAGGCCCCGGCAAGAGGAGCTTGCCGGGAAGGCAAACCAAGGTCCCGGCAAGAGGAGCTTGCCGGGAAGAGCAACTAAGGCCTAGAGAGTGACAAGCTTCCGGGCGCGACAAGGCGACGACCGCGGCAAGGCGCTTGCCGCGGCAAGCAACCACCCTGTACCCGCGCTCCAGCACATCCACCAACGTGTCGTTCTGGGACCTTTCCAGGTGCACGTGGCAGGAGGCTATGCAGCCAGGGGTGCGCGGTGGCAAGCAGCGATGACAAGACTGCCATCGTGGCGAGCGGTGGCGTCCCTGACGGTCCTTCTCTGCATTGTTTGGGCGACGCAGACGGGCATTTAATGTCTTTGTCCCCTGCCGTCAGGGTTAGGTATGATACACTGTACAGGTAGCTGTACCAACCGCAGCACATTTTCCTCTTTTTCCCTTGCCTACGTTGCCACCTATTGGTGACCCCTTTGAGCATATAAAAGGAGGCCCATGCGCAACGTAGAAGGGGGTTAGACATTCCAGAACACTCACCCTGTCGGAAGACCTATTATAGCAGTATCTTGATTGAGAAAGTTGGCCACCTCCCCATAAGGTTTTCAAAGGATTTACTCCAGCAGTTATTCACTATGGATTCTTGTGCTCCTAGTTTCTTTGTTTATGCTATAACTACTCAACGGTGGAAAGACTGCTGAGCTATCTCCCAGTTACCAGAATCATTCCCAACATTTGCATTTTGTTCCCAGTCTGCACCTCCATAATTGCGGATCTGGATAATCTTCAAAAGTGGTCCTCCCATGGGTCCTATCCATTTCCGATGATAAGCAAAAATCATCAATTGTGTTGTCTTAACAAGGTAGTCCACATCATCCATTCTAGTCAGGGTATGGCATTCTTTCGAACTTCTTCAAACGATTGCTCGAGATTTTCCCTAGGCGGGTATAGAGAATTTTATTGATTTCTAAATCAAAAGTAATTCTTTTTGCCACCTAAGGGATAATTCTATGAGTCACCTTCCTTAAGGTGCCCCGTTACGGGATCATGGCAATTATCTCCTGGCTACTTTGACACCATCCACCATCTTTCTAAGCGTGGAATTATTGCCCACCAAATCAAACCCTGTCGTTTGATCTTCCATTCCCTCTCGATGTGTTTTGTGTCTCAACTCGAGATGTTTCAATATCTCATTCCGCGAGTTGATATTGTATAGCTCGATCTTCCAGAAGATCAATCCTAGTAGAGTTTCTTTCCGTCGACATCGTGTGGATGAAGATCTCAAAAGCGAGGATGTCACGATCAACGTACGCAAGGAATCAACGTTCTTATGAGGTGCAATCCGGATCGTGAAGACCGTGTTAGTTTGTGCCCCTCTGTCTTCTTACCTCACGTCTTGAATCTCGGGACGAGATTCTTGTTTAGTGGGGGTGAGTTGTCACAGCCCCAGTTCAGGCCTTGCCTGCCCTTGCATTAGCCTCCATGCAACATGTTTAAATTTCATTAAACTTGAAATGGGGGTTGTTCAAGCCTTAGCACCAGATAAAATCAACTAGGTTCAAACTAAAATAACTATTCAATGAACCCAAAATGCCCTTTGAAAATGTTCATGATTTTTGATAAAGGTGAAAACCTCTGCCAAAAATGATGCCAATATTTTTAGGCCATTCTGGATTTTTGAACAACCCATACTGTATTTGATTTGGGGCATTTATATACTATTAATATTTTTAAAATGCTCCAACAATTCTGAAAATAATTAGGGCCTCTATAATAATTTAGTTAAATGCCCAAAATTATATTCAGGATTTATTGAAATGATTTGGTCAATAAACTAAATCAAAACAAAATAACAAAAGTAGAAAACAGAACAGAAACCAAAAAAAGGAGAGAGATTTTTATCTGGCGCTCACCTGTGCAGCCACCTGGCGGCCCAAGTGGCCGGCCCAGCCACCTGGCCCCTCCCCTATCGTCTTCCTCCTCTGCCAGGAGGACGAGCATCTGCTCGACGCGCGCGCACCGTCGCCCGGCCACCTCCTGCTTCTTGGCGCTTCGCCCTGGCCTCCTCGGGTGACGCCACGCGGCCCCCAACCGCTCTCTCACTCTCCCCGCAGCTCCTCCCCTCCTAAGGCTCTCTCCCTCGCACCACCCGAACGCGCCTGCCGCCGCCGACGTGCACCACCACGGCCACCGCCTCCCCCTTGCTTCTTTGACTGGCCCAGAGGCTCCGCCTCGACCCCCTCTTCCTCTCCACCGAGCCGCGCCCCGCCGGAAGCCCTGCAACGTCATTCCCGACAACCTCTGGCCGCTGGCGACCTCTTCGGGGATTCGCGAGCTTCAGCCCGTCCCCGGCCTCGTTGTTGCCTCTACTGGAATCACCGTGAGCCCCTACCTCTTTCCCCTTTCTCCTCGTGCTCGTCCGCGCCTTCTAGCCACCGTGGCCATCAGAGCCGATTGCTCCTCGCCGCCGGCCATGTCGCCACCGCGGCTACGGCCGTGCAAGCATGCGTCCGAGCTTACACTGAGCACACCACACCCCCACGAGTCCAACACGCCTAACCGCAGCTCCTGCCATGCCCTGCACCATCGACTTGTTCGACGCCCGAACTCCGGCGCCACCGCGAGCTTGATTTCGGCGAGTCCGGTCGACCTCGGCCCCTTCGGTTTGCTTAGATGGATGCGGCTGAGCGCCATCTGCACGCAGATGCTCTCCGCCGCTGTTTTGGTCGCCGTAGAACCAAACCCGAGCTCCTCCGCCGTCTCTGGCCTCGCCGGCGACTAGTCACCGGCGGGTTTGACTCGTTTGACCTGGGGTTTGACCACCCAGGATCACTGACGTGCGGGCCCGTCCCTGTTAATCTTTAGTTAGATTTAGATTAGTACTAATTAACCCTGACAGTTAGTTTAGACACTGACTAGTGGGCCTAGGCCCTAATTAACCTAGGTTAGTACTAACGTAACACTAACTACACTGTTAGTTAGATGTTACACCGACATGTGGGTCCCAGCCGTCAGGTTTGACCTGGGCTGGCGCCTTTGACCTGCTGACGTCACCCTGACGTCAGGCTGATGCAGTTAACCTTTTTTTTTGATTTATTCTAATTCAGAAATTGTAGAAAATTATGCTAACTTCAAAAATTCATAGAAAATAATCTGTTACTCAGATTGAAATAAGTTATATATGAAAAATGATCAGAAAAATCCAATCTTTCCATCTGTACAGGTTTCATGCATGTTAGAACACTTTAACCTTGCTGTTTAGGTGAAACAATTTAATGCACTAATATGACTTCATAAAATGGGTTTGCATTTGAATCTTTGGTTCAAATGGACTCATTTCAATCTGTTCTAGTTTGCATTAGCCCAAAACACCTTCATATTGCCATGTCATAGCATGCATTATATTGTTGCATATCATCATGTGTTGATTGGGTTTCCTCTCTCTTGCCGGTAATTGTTCCAGCCTCCGTAGACGTTGATCCGGCGATGAGTTCGATGACACCGATGAAGAACTATATTATCTTCAAAAGTGCCAGGCAAGCAAAACCCCCTTGTTCATTCCGATACAACCCACTCTCTCGCTCCTGCTCTCTTTTACTGCATTAGGACAACAATGATTCAACTGTTACTTGTTGCGGTAGTTGAACCCCTTATCCTCTGCATGACCTGTCATTGCCACAGTAAATAGATGAAACCCACTAGCATGAGTAGGAGTTGTTTGAGCCCTGATGTGCCTACTCATTCATGCTTGTTGTCATGCCTGCTACTGCTTAGAGTTGATTCAGGTCTGATTTATCGGGGATGAATCGAAGGTGTGTGAACATGTCCTATCGTGTGTGAGCTAATTGTGTGAACACGATTCGGTAAAGGTATTGGTGAGAGGCCATGTAGGAGTACATGGTGGGTTGTCTCATTGAAACCGTCCTCAGGAACTGAGTTCTATGTTTGTGATCCAACAACAGGTACTACCACACATTGGGATCCTTAATTGACTCTCTCGACTTATTAACCGCCCCTGTCCTCTGTCCAGGAGTTGTAAGTAGTTTCTGGTGTTTGTACTATGCTGGGGGCCGTGCGTAGTGCTGACCCGAGGGGTGGGCTGTGTTGCGGTAGGCACATGGCACGGTGTACCGATTCGCCCGTTTGGTGTCTCGGGAACCCTGCACACATCTTTTGGGGCTATGAGCGAAACTCCGGCCGGATCTCCTCGCGGATGGAGCCCGAATAGGCGATAAACCTGGACTAGGGACTTGTGTGGTTAGTCAGGTCGTGGCCGAGACCCTCGCCAGGCTTCCGCTTGAAGGTTGCCGAGATACATGACGTGTATATGGCGATAAGTGGCGAGAGCGTGTGTGAAGAAGTACACCCCTGCAGGGTTAATGTGATCTATTCGAATAGCCATGTCCGCGGTAATGGACTTCTGGGTTGCCTATAACAGTTCATAGACAAGTGAAATTGGATACTCTAAAATGCGCAAGATAAGCGTGAGTGCTATGGATGGCGTTCTCGTAGGTAGACGGGAGCGGATCCATAGTGGTGTATTGAATGGTGAATATGTGGACTCGTGTGCGCCACCTCAAAAGAGTTGCTTACAGTCATAGTTCAGGATAGCCATCGAGTCAAAGCTGGCTTGCTGCAGTCAAACTCCACCACCCCTTTGTTGATACCGATGCATATGTAGTTAGTTCTGATGTAAGTCTTGCTGGGTACATTTGTACTCACGTTTGCCTATTTTATGTTTTTGCAGAGAGACGTCAGTCTCGATAGTAGTTCTGCGTGGACTTCGACGCTTAGCTTGTTACCTCAGCTACGATCTTGTGCCCTCGGCAGGATCTGGTAGATAGTCAGGCTTCTCAGCCTTTTTCATTTGTAGATGTCTGTACTCAGACATGTTAAGCTTCCGCATGTGCTTTGTCTTGTATGCTCTGAATGTTGGGTCATGAGACCCATGTTTGTAATATCTCGCTCCTCGGAGCCTAATGAATAAATACTCTGAGTCGTAGAGTTAGGTTGTGATGCCATGTTGTATTTGCACATATCGAGCATATTGTGTGTATGATTGAAATGCTTGGTATGTGTGGGATCCGATAATCTAGTTGTTTATCGTTGGCAGCCTCTCATCTGGGGAAATGTAGTCTCGTGCCTCCTGAGCGATAGTAGTCCGCTACAGCCCGGTTCACCAGAGTCCTGCTAGCCCAGCACTACTGCTCTGGACACTTGACTGGATGGCATGTGTTTCACTTCATTCCTGTGTCTGTCCCTTCGGGGAAATGTCACGCGGTGACATCCGGAGTCCTGCCTAGCCTGCTACCGCCCGGGTTCCCGGAGTCCTGTTAGCCCAGTGCTACAGCCCGGATTCACACGCTACTGACCGACATGTTCGATGTTGATTCATGTATGCCTGTCCCCATAGGTTAGTGCCGCTTTGGGTTCACGACTAGCCATGTCGGCCCGGGTTCTCTGTCATATGGATGCTAGCGACACTATCATATACGTGGGCCAAAAGGCGCAAACGGTCTCGGCCAATGGTAAGGCGACACCCGTGGGAATACCGTGCGTGAGGCCGCAAAGTGATATGTGGTGTTACATGCTAGATCGGTGTGACTTAGAATCGGGGTCCTGACAAATTGATCCCCTATACTTGTGGGTCATCAAGGTAGCGGTCGACGACATCGCCCCATGCTGAGGGGGCCGCACGCACGGGCACGGGCGCGGCGGGTGCAGCCAAACGCACCAGGACTGGCGCCACGATGGGTGGAGGGGCGCGCATGGGCAGGGGCATGGGCGCGGCGGGTGCAACCAAACGCACGGGGGCGGGCGCCACGATGGGTGGAGGGGCGTGCACGGGCACGAGCACGAGCGGTGGCGCTGGCATGTACACGAGCTCGCGCGGGTCCGCGGAGACCATGATGACGCCCGCGGCTTCCATCTCTGCGATAGTGCTCGGCGACCAACCCGTCAATGCTACGGGGATGGTGGATAGCGCGGGCGCGGGAATGGGAGCTAGGACGGGAGCGGGGGCAGCAACCGCCGCGGCCAGCTCGTTCTGGGCCAAGTCCATGAGGCCCCATTCCTCCTTATTTTCTATCTCCTCTGGCTCGGAGTCGACTTCACCAAACTTGAAGACTAGTGGCAGATGATCATTCTGGGCCATGGCGTTGGTGGACGTCTGTGGGAGGGAGGGGAATGGGAGGCGAACAGTAAGGCCGCCCATATTAAACAGCGGCTTGGGAGCCATTAATCAAGAGGAAGGAGGGCGACCATGGAAGTCAAAGGGCTCGCTTCCCAGTGAGCCTAAGCAGCGTACACCTCGCACGCTTCCTGGTGAGCTTGCGCATTGGAGGACAGCTCGCACTTCTCTCGGTCAGCCTGCGCACCAGACTCCGCTTGCACGCCTCCCTTTCAGTCAAGGTCAAGCAGCTGTCCGCACGACACCTCCTATAGCCATTAAAACGAAGACACGTGGCGTCATGTGAATGGTTAACAGAACGCATACGATTTGAATTATACAAACGTTTGAGATATTAAAGTGGCAGCTATTTTTTCAAAATGCCTTTGTTGGCTGTTTTTTGAGTGCGCCTTCTCTCAAAATGGACACAAAAATACCACAGCAAGTCGGGTGTCATTCGATTATAGCATGCCAAGTTTCATGAATTTCAGACATGTTTTGGATTTACTAGAATTTAAAAACAAAGTATCTCAATTTTTGCCGGCAATCAACGGTGCCCTAGTGTTTGAATTTCATTCCCATTTCTTGCATGGAACCTAAGCATGCACCCAAGGACACATATTTGATTTTTCAACCAGTTTATATGCATTAGAGCATGTGCATGTAGTTCAAATTTGAATTATGCATGTAAATGCATTGAAAACTCAATTAATGCATAAAAACGTCCAAACGAGCCCTAAAAATAACAAAAATTGACACAACACTCCTGTTGTTCTACACAACAAAAATCTTGAAAGCAATAAGAAGCAATGGATATCGTTTCGTCCCCAGAGGTGGGACGTTCCCTACCAAATTCATCAGGCTTGTTGTGAGAAGCTCTGGTTTGTGAGAAGCATATCCCCAAACCTGCCCCAAATGAGACAAAAAATTTACCACGACATGTTGATGCCGCTCCATGATAGCATGCCAAGTTTCATGAATTTTAGACGAGCTTTGGATTAACTAGATTTTAAAAACCAGGTATCTCAATGTTTGCGGCCGAGTGACCGTGGCAGGGTGTTTGACATTCATTTCCATTTCTTGCATGGGACCTAAGCATGCAACCAAGGGCACAAATTTGAATTTTCAACCAATTTATATGCATTAGAGCATGTGCATGTAGTTCAAAATTTGAATTATGCACATAAATGCATTGGAAACTCAATTAATGCATAAAAATGTCCAAATGAACCCCGAAAAATCCCAAAAATTGACACAACACTCTGGTTGTTCTATGTTGACACGAGAAATTTTTTGAAAGCAATAACAGGCAATGGATACCATTTCATCCCCAAAGGTGTGAAGTTCCCTACCGAATCCATCAGGCTTGTTGTGAAAAGCTCTGGTTCGTGAGAAACTTTTCCCCAAACCTGCCCCAAATGGGACAAAAAAAATTCAAAACCAGGTATCTCAATGTTTGCGGCAGAGTGACCATGGCAGGGTGTCTGAAATTCGTTCCCATTTCTTGCATGGGACCTAAGCATGCAAACAAGGACAAACATTTGAGTTTTCAACCCATTTTTATGGACGGAGCACGTGCATGTAGTTCAATTTTGAATTATGCACATAAATGCCTAGAAAACTCAATTAACGTATGAAAATGTCCAAACGATCCCCAAAAAATCCAAAGTTTAACACGACACTCCTGTCGTTCTATGTTGACACGAGAAATTTTTTGAAAGCAATAAGAGGCGACAGACAACGTTTCATCCCCCAAGGTGGCACATACCCTACCGAAACCATTAGGCTTGTTGTGATAGAATCTCTGGTTTGCGAGAAGCTTATACCCACACCTGCCCCAAATGCGACGATATTTTTTTGTCACGACCGGTTTTCCAATAAAAATGTTTATTGAGAAACCGATCTGATGAGTCCAGTACGAGGAAAAATCCATCATACCGGTGGACAAATTCTTGATACAAACAGCCAGTAGAATGAATACATTACACGGGTCGAGCTGGGATGCTCAACGATTATTACAAGCGCGCCAATAATTATACATAATGGCGGATATAACACGATGGTTTGGTGGCATACTACTGACCCGAAAATAAAGGGGTGGTGGAATAACACAATGGGGTGGATAGTGTTGGGGAACGTAGCAGAAATTCAAAATTTTTCCTACGCAACACCAAGATCTATCTATGGAGAGACCAGCAACGAGTAGAAGGAGGAGTGCATCTACATACCCTTGTAGATCGCTAAGCGGAAGCGTTCAAGTGAACGGGGTTGATGGAGTCGTACTCGTCGTGATTCAGATCACCGATGATCCTAGTGCCGAACGGACGGCACCTCCGCGTTCAACACACGTACAGCCTGGTGACGTCTCCCACGCCTTGATCTAGCAAGGAGAGAGGGAGAGGTTGAGGAAGACTCCATCCAACAGCAGCACAACGGCGTGGTGGTGGTGGAGGAGCGTGGCAATCCTGCAGGGCCTCGCCGAGCACCTACGGGAGAGGAGATGTGTCACGGGAGGGAGAGGGAGGCAACCAAAGGCCTTAGGTATGATTGCTCCTCCTTTTCCCCACTATATATAGGGCCAAGGGAGAGGGGGAGGGCGCAGCCTTGCCCCCTCCTCCAAGGAAGGGGTGCGGCTAAGGATGGGGAGGAGTCCATCCTCCCCAAGGCACCTCGGAGGTGCCTTCCCCTTTTAGGACTCTCCTCTTTTTCCTTTATCTTGGCGCATGGGCCTCTAGGGGCGGGTGCCCTTGGCCCATGTAGGCCAAGGCGCACCCCCTACAGCCCATGTGGCCCCCCGGGGCAGGTGGCCCCACCCGGTGGGCCCCCGGGACCCTTCCGGTGGTCCCGGTACAATACCGATGACCCCGAAACTTGTCCCGATGGCCGAAACAGGACTTCCTATATATAAATCTTTACCTCCGGACCATTCCGGAACTCCTCGTGACGTCCGGGATCTCATTCGGGACTCCGAACAACATTCGGTAACCACATACAAGCTTCCTTTATAACCCTAGCGTCATCGAACCTTAAGTGTGTAGACCCTACGGGTTCGGGAGACATGCAGACATGACCGAGACGTTCTCCGGTCAATAACCAACAGCGGGATCTGGATACCCATGTTGGCTCCCACATGTTCCACGATGATCTCATCGGATGAACCACGATGTCAAGGACTTAATCAATACCGTATTCAATTCCCTTTGTCTAGCGGTATTTTACTTGCCCGAGATTCGATCGTCGGTATACCGATACCTTGTTCAATCTCGTTACCGGCAAGTCACTTTACTCGTTCCGTAACACATCATCCCGTGATCAACTCCTTGGTCACATTGCGCATATGATGATGTCCTACCGAGTGGGCCCAGAGATACCTCTCCGCTTACACGGAGTGACAAATCCCAGTCTCGATCCGCATAAAACAATAGATACTTTCGGAGATACCTGTAGTGCACCTTTATAGCCACCCAGTTACGTTGTGACGTTTGATACACCCAAAGCACTCCTACGGTATCCAGGAGTTACACGATCTCATGGTCAAAGGAAGAGATACTTGACATTGGCAAAGCTCTAGCAAACGAACTACACGATCTTTGTGCTAAGCTTAGGATTGGGTCTTGTCCATCACATCATTCTCCTAATGATGTGATCCCGTTATCAACGACATCCAATGTCCATAGCCAGGAAACCATGACTATCTGTTGATCACAACGAGCTAGTCAACTAGAGGCTCACTAGGGACATATTGTGGTCTATGTATTCACACGTGTATTACGATTTCCGGATAATAAAGTTATAGCATGAATAAAAGACAATTATCATGAACAAGGAAATATAATAATAACACTTTTATTATTGCCTCTAGGGCATATTTCCAACAGTCTCCCACTTGCACTAGAGTCAATAATCTAGTTCACATTGTCATGTGATTAACACTCACAGGTCACATCGCCATGTGACTAATACCCAAGAGTTTACTAGAGTCAGTAGTCTAGTTCACATCACTATGTGATTAACACTCAATGAGTTTTATGTTTGATCATGTTGCTTGTGAGAGAGGTTTTAGTCAACGGGTCTGAACCTTTCAGATCCGTGTGTGCTTTACAAATCTCTATGTCATCTCCTAGATGTAGCTACCACGCTCTATTTGGAGCTATTCCAAACAACTGTTCTACTTGGAGCTATTCTAAATTATTGCTCCATTATATGTATCCGGTCTCTCTACTCAGAGCTATCCGGATAGGTGTCAAGCTTGCATCGTCGTAACCTTTACGACGAACTCTTTTACCACCTCCATAATCGAGAAAATTCCTTAGTCCACTAGTTACTAAGGATAACTTTGACCGCTGTCCTGTGAGCCATTCTTGGATCACTCTTGTACCCCTTAACTGACTCATGGCAAGGCACACTTCAGGTGCGGTACACAGCATAGCATACTGAAGAGCCTACGTCTTAAGCATAGGGGACGACCTTCGTCCTTTCTCTCTATTCTGCCGTGGTCAAGCTTTAAGTCTTAACTTCGTACCTTACAACTCAGGCAAGAACTCTTTCTTTGACTGGTCCATCTTGAACACCTTCAAGATCATGTCAAGGTATGTGCTCATTTGAAAGTATTATTAAGTATTTTGATCTATCCTTATAGATCTCGATGCCCAATGTTCAAGTAGCTTAATCCAGGTTTTCTATTGAAAAACACCTTTCAAATAACCCTATATGCTTTCTAGAAATTCTACATCATTTCTGATCAACATATACTCATCAGAAATTCTATAGTGCTCCCACTCACTTCTTTGGAAATACAAGTTTTTCATAAAACTTTGTACAAACCCAAAATCTTTGATCATCATCAAAGCATACATTCCAACTCCGGGATGCTCACTCCAGTCCTTAGAAGGCTTGCTGGAGCTAGCATACCTTTTAGCATCCTTAGGATCGACAAAACCTTTCTGATTGTATTACATACAACCTTTCCTTAAGAAACTGGTAAGGAAACTCGTTTTGATATCCATCTGCCAGATTTCATAAATGCAGCTAATGCTAACATGATTCCGACGGACTTAAGCATCGCTACGGATGAGAAAATCTCATCGTAGTCAACTCCTTGAACTTGTGAAAAACTCTTCGCCACAAGTCGAGCTTCATAGACGGTGATATCACCATCCACGTCCGTCTTCTTCTTAAAAGATCCATTTATCTCAATGGATTGCCGATCATCGGTCAAGTCCATCAAAGTCCATGCTTTGTTTTGATATATGGATACCATCTCGGATTTCATGGCTTCTAACCATTTGTCGGAATTCGGGCCCACCATCGCTTCTCCATAGCTCGTAGGTTCATTGTTGTCTAGCAACATGACCTTTAATACAGGATCACCTTACCACTCCGAAGTAGTACGTGTCCTTGTCGTCCTACGAGGTTCGGCAGTGACTTGATCCGAAGCTTCATGATCACTATCATAAGCTTCCACTTCAATTGGTGTAGGTGCCACAGGAACAACTTCCTGTGCCCTGCCACACACTAGTTGAAGAGACGGTTCAATAACCTCATCAAGTTTCCACCATCCTCCCACTCAATTCTTTCGAGAGAAACTTTTCCTCGAGAAAGGACCCGATTCAAGAAACAATCCATATTGCTTTCGGATCTGAATTAGGAGGTATACCCAACTGTTTTGGGTGTCCTATGAAGATGCATTTTATCCGCTTTGGGTTCGAGCTTAATCCTGAAACTTTTTCACATAAGCGTCGCAGCCCCAAACCTTTAAGAAATGACAACTTAGGTTTCTCTAAACCATAATTCATACGGTGTCATCTCATCGGAATTACGTGGTGCCCTATTTAAAGTGAATGTGGTTGTCTCTAATGCCTAACCCATGAACGATAGTGGTAATTCGATAAGAGACATCATGGTACGCACCATATCCTATAGGGTACAACTATGATGTTCGGACACACCATCACATTATGGTGTTCCAGGTGGTATTAATTGCGAAACAATTTCCACAATGTCTTAATTGTGTGCCAAAACTCGTAACTCAGATATTCATCTCTATGATCATATCATAGACATTTTATCCTCTTGTCACAATGATCTTCTACTTCACTCTGAAATTACTTGAACCATTCAATAATTCAGACTTGTGTTTCATCAAGTAAATATTCTCAACATCTACTCGAATCATCTGTGAAATAAGATCATAACGATATTCACTGCATGCCTCAGCATTCATTGGACTGCACACATCAAACTGTGTTGCTTCCAACAAGTTGCTATCTTGTTCCATCTTACTGAAAACGAGGCTTTTCAGTCATCTTGCCCGTGTGGTATGATTTGCATGTCCCAAGTGATTCAAAATCAAGTGAGTCAAAACGGTCCATTTGCATGGAGTTTCTTCATGCATATACACCAATAGACATGGTTCGCATGTCTCAAACTTTTCAAAAAACGAGTGAGTCCAAAGATCCATCAACATGGAGCTTCTTCATGCGTTTTAAACCAATATGACTTACATGGCAGTGCCAACAGTAAGTGGTACTATCATTACTATCTTTTGGCATGAAAATGTGTATCACTACGATCGAGATTCAATAAACCATTCCTTTAGGTGCATGACCATCGAAGGTATTATTCAAATAAATAGAGTAACCATTATTCTCCTTAAATGAATAACCGTATTGCGATAGACATAATCCAATCATGTCTATGCTCAACGCAACCACCAAATGATAATTATTCTGGTTTAATACTAATCTTGATGGTAGAGGGAGCGTGCGATGTTAGATCACATCAAACTTGGAAACACTTCCAACACATATCGTCAGCTCACCTTTAGCCAGTCTCCGTTTTATTCCGTAGCTTTTATTTTGAGTTACTAACACTTAGCAACCGAACCGGTATCTAATACCCTGGTGCTACTAGGAGTACTAGTAAAGTACACATTAACATAATGTATATCCAATATACTTCTATCGACCTTGCCAGCCTTCTCATCTACCAAGTATCTAGGGTAATCCTGCTCCAGTGGTTGTTCCCCTTATTACAGAAGCACTTAGTCTCGGGTTTGGGTTTTACCTTGGGTTTCTTCACTAGAGCAGCAGCTGATTTGCCGTTTCATGAAGTATCCCTTCTTGCCCTTGCCCTTCTTGAAACTAGTGGTTTCACCAACCATCAACAATTGATGCTCCTTCTTGATTTCTACTTTCGCGGTGTCAAACATCGCGAATACCTCAAGGATCATCATATCTATCCCTGATATGTTATAGTTCATCACAAAGCTCTTGCAGCTTGGTGGCAATGACTTTGGAGAAACATCACTATCTTATCTGGAAGATCAACTCCCACTCGATTCAAGTGATTGTTGCACTCAGACAATCTGAGCACAAGCTCAACGATTGAGCTTTTCTCCCTTAGTTTGTAGGCTAAGAAAATTGTCGGAGGTCTTATACCTCTTGACGTGGGCACGAGCCTGAAATCCCAATTTCAGTCCTCGAAACATCTCATATGTTCCGCGACGTTTCGAAAACGTCTTTGGTGCCTCTACTTAAACCATTTAACTGAACTATCACGTAGTTATCAAAACGTGTATGTTCGATGTTCGAAACATCCACAAACGACGTTTGGGGTTCAGCACACTGAGCAGTGCATTAAGGACATAAGCTTTCTACTGTCCGCATAATTGCTACTATCAACTTTCAACTATAATTTTCTCTAGGAACATATCTAAACAGTAGAACTATAGCGCGAGCTACGACATAATTTGCAAAAGGTCTTTTGACTATGTTCAGGATAATTAAGTTCATCTTATGAACTCCCACTCAGATAGACATCCCTCTAGTCATCTAAGTGATTACATGATCCGAGTCAACTAGGCCGTGTCCGATCATCACGTGAGACGGACTAGTCAACGTCGGTGAACATCTTCATGTTGATCGTATCTACTATACGACTCATGCTCGACCTTTCGGTCTCCGTGTTCCGAGGCCATGTCTGTACATGCTAGGCTCGTCAAGTTAACCCTAAGTGTTTTCGCTGTGTAAAACTGTCTTACACCCGTTGTATGTGAACGTAAGAATCTATCACACCCGATCATCACGTGGTGCTTCGAAACGACGAACTGTAGCAACGGTGCACAGTTAGGGGAGAACACTTCTTGAAATTTTAATGAGGGATCATCTTATTTACTACCGTCGTTCTAAGCAAATAAGATGCATACACATAATAAACATCACATGCAATTATATAGTTGTGACATGATATGGCCAATATCATATAGCTCCATTGATCTCCATCTTCGGGGCTCCATGATCATCTTGTCACCGGCTTGACACCATGATCTCCATCATCATGATCTCCATCATCGTGTCTTCATGAAGTTGTCACGCCAACGACTACTTCTACTTCTATGACTAACGCGTTTAGCAATAAAGTAAAGTAGTTTACATGGCGTTCTTCAATGACACGCAGGTCATACAAAAAATAAAGACAACTCCTATGGCTCCTGCCGGTTGTCATACTCATCGACATGCAAGTCGTGAATCCTATTACAAGAACATGATCAATCTCATACATCACATACATCATTCATCACATTCTTCTTGGCCATATCACATCACATAGCATACCCTGCAAAAACAAGTTAGACGTCCTCTAATTGTTGTTTGCATGTTTTACGTGGCTGCTATGGGTTTGTAGCAAGAACGTTTCTTACCTACGCATGAACCACAACGTGATATGCCAATTGCTATTTACCCTTCATAAGGACCCTTTTCATCGAATCCGATCCGACTAAAGTGGGAGAGACAGACACCCGCCAGCCACCTTATGCAACTAGTGCATGTTTGTCGGTGGAACCGGTCTCACGTAAGCGTACGTGTAAGGTTGGTCCGGGCCGCTTCATCCCACAATGCCGCCGAATCAAGATAAGACTAGTAACGGCAAGCATATTGAACAATATCGACGCCCACAACTACTTTGTGTTCTACTCGTGCAAAGAATCTACGCAATAGACCTAGCTCATGATGCCACTGTTGGGGAACGTAGCAAAAATTCAAAAATTTTCCTACGCAACACCAAGATCTATCTATGGAGAGACCAGCAACGAGTAGAAGGAGGAGTGCATCTACATACCCTTGTAGATCGCTAAGCGGAAGCGTTCAAGTGAACGGGGTTGATGGAGTCGTACTCGTCGTGATTCAGATCACCGATGATCCTAGTGCCGAACGGACGGCACCTCCGCGTTCAACACACGTACAGCCCGGTGACGTCTCCCACGCCTTGATCCAGCAAGGAGAGAGGGAGAGGTTGAGGAAGACTCCATCCAACAGCAGCACAACGGCGTGGTGGTGGTGGAGGAGCGTGGCAATCCTGCAGGGCTTCGCCGAGCACCTACGGGAGAGGAGATGTGTCACGGGAGGGAGAGGGAGGCAACCAAAGGCCTTAGGTATGATTGCTCCTCCTTTTCCCCACTATATATAGGGCCAAGGGAGAGGGGGAGGGCGCAGCCTTGCCCCCTCCTCCAAGGAAGGGGTGCGACTAAGGATGGGGAGGAGTCCATCCTCCCCAAGGCACCTCGGAGGTGCCTTCCCCTTTTAGGACTCTCCTCTTTTTCCTTTATCTTGGCGCATGGGCCTCTAGGGGCTGGTGCCCTTGGCCCATGTAGGCCAAGGCGCACCCCCTACAGCCCATGTGGCCCCCCGGGGCAGGTGGCCCCACCCGGTGGGCCCCCGGGACCCTTCCGGTGGTCCCGGTACAATACCGATGACCCCGAAACTTGTCCCGATGGCCGAAACAGGACTTCCTATATATAAATCTTTACCTCCGGACCATTCCGGAACTCCTCGTGACGTCCGGGATCTCATCCGGGACTCCGAACAACATTCGGTAACCACATACAAGCTTCCTTTATAACCCTAGCGTCATCGAACCTTAAGTGTGTAGACCCTACGGGTTCGGGAGACATGCAGACATGACCGAGACGTTCTCCGGTCAATAACCAACAGCGGGATCTGGATACCCATGTTGGCTCCCACATGTTCCACGATGATCTCATCGAATGAACCACGATGTCAAGGACTTAATCAATCCCGTATTCAATTCCCTTTGTCTAGCGGTATTTTACTTGCCCGAGATTCGATCGTCGGTATACCGATACCTTGTTCAATCTCGTTACCGGCAAGTCACTTTACTCGTTCCGTAACACATCATCCCGTGATCAACTCCTTGGTCACATTGCGCATATGATGATGTCCTACCGAGTGGGCCCAGAGATACCTCTCCGCTTACACGGAGTGACAAATCCCAGTCTCGATCCGCATAAAACAATAGATACTTTCGGAGATACCTGTAGTGCACCTTTATAGCCACCCAGTTACGTTGTGACGTTTGATACACCCAAAGCACTCCTACGGTATCCAGGAGTTACACGATCTCATGGTCAAAGGAAGAGATACTTGACATTGGCAAAGCTCTAGCAAACGAACTACACGATCTTTGTGCTAAGCTTAGGATTGGGTCTTGTCCATCACATCATTCTCCTAATGATGTGATCCCGTTATCAACGACATCCAATGTCCATAGCCAGGAAACCATGACTATCTGTTGATCACAACGAGCTAGTCAACTAGAGGTTCACTAGGGACATATTGTGGTCTATGTATTCACACGTGTATTACGATTTCCGGATAATACAGTTATAGCATGAATAAAAGACAATTGTCATGAACAAGGAAATATAATAATACACTTTTATTATTGCCTCTAGGGCATATTTCCAACAGATAGCACAGTTCGTAAACTGGCATCTCATCGAGTGTCGAGGTGAGGCTCAAATGAATTTATTTGGGTAGCGGAAGCGGGTATAAAACAGTGACCAAATCCAGGGTTGCACGAGACTGACTGGGACTCCTCTAGGCATCGGGCTCGCTATCAAACTCTTCATCCATGAGATCGCCTTCGTCAGCATCTGGCCAAATCAACAAGCCAGGTGAGTACTTGAAAGTACTCGCAAGACAGTTCGGGCGTAAGATATAACAAATGCATGCATGAAAGTGTCATGATTAATTTATCAACGCACAATCAAAAATTAGCAAGCAAGGTAAGCAAAAGGGAATCGGCGGTAGTCCGCCTGAAAACCCAACAAAATAAATGGAAACCGATCGGGTGTCTGGAGCGACGCATCGAAAGGTGAACAAATAAATAAAGATCATACCACAGTCGGGCGTCTAAGCGACACCACATAAAGGGCTTTAAAAGAAATGCCACAGTCGGGCGTCTGAGCGACACCACATAAAGGGCTTTAAAAGAAATGCCACAGTCGGGCGTCTGAGCGACACCACATAAAGGGCTTTAAAAGAAATGCCACAGTCGGGCGTCTGAGCGACACCACATAAAGGGCTTTAAAAGAAATGCCACAGTCGGGCGTCTGAGCGACACCACATAAAGGGCTTTAAAATAAATGCCACAGTCGGGCGTCTGAGCGACACCACATAAAGGGCTTTAAAAGAAATGCCACAGTCGGACATCTGAGCGACATCGCAGAAAGGGCTTTTATTGAAAGTAAATAACAGCAATGCCACAGTCGGATGTCTGAGCGACATCGCAGAAAGGGCTTTTATTGAAAGTAAATAACAACAATGCCATAGTCGGACGTCTGAGCGACATCGCAGAAAGGGCTTTCTTCACAAGAAAAAATAATATTCATAAATAAATAATCAACTCATGATAATAAACGGGTTAGTCCATCCACAGGAATAAATATTTAACCGGACGTAGCACTCATGTGATTCACCGGAGTTTCTGTCACAAAAACTGATACTTGTCAGGATAAGTTAATATGGGGCTTGGACATGATTAAGATAGTTTGAGGACTCATGACTCAGCAGAGTTTGTACTAAAATTTCCCACAACTAACGGATTTCCGTAGTCCCGAAGGACTAGTTCCGTTTACGGTATTTCGGAAGAAAACACAGCGATCCAGTACACACCCATCACCCCTCACGATGTCAGGAATCACCCTAGACAACATGCAAGAAAAACTTTGAGACGGGGAGATCACAATCTCGAATAGCATGGGATCAAATTTATATACGCGCGCTCTAAGGGGTGCCCCCCTCTCGGTCCCAACCGGAAACACACATGCCCCCTGACCGGATGACTAGCTTTAATCCAGGGCCATGGAACCATCATCCCGGCCTCTCCTTTTGGTGTGTACTAGGAAAGCGGTTTGCAACCTACTAAGCCATATCCCTTGCGGGAAACTTGTGGTAGTACAAAAAGGGAAAAGGATTGGTACCGAACCGATACGGGCTGATACTGAAGTCAAATGGTAGGGCTTAAGACTGGCATGCTATAACACTGCCATCTCACCCATCCTCATGCCAACCCATGGCCATGCACATGCACATCCAACACGTATGGATCATCGAACTCACTTGCCTCAACTATGCATGAGAATAACGTTCATCGGTATACTCATCAACATGCCATGAAACTTGCTAAATGCAAACATGCCAAAACACTTATCATATCAAAAGTTCAAACATGCTTGCCTGGTTCACAGTAGTCGGAGCCTAGCTGGGTGAAGTTCGCGGTTCCGTCACCTCCTTCGGTATCTACGGTATAAAGAAAACATACGCGCTAACGTGAATACCGAGAGGTGCAGAAAAATTTCTCCAAATAATTTTCAAATAAATCTGATAACAAACTAGATAAAATTTTAAAGAGAACAAAAAAAGAATCAATCAAAAATATGCTTCTGTTTAAAAGTTATAAAGTTTTTGGTCCAAGGACCCATCTGTAATGAAACAAAAACTTTCCAGGGTTTAACTTATAAAAACAGAAAACGCTTCAGTCCCGAATACGCCAGCTCAGTGGAGAAAACGTATTTTGCCCAAAGGCGTTTTCCAGAAAACGATTCGTCTAAAACGAGCTGAGAGGCTGACGGGCGGGTCCCACCCGTCAGGTTTAAATTTGAAAGAGGCGGGTCGGGGCTCGCTAGCGCCCGAGGGCCGCGGTGGTCGCCGGCGGCGATCCACGGTGAGGTAGGGAGATCGGAGAGTACCTCCGTGCTCAGGGAGCCATTCCGCGTAGGGTGGTGGTGGTGGTGGTCGCCGGTAAGCAACAAGTCGACGGTGGCTTCTGCTCCGGCGGATGGCGTTCGGGCGTGGATGGAGTTCACCGGAGAGGGCTGCAAAGTGCAAATTGATGAGGGGGTTAGAGTGCTAGGTGTGGAAGAAGGCTGCAGACGAGGTTTGGGCGCCGGAGATGGCCTCACCGCAGTGAACGCTGCTGGAGCCCGAGGCAGACGGAGGTGACCGGAGTCGAGGAAGGAGGGCTCCTTGAGGCCCCTCCAGTGGCCAGGCAGGGTTTTGTTAGGTGGTGGAGCCGTGCGGGGGTGAGAGCAGGCTTGGGGGCGCTATATATACCCGCCCCGAGACGGTTGCCGAGAACGGGGTTCTCCGGCGAGGTGATTACGGCGGTGCGGTGGTTGCACGGGAGGGTTCAGAGGTTGAGCGTCGTCATGGGTTCTCCCTAGTTCCGTTTAGGTGGTAACAGCGTCGGAATTTGGGTGCTTAGGGGGAGCTCGACGGAATAGGGCGGCGCAGGCCCGTCGGCGGCAGAGAGCACGCTCTGCGCGTGCCGCGCCACGGCGACGGTGCTGCATGTGTGTGCTGGCAAGGAGATGGCCACACGGAGCCACCAGGGGGTTTGGGTGGCGGTGAACGGCATTGTGCCGCCGTTCTGCTCCCTGTCGGCCGCTACGGTGGTTCGGCTGCCGCAAGACACGCCGGCGCAGGCGGGCCAGGGCGCCACCGATGCCAGGAAGGTGCCAAGCGCGTGTGCGAGGCTCCGGACAAGCAGGCCAGGCGGCGAGCAACGTGCCAAGGGCACTGTGAGCATGTGACTGAACTAACTGACGAAGATCGACACTGAATTCTGAATTTAACTGAAGGTGACTGAAACAGTGCATGCAAGGTGTTCGACAGAATGATCTAGGCATGTAGGGATTTTTCCCTGAGCTGATTTTTTTGGTGGAGTGGCTCCTCATTGCTCCAGTAGGCTGCCTGATTTTTGGTGGAATTTTTGGAGAAGTGTAGATATGAATTTCACCAAATTTGGCAAATCTGGTCCAAACTTGCAGGGAGTGTAATTTGAAAAATTTGAAAAGAAGAGTGGATCAATATGGTTCTGGGTTGTGGGTACAAAGGACTATCTAGGAGAGTTGGTTTGAAGTCAAAACCCAAATGCAATGGGGCACTTGCATTGAAACTCAAACAGGTCCAAAATAATTGACAGAAAAGATTTGAGAGGTAAATTATTTGGAATAAAATCCAAAACTTGTTTGGACTTGTTGGGACAGAGAACTTGGATTGTTCTAAGGTGGAAGGAAAGGATCTTGAGTGATTTGTCACTTGAGGCAAGATGGAAACATGGTTTTTTTCAAAAAAAAATGAAGGAAGTCCCAAAGGAAAAACTCCTAGGGTTTTCTTTTTAAAAGAAAATAATAAAAATCAAAGATTTATTTGAGAGGGAGAGAATTAGAAGAAAAGTTCTCATAATTCAATTACCAGAGTTGGAGGAAAATAAAACCCTTGCCAAAAGGTGAAAGTTTCTTTAGAGAGAGGTTTTCTGGAAAAAATTTAAATGGCCTCTTTTCAAAAAGAAACAAAGTTTTTGTTAAAAACCGAAGGAAAATTTTTGGAGTGTCACATTTTTACCATGGCATGTCACTGCCGTTCCATCATATCTTGTCAAGTTTCATGAATTTTAGACAAGTTTTCGATTTACTAGAATTTTAAAACCATGTATCTCAATGTTAGCGGCCGTGAGATGATACGTCCATTTTGCATCATGCTTTTGTATCTATATTTATTGCATTATGGGCTGTCATTACACATTATGTCACAATACATCTGCGTATTTTCTCTAATTTTAAAAGGTTTACATGAAGAGGGAGAATGCCGGCAGCTGGAATTCTGGGCTAGAAAAGGAGCAAATATTAGAGACCTATTCTGCACAGGTCCAAAAGTCCTGAAACTTCACGGAGGCAGTTTTCGGAATTAATAAAAAATACTGGCAACAGAATCAACCAGAGGGGCCACCCACCATCCACAAGGGTGGGGGCGCGCCCCCTGCCTCGTGGACCCCCTGGCAGGCCTCCGGTGCCCATCTTCTACTATATGAAGTCTTTCACCAGAATCATAAGCAAGATTTCGGGACGAAACACCGCCGCCATGAGGCGGAACCTTGGCGGAACCAATCTAGGGCTTCGGCGGAGCTGTTCTGTCGGCGAAACATCCCTCCGGGAGGGGGAAATCATCACCATCAATCCTCTCATCGGGAGGGGGTCAATATCCATCCACATCTTCACCAGCACCATCTCCTCTCAAACCCTAGTTCATCTCTTGTATCCAATCTTTGTCCCAAAACCTCAGATTGGTACCTGTGGGTTGCAAGTAGTGTTGATTACTCCTTGTAGTTGATGCTAGTTGGTTTATTTGGTGGAAGATCATATGTTCAAATCCTTTATGCATATTAATACCCCTCTGATTATGAACAAGAATATGATTTGTGAGTAGTTACGTTTGTTCATCAGGACATGGGAGAAGTCTTGCTATCAGTAGTCATGTGAATTTGGTATTCGTTCGATATTTTGATGAGATGTATGTTGTCTTTCCTCTAGTGGTGTTATGTGAACGTCGACTACATGACACTTCACCATTATTTGTGCCTAGAGGAAGGCATTGGGAAGTAATAATTAGATGATGGGTTGCTAGAGTGACAGAAGCTTAAACCCTAGTTTATGTGTTGCTTCGTAAGGGGCTGATTTGGATCCATATGGTTAGGTTTACCTTAATAATTCTTTTGTAGTTGCGGATGCTTGCAATAGGGGTTAATCATAAGTGGGATGCTTGTCCAATGAAGGGCAGTACCCAAGCACCGGTCCACCCACATATCAAATTATCAAAGTAACGAACGTGAATCATATGAACGTGATGAAAACTAGCTTGACGATAATTCCCATGTGTCCTCGGGAGCGTTTTCCTTCATATAAGAGTTTGTCCACGTTTGTCCTTTGCTACAAAAAGGATTGGGCCATCTTGCTGCACCTTATTTACTTTCATTACTTGTCACCCATTACAAATTACCTTATCACAAAACTATCTGTTACCGATAATTTCAGTGCTTGCAGAGAATACCTTACTAAAAACCGCTTGTCATTTCCTTCTGCTCCTCGTTGGGTTTGACACTCTTAGTTATCGGAAGGACTATGATAGATCACCTATACTTGTGGGTCATCAAGACTCTTTTCTGGCACCGTTGCCGGCGTGTGAAGCGCCTTTGGTAGGTGGAATTTGGTAAGGAAAAATTTATATAGTGTGCTGAAATTTACTGTCACTTGTTACTATGGAACATAATCCTTTGAGGGGCTTGTCCGAGGTATCTTTAGAAGTTCCAGGCAAGCAAAACCCCCTTGTTCATTCTGATACAACCCACTCTATCACTCCTGCTCTCTTTTACTTCATAAGGACAACAACGATTCAACGGTTACTTGTTGCGGTAGTTGAACCCCTTATCCTCTGCATGACCTGTCATTGCCACAGTAAATAGATGATACCAACTAGCATGAGTAGGAGTTGTTTGAGCCCTGATGTGCCTACTCATTCATGCTTGTTGTCATGCCTGCTACTGCTTAGAGTTGAGTCAGGTTTGATTCATCGGGGATGAATCGGAGGTGTGTGAACATGTCCTATTGTGTGTGAGCTAAGTGTGTGAACACGATTTGGTAAAGGTATTGGTGAGAGGCCATGTAGGAGTACATGGTGGGTTGTCTCATTGAAACCGTCCTCAGGAACTGAGTTCTGTGTTCGTGATCCAACAACAGCTACTACCACACATTGGGGTCCTTAATTGACTCTCTCGACTTATTACCGCCCCTGTCCTCTGTCCAGGAGTTGCAAGTAGTTTCTGGTGTTTGTAGTATGCTGGGGGCCATGTGCAGGCTGACCAGAGGGGTGGGCTGTGTTGTGGTAGGCACGTGGCACGGTGTACCGATTCACCCGTTTGGTGTCTCGGGAACCCTGCACACATCGTTTGGGGCTGTGAGCGAAACTCCGGTCGGATATCCTCGCGAATGGAACCCGAATAGGCGATAAACCTGGACTAGGGACTTGTGTGGTTAGTCAGGTCATGGCCTACACCCTCGCCAGGCTTCCGCTTGAAGGTTGCCGAGATACATGACGTGTATATGGCGATAAGTGGCGAGAGTGTGTGTGAAGAAGTACACCCCTGCAGGGTTAATATGATCTATTCGAATAGCCGTGTCCGCGGTAATGGACTTCTTTGTTGCCTATGACAGTTCATAGACAAGTGAAAGTGGATACTCTAAAATGCGCAAGATAAGCGTGAGTGCTATGGATGGCATTCTCATAGGTAGACGGGAGCGGATCCATAGTGGTGTATTGAATGGTGAATATGTGGACTCGTGTGCGCCACCTCAAAAGAGTTGCTTACAGTCGTAGTTCAGGATAGCCACCGAGTCAAAGCTGGCTTGCTGCAGTCAAACTCCACCACCGCTTTGTCGATACCGATGCATATGTAGTTAGTTCTGATGTAAGTCTTGCTGGGTACATTTGTACTCACGTTTGCCTATTTTATGTTTTTGCAGAGAGACGTCAGTCTCGATAGTAGTTCCGCGTGGACTTCGACGTTTATCTTGTTACCTCAGCTACGATCTTGTGCCCTCGGCAGGATCTGGTACATAGTCAGGCTTCTCAGCCTTTTTCATTTGTAGATGTCTGTACTCAGACATGTTAAGCTTCCGCATGTGCTTTGTCTTGTATGCTCTGAATGTTGGGTCATGAGACCCATGTTTGTAATATCTCGCTCCTCGGAGCCTAATGAATAAATACTCTGAGTCGTAGAGTTAGGTTGTGATGCCATGTTGTATTTGCACATATCGAGCATATTGTGTGTATGATTGAAATGCTTGGTATGTGTGGGATCCGACAATCTAGTTGTTTATCCTTGGCAGCCTCCCATCTGGGGAAATGTAGACTCGTACCTCCTGAGTGATAGTAGTCCGCTATAGCCCGATTCACCATAGTCCTGCTAGCCCAGCACTACTGCTCTGGACACTTGAATGGACGACATGTGTTTCACTTCGTTCCTGTGTCTGCCCCTTCGGGGAAATGTCACGCGGTGACATCCGGAGTCCTGCCTAGCCTGCTACAGCCCAGGTTCCCGGAGTCCTGTTAGCCCAGTGCTACAGCCCGGATTCACACGCTGCTGACCGACATGTTCGATGTTGATTCATGTATGCCTGTTCACATAGGTTAATGCCGCTTTGGGTTCACGACTAGCCATGTCGGCCCGGGTTCTCTCTCATATGGATGCTAGCGACACTATCATATACGTGGGCCAAAAGGCGCAAACGGTCCAGGGCCATGGTAAGGCGACACCCGTGGGAATACCGTGCGTGAGGCCGCAAAGTGATATGAGGTGTTACATGCTAGATCGGTGTGACTTAGAATCGGGGTCTTTACAAATTGATCCCCTATACTTGTGGGTAATCAAGGTAGCGGTCGACGACATCGCCCTGTGCCGCTGAGGGGGCGCACACATGGGCACAGGCGTGGCGGGTGCAGCCACACGCACCGGGACTGGCGCCACGATGGGTGGAGGGGCGCGCATGGGCAGGGGCGCGGCGGGTGCAGCCAAACGCACGGGGGCGGGCGCCACGATGGGTGGAGGGGCGTGCACGGGCACGAGCACGGGCGCTGGCGCTGGCATGTACACGAGCTCGCGCAGGTCCGCGGAGACCACGATGACGCCCGCGGCTTCCAGCTCTGCGATAGTGCTCGGCGACCAACCCGTCAACGCTACGGGGATGGCGGCTAGCGCGGGCGCGGGGATGGGAGCTAGGACGGGAGCGGGGGCAGCAACCGCCGCGGCCAGCTTGTTTTGGGCCATGTCCATGAGGCCCCATTCCTCCTTATTTTCTATCTCCTCTGGCTCGGAGTCGACTTTACCAAACTTGAAGACTAGTGGCAGATGATCATTCTGCGCCATGGCGTTGGTGGACGTCTGTGGGAGGGAGCGGAATGGGAGGCGAATAGTAAGGCCGCCCGTATTAAACAGCGGCTTGGGAGCCATTAATGAAGAGGAAGGAGGGCGACCATGGAAGTCAAAGGGCTCGCTTCCCAGTGAGCCTAAGCAGCGTACAGGTCGCACGCTTCCTGGTGAGCTTGCGCATTGGAGGACAGCTTGCACTTCTCTCGGTCAGCCTGCGCACCAGACTCCGCTTGCACGCCTCCCGTTCAGTCAAGGTCAAGCAGCTGTCCGCACGACACCTCCTATAGCCATTGAAACGAAGACACGTGGCATCACGTGAATGGTTAACAAAACGCATATGATTTGAATTATACAAACATTTGAGATATTAAAGTGGCAGCTATTTTTTCAAAATGCCTTTGTTGGCTGTTTTTCGAGTCCGCCTTCTCTCAAAATGGACACAAAAATACCACAGCATGTCGGGTGTCATTCGATGATAGCATGCCAAGTTTCATGAATTTCAGACGTGTTTTGGATTTACTAGAATTTAAAAACGAAGTATCTCAATGTTTTGCCGGCAATCAACGGTGCCCTAGTGTTTGAAATTCATTCCCATTTCTTGCATGGAACCTAAGCATGCACCCAAGGACACAGATTTGATTTTTCAACCAGTTTATATGCATTAGAGCATGTGCATGTAGTTTAAATTTGAATTATGCACATAAATACATTGAAAACTCAATTAATGCATAAAAACGTCCAAACGAGACCTGAAAAATAACAAAAATTGACACAACACTCCTGTTGTTCTATGTTGACACAACAAAAATCTTGAAAGCAATAAGAAGCAATGGATATCGTTTCATCCCCAGAGGTGGGATATTTCCTACCGAATCCATCAGGCTTGTTGTGAGAAGCTCTGGTTTGTGAGAAGCATATCCCCAAACCTGCCCCAAATGGGACAAAAAATTTACCACGACATGTTGATGCCGCTCCATGGTAGCATGCCAAGTTTCATGAATTTTAGACAAGCTTTGGATTTACTAGAATTCAAAAACCAGGTATCTCAATGTTTGCAGCCGAGTGACCGTGGCAGGGTGTTTGACATTCATTCCCATTTCTTGCATGGGACCTAAGCATGTAACCAAGGGCACAAATTTGAATTTGCAACCAATTTATATGCATTAGAGCATGTGCATGTAGTTCAAAATTTGAATTATGCACATAAATGCATTGGAAACTCAATTAATGCATAAAAATGTCCAAATGAACCCCGAAAAATCCCAAAAATTGACACAACACTCCAGTTGTTCTATGTTGACACGAGAAATTTTTTGAAAGCAATAACAGGCAATGGATACCGTTTCATCCCCAAAGGTGTGAAGTTCCCTACCGAATCCATCGACCTTGTTGTGAGAATCTCTGGTTTGTGAGAAGCATATCCCCAAACCTGCCCCAAATGGGACAAAAATTTTGAAAACCAGGTATGTCAATGTTTGCGGCAGAATGACCATGGCAGGGTGTCTGACATTCGTTCCCATTTCTTGCATGGGACCTAAGCATGCAACCAAGGACAAACATTTGATTTTTCAACCCATTTTTATGTACGGAGCACGTGCATGTAGTCCAATTTTGAATTACGCACATAAATGCCTAGAAAACTCAATTAACATATGAAAATTTCCAAACGATCCCCAAAAAATCCAAAGTTTAACACGACACTCCTGTTGTTCTATGTTGACACGAGAAATTTTTTGAAAGCAATAAGAGGCGACAGACAACGTTTCATCCCCCAAGGTGGCACATACCCTACCGTAACCATTAGGCTTGTTGTGAGAGAATCTCTGGTTTGCGAGAAGCTTATACCCACACCTGCCCCAAATGCGATGATATTTTTACCATGGCATGTCGCTGCCGTTCCGTCATATCTTGTCAAGTTTCATGAATTTTAGACAAGTTTTCGATTTACTAGAATTTTAAAACCATGTATATCAATGTTAGCGGCCGAGCGATGATATGTCCATTTTGCATCATGCTTTTGTATCTATATTTATTGCATTATGGGCTGTCATTACACATTATGTCACAATACATATGCCTATTTTCTCTAATTTTGAAAGGTTTACATGAAGAGGGAGAATGCCGGCAGCTGGAATTCTGGGCTAGAAAAGGAGCAAATATTAGAGACCTATTCTGCACAGCTCCAAAAGTCCTGAAAATTCACGGAGGCAGTTTTTGGAATTAATAAAAAATACTGGCGACAGAATCAACCAGAGGGGGCCACCCACCATCCACAAGGGTGGGGGCGCGCCCCCTGCCTCGTGGACCCCCTGGCAGGCCTCCGGTGCCCATCTTCTACTATATGAAGTCTTTCACCCGAATCATAAGAAAGATTTCGGGACGAAACACCGCCGCCACGAGGCGGAACCTTGGCGGAACCAATCTAGGGCTTCGGCGGAGCTGTTCTGTCGGGGAAACATTCCTCCGGGAGGGGGAAATCATCACCATCGATCCTCTCATCGGGAGGGGGTCAATATCCATCCACATCTTCACCAGCACCATCTTCTCTCAAACCCTAGTTCATCTCTTGTATCCAATCTTTGTCCCAAAACCTCAGATTGGTACCTGTGGGTTGCTAGTAGTGTTGATTACTCCTTGTAGTTGCTGCTAGTTGGTTTATTTGGTGGAAGATCATATGTTCAGATCCTTTATGCATATTAATATCCCTCTGATTATGAACAAGAATATTGTTTGTGAGTAGTTACGTTTGTTCCTGAGGACATGGGAGAAGTCTTGCTATCAGTAGTCATGTGAATTTGGTATTCGTTCGATATTTTGATGAGATGTATGTTGTCTTTCCTCTAGTGGTGTTATGTGAACGTCGACTACATGACACTTCACCATTATTTGTGCCTAGAGGAAGGCATTGGGAAGTAATAATTAGATGATGGGTTGCTAGAGTGATAGAAGCATAAACCCTAGTTTATGTGTTGCTTCGTAAGGGGCTGATTTGGATCCATATGGTTAGGTTTACCTTAATACTTCTTTTGTTGTTGCGGATGCTTGCAATAGGGGTTAATCATAAGTGGGATGCTTGTCCAATGAAGGGCAGTACCCAAGCACCGGTCCACCCACATATCAAATTATCAAAGTAACGAACGTGAATCATATGAACGTGATGAAAACTAGCTTGACGATAATTCACATGTGTCCTCGGGAGCGTTTTCCTTCATATAAGAGTTTGTCCACGTTTGTACTTTGCTACAAAAAGGATTGGGCCATCTTGCTGCACCTTATTTACTTTCATTACTTGTCACCCATTACAAATTACCTTATCACAAAACTATCTGTTACCGATAATTTCAGTGCTTGCAGAGAATACCTTACTAAAAACCGCTTGTCATTTCCTTCTGCTCCTCGTTGGGTTTGACACTCTTAGTTATCGGAAGGACTATGATAGATCACCTATACTTGTGGGTCATCAAGACTCTTTTCTGGCACCGTTGCCGGCGAGTGAAGCGCCTTTGGTAGGTGGAATTTGGTAAGGAAAAATTTATATAGTGTGCTGAAATTTACTGTCACTTGTTACTATGGAACATAATCCTTTGAGGGGCTTGTCCGAGGTATCTTTAGAAGTGCCAGGCAAGCAAAACCCCCTTGTTCATTCCGATACAACCCACTCTGTCGCTCCTGCTCTCTTTTACTTCATAAGGACAACAACGATTCAACGGTTACTTGTTGCGGTAGTTGAACCCCTTATCCTCTGCATGATCTGTCATTGCCACAGTAAATAGATGATACCAACTAGCATGAGTAGGAGTTGTTTGAGCCCTGATGTGCCTACTCATTCATGCTTGTTGTCATGCCTGCTACTGCTTAGAGTTGAGTCAGGTCTGATTCATCGGGGATGAATCGGAGGTGTGTGAACATGTCCTATTGTGTGTGAGCTAAGTGTGTGAACACGATTTGGTAAAGGTATTGGTGAGAGGCCATGTAGGAGTACATGGTGGGTTGTCTCATTGAAACCGTCCTCAGGAACTGAGTTCTGTGTTTGTGATCCAACAACAGCTACTACCACACATTGGGGTCCTTAATTGACTCTCTCGACTTATTACCGCCCTTGTCCTCTGTCCAGGAGTTGCAAGTAGTTTCTGGTGTTTGTACTATGTTGGGGGCCATGCGCAGGCTGACCAGAAGGGTGGGCTGTGTTGTGGTAGGCACGTGGCACGGTGTACCGATTCACCCGTTTGGTGTCTCGGGAACCCTGCACACATCGTTTGGGGCTGTGAGCGAAACTCCGGCCGGATCTCCTCGCGAATGGAACCCGAATAGGCGATAAACCTGGACTAGGGACTTGTGTGGTTAGTCAGGTCGTGGCCGACACCCTCGCCAGGCTTCCGCTAGAAGGTTGCCGAGATACATGACGTGTATATGGCGATAAGTGGCGAGAGCGTGTGTGAAGAAGTACACCCCTGCAGGGTTAATATGATCTATTCGAATAGCCGTGTCCGCGGTAATGGACTTCTTTTTTGCCTATAACAGTTCATAGACAAGTGCAAGTGGATAATCTAAAATGCGCAAGATAAGCGTGAGTGCTATGGATGGCATTCTCGTAGGTAGACGGGAGCGGATCCATAGTGGTGTATTGAATGGTGAATATGTGGACTCGTGTGCGCCACCTCAAAAGAGTTGCTTACAGTCGTAGTTCAGGATAGCCACCGAGTCAAAGCTGGCTTGCTGCAGTCAAACTCCACCACCCCTTTGTTGATACCGATGCATATGTAGTTAGTTCTGATGTAAGTCTTGCTAGGTACATTTGTACTCACATTTGCCTATTTTATGTTTTTGCAGAGAGATGTCAGTCTCGATAGTAGTTCCGTGTGGACTTCGATGTTTAGCTTGTTACCTCAGCTACGATCTTGTGCCCTCGGCAGGATCTGGTAGATAGTCAGGCTTCTCAGCCTTTTTCATTTGTAGATGTCTGTACTCAGACATGTTAAGCTTCCGCATGTGCTTTGTCTTGTATGCTCTGAATGTTGGGTCATGAGACCCATGTTTGTAATATCTCGCTCCTCGGAGCCTAATGAATAAATACTCTGAGTCGTAGAGTTAGGTTGTGATGCCATGTTGTATTTGCACATATCGAGCATATTGTGTGTATGATTGAAATGCTTGGTATGTGTGGGATCCGACAATCTAGTTGTTTATCCTTGGCAGCCTCTCATCTGGGGAAATGTAGTCTCGTGCCTCCTGAGCGATAGTAGTCCGCTACAGCCCGGTTCACCTGAGTCCTGCTAGCCTAGCACTACTGCTCTGGACACTTAACTGGACGGCATGTGTTTCACTTCGTTCCTATGTCTGTCCCTTCGAGGAAATGTCACGCGGTGACATCCGGAGTCCTGCCTAGCCTGCTACAGCCCAGGTTCCCGGAGTCCTATTAGCCCAGTGCTACAGCCCGGATTCACACGCTGCTGACCGACATGTTCGATGTTGATTCATGTATGCCTGTCCCCATAGGTTAGTGCCGCTTTGGGTTCACGACTAGCCATGTCGGCCCGGGTTCTCTCTCTATGGATGCTAGCGACACTATCATATACGTGGGCCAAAAGGCGCAAACGGTCCCGGGCCATGGTAAGGCGACACCCGTGGGATTACCGTGCGTGAGGCCGCAAAGTGATATGAGGTGTTACATGCTAGATCGGTGTGACTTAGAATCGGGGTCCTGACAAATTGATCCCCTATACTTGTGGGTCATCAAGGTAGCGGTCGACGACATCCCCCTGTGCCGCTGAGGGGGGCGCACGCACGGGCACGGGCGCGGCGGGTGCAGCCAAATGCACCAGGACTGGCGCCACGATGGGTGGAGGGGCGCGCATGGGCAGGGGCGCGGCGGGTGCAGCCAAACGCACGGGGGCGGGCGCCACGATGGGTGGGGGGCGTGCACGGGCACGAGCACGGGAGCTGGCGTTGGCATGTACATGAGCTCGCGCGGGTCCGCGGAGACCACGATGACGCCCGCGGCTTCCAGCTCCGCGATAGTGCTCGGCGACCAACCCGTCAATGCTACGGGGATGGTGGCTAGCGCGGGCGCGGGGATGGGAGCTAGGACGGGAGCGGGGGCAGCAACCGCCGTGGCCATCTCGTTCTGGGCCATGTCCATGAGGCCCCATTCCTCCTTATTTTCTATCTCCTCTGGCTCGGAGTCGACTTCACCAAACTTGAAGACTAGTGGCAGATGATCATTCTGCGCCATGGCGTTGGTGGACGTCTGTGGGAGGGAGGGGAATGGGAGGCGAACAATAAGGCCGCCCATATTAAACAGCGGCTTGGGAGCCATTAATGAAGAGGAAGGAGGGCGACCATGGAAGTCAAAGGGCTCGCTTCCCAGTGAGCCTAAGCAGCGTACAGCTTGCACGCTTCCTGGTGAGCTTGCTCATTGGAGGATAACTTGCACTTCTCTCGGTCAGCCTGCGCACCAGACTCCGCTTGCACGCCTCCCGTTCAGTCAAGGTCAAGCAGCTGTCCGCACGACACCTCCTATAGCCATTGAAACGAAGACACGTGGCGTCACGTGAATGGTTAACAGAACGCATACGATTTGAATTATACAAACGTTTGAGATATTAAAGTGGCAGCTATTTTTTCAAAATGCCTTTGTTGGCTGTTTTTCGAGTCCGCCTTCTCTCAAAATGGACACAAAAATACCACAGCATGTCGGGTGTCATTCGATGATAGCATGCAAAGTTTCATGAATTTCAGACGTGTTTTGGATTTACTAGAATTTAAAAACAAAGTATCTCAATGTTTTGCCGGCAATCAACGAAGCCCTATTGTTTGAAATTCATTCCCATTTCTTGCATGGAACCTAAGCATGCACCCAAGGACACAGATTTGATTTTTCAACCAGTTTATATGCATTAGAGCATGTGCATGTAGTTCAAATTTGAATTATGCACATAAATACATTGAAAACTCAATTAATGCATTAAAACGTCCAAACGAGCCCTGAAAATAACAAAAATTGACACAACACTCCTGTTGTTCTATGTTGACACAACAAAAATCTTGAAAGCAATAAGAAGCAATGGATATCGTTTCGTCCCCAGAGGTGGGATATTCCCTACCGAATCCATCAGGCTTGTTGTGAGAAGCTCTGGTTTGTGAGAAGCATATCCCCAAACCTGCCCCAAATGGGACAAAAAATTTACCACAACATGTTGATGCCGCTCCATGGTAGCATGCCAAGTTTCATGAATTTTAGACAAGCTTTGGATTTACTAGAATTCAAAAACCAGGTATCTCAATGTTTGCGGCCGAGTGACCGTGGCAGGGTGTTTGACATTCATTCTCATTTCTTGCATGGGACCTAAGCATGCAACCAAGGGCACAAATTTGAATTTTCAACCAATTTATATGCATTAGAGCATGTGCATGTAGTTCAAAATTTGAATTATGCACATAAATGCATTGGAAACTCAATTAATGCATAAAAATGTCCAAATGAACCCCGAAAAATCCCAAAAATTGACACAACACTCTTGTTGTTCTATGTTGACACGAGAAATTTTTTGAAAGCAATAACAGGCAATGGATACCGTTTCATCCCCAAAGGTGTGAAGTTCCCTACCGAATCCATCAACCTTGTTGTGAGAAGCTCTTGTTTGTGAGAAGCATATCCCCAAACCTGCCCCAAATGGGACAAAAAATTTCAAAACCAGGTATCTCAATGTTTTCGGCAGAATGACCATGGCAGGGTGTCTGACATTCGTTCCCATTTCTTGCATGGGACCTATGCATGCAACCAAGGACAAACATTTGATTTTTCAACCCATTTTTATGGACGGAGCACCTGCATGTAGTCCAATTTTGAATTATGCACATAAATGCCTAGAAAACTCAATTAACGTATGAAAATTTCCAAACGATCCCCAAAAAATCCAAAGTTTAACACGACACTCCTGTTGTTCTATGTTGACACGAGAAATTTTTTGAAAGCAATAAGAGGCGACAGATAACGTTTCATCCCTCAAGGTGGCACATACCCTACCGAAACCATTAGGCTTGTTGTGAGAGAATCTCTGTTTTGCGAGAAGCTTATATCCACACCTGCCCAAATGCGACGATATTTTTTCCATAGCATGTCGCTGCCGTTCCATCATATCTTGTCAAGTTTCATGAATTTTAGACAAGTTTTTGATTTACTAGAATTTTAAAACCATGTATCTCAATGTTAGCGGCCAAGCGATGATACGTCCATTTTGCATCATGCTTTTGTATCTATATTTATTGCATCATGGGCTGTCATTACACATTATGTCACAATATATATGCCTATTTTATATCTTATATCTTATATCTTATCTTATATCTTATATTTACTAATTGGAGGCACCTTTTAAGGCCTTCTTATTAATCCACATCATCAAAATTAATTACACCGTTCGATTATAGAATTAACGTCCAAGATAAAAAGTAAACATGCGTTACGCAGATGGTCCGTCCATAATTAAGGCAAACACGTTCAACAAACAAATAATCCATCTCCAAGAGAAAAAAACTAATTGCAATCAATGGTAACACATACGGTCCCGTACAAAATAAAAGGATGCGACACGATCAAGATTGGCTTAACAAACAAAAAAGCATTCATCGGTTCCTTTAAAAAAGATATCCTCCCTCCATGCTCAAAAAAAAAAATAGCCTCCTTCCATATAAAATCCCGTGATGAAAAGAAAAAGAAAACAGATCTGTCAATCACCCGCAAAAAAAAAACAGATCTGTCAATAAAATCTTCTGTGGATTGAAGAAGGAAAAGAATCACGCAAAAACAGAAAGGAAAGATATCTCCCCCTAAAATAGGAAAAACATCTCCCTCGACCCGGCCTCCTTCAGTTCTTCTCTTCCGTCGATCCCATCGCCATCAAGTGCACTCGGCGCCCGGCATGACCATCAGCGAACCACAAAGGACAAGGGATTATTAGCGACCCCAAACGGCGATCGATCTCCGTCTTTGTCAGGATCGCCGAGCCGCCCTCCACCTACTGCCAGCCACCCACGTTTCTGATCTAAAAAGGCCAACTATCAGATCCATGGTCTAACTATTCTCCTGGGTTAAGTTCGGAGCTGACTGCAAGATGCAGCGTAGGATCAGGTGGTCTAAAGTGGATCGTGCTGCTGCCCATTGGAGAACCTACAGCGAGCGGAAAGTAGATCGATTTATCTGTCCGATTTTGTCGAGTTTGCTGTTAGTTCTACAAGTGCACAGGCAAGTAAACCTATACTGAATTTTTTCGAACATGGTGCTTGAACTTAGGATGCAATATGCCTCTTTGTCAGGACGCGCCTTCCACCTACTGACAGCTACAAAGTACGCACACGTTTCTGATCTAAAAAAGGCCAAATATCAAATCAATCGTGTTACTATTCTCCTTGACATAAGTTCCAAGCTGACTGCAATATAACGATGCGATGCAGCGTAGGATCAGGTCTACTGATGGTGGTCTAAAGTAGATCGTGCTGCTTCCCATTGAAGAACCTACAGCGAACGGAAAGCAGATCGATTAATCTGTCCGATGTTGTCGAGTGTGCTGTTGGTTCTACATGTCTACAGGCAAGTAAATCCATCATGAAATTCGTCGAACATGACACTTGAATTTAGGATAAATGGAATTAAGTACTATGGTTTTTTAATCCATGCTGAATCTGGGTAAAAAGCGAACAGAATGCTTGAAAATTTTCAATCATTGTATTTGCATGTAGTAGTTGCTCGAGCAGCAGCTACTTTGTGTTTCTTATTCTTCTTTACATATTTAGAATACTGATTCATTTGATGTCTCATTGTTGTGTATGCTATGTAATATTGTAGGAAGCTATTGAAAAGATCTTATAATTTCTGTAAGACACACTTAGTATTCCATTCTCATTTTATACTCTATATCTGATATTTTTTAGCTCTACATGTAGTAACTCAGGAGTTTGGTATCAGTGGATCTGTTGTAAATAGAACAGACCTATTTTTGTATGGAATTCACATCTTCCTATAGAAACAAAATTTTCACAGGTTTGAGTAGAATCATTTATTTTATTTTTTGACTTTCCCACTCGGTTGCAAAATCTTGACTTAATACCGTGTTACAATGTGCTTGAGTTAGCAAGCAGTGCCCGCTCAAGCTATTTTGCATGTTCAAAGTTCTACTATTTTCACTTCGATTGGAGAGTAGCCCCTCTTTTCATGTCATACTAAGAGCACGAGCTCAAATCTGGTGGGGTTCGTGCTATTACAATGTTTTGATACTTCACATGTAGTGCTTTTCCTCCTTGATTCTGCTAAGCCATAAGTTTTTTCTCCTCTTTCCGTTCTACGTGATAATCCATATCACAAGGGGCAAAGCTTATTTCCTACATGCAAAGGAACTATAAAATTTGGAATTCTAATATATGGTGAATGAATGCTTCTTATTTGCAGGTTTATAGGACATAAGTATTCTCCCCGGGCTTAGCATCCTATTTCTATTCTCCCACTGGATAGTCAGAATGATCCTTGCACAACACTTGGTTATTTCTCTGATGCTCACTCCATATACATCGTAGTAAGATGTTATAAATATATTTGCTCAATACTATAAATCAGTGTTCTACCTTTACAACTACACGTGCTAAACAGTATGTGTGTTTGTCCATCATATTTGTCTAAATGCAGATCAATATATACAGACAGTAGTTCATATACATGTCAACCATAGAGAAATAATGGCGCCGATAAATCTGTAGAGAACAATTAAACTAATCAAAGATATGTGCAACTTTTGGTCCAATTAAGTATAGGACCAATATTCAAAAAAACTAAGTATAGTACCAGTTATTATATGTTCAGAATAGTAGTATTTCTTCTGGGTATTAATAAAATTCCTATATTCCAATCTGTAAAAGATTTCACAAGTAAGAAATGTTACATAAATGTATAATGTGATCATTAATATACCAAGCGTTTGATCAAAAGAAAAATTACTATATACATGCCTATTTTGAGCAGTACACATTACTCGATTAAGTTGTAAAGGAGCGGATCAGATTCAACTCCAGCCTATATCAACATGTGCAAGGTAGTGGTGTCTTAATGCAGATGTGTTGAATCATCTTTAACGTTGATTAGTATTAATGTATTGTTTTTACAAGAAAAAACTGCTTTCCCTGATATGCACGCGATTCGTGACTTACATGGATTCAGATGATATTTTGGAGTAGCAGATTTCTAATACGTATTTGCAAGTCTATGCATGTCTTATTTTGTCCTTATAACACAAGAAACTAGCTATTAAAATATATTTAAATACAAAAGTAATCTGGCTGTATCATGCACCACAAAGATCTCATATAAATACATGATTGTCTATGCCGTTCTGGCACAATTTGACACAAACGAGTAGTCGAAGCAATGTAACTTCATCGGACCCTATGTCCAAGCAAGGACCAAGGTACACATGCAGGTGTAATAATAATAACCTATATCAACATATTCATATTATTGCTTGACATTACCAATTTGTCACAACTTTGTTATATCTAATATTAAAATTTCTAGCCCGTGCAGTTGCACGGGTTGACGACTAGTTTTCTCTAATTTTACAAGGTTTACATGAAGAGGGAGAATGCCGGCAACTGGAATTCTGAGCTAGAAAAGGAGCAAATATTAGAGACCTATTCTGCATAGCTCCAAAAGTCCTGAAACTTCACGGAGGCAGTTTTTGGAATTAATAAAAAATACTGGCGACAGAATCAACCAGAGGGGGCCACCCACCATCCACAAGGGTGGGGGCGCGCCCCCTGCCTCGTGGACCCCCTAGTAGGCCTCCAGTGCCCATCTTCTACTATATGAAGTCTTTCACCTGAATCATAAGCAAGATTTCGGGACGAAACACCGCCGCCACGAGGCGGAACCTTGGCGGAACCAATCTAGGGCTTCGGCGGAGTTGTTCTGTCGGGGAAACATCCCTCTGGGAGGGGGAAATCATCACCATCGATCCTCTCATCGGGAGGGGGTCAATATCCATCCACATCTTCACCAGCACCATCTCCTCTCAAACCCTAGTTCATCTCTTGTATCCAATCTTTGTCCCAAAACCTCAGATTGGTACCTGTGGGTTGCTAGTAGTGTTGATTACTCCTTGTAGTTGATGCTAGTTGGTTTATTTGGTGGAAGATCAGATGTTCAGATCCTTTATGCATATTAATACCCCTCTGATTATGAACAAGAATATGATTTGTGAGTAGTTACGTTTGTTCCTGAGGACATGGGAGAAGTCTTGCTATCAGTAGTCATGTGAATTTGGTATTCGTTCGATATTTTGATGAGATGTATGTTGTCTTTCCTCTAGTGGTGTTATGTGAACGTCGACTACATGACACTTCACCATTATTTGTGCCTAGAGGAAGGCATTGGGAAGTAATAATTAGATGATGGGTTGCTAGAGTGACAGAAGCTTAAACCCTAGTTTATGTGTTGATTCGTAAGGGGCTGATTTGGATCCATATGTTTCATGCTATGGTTAGGTTTACCTTAATACTTCTTTTGTAGTTGCGGATGCTTGCAATAGGGGTTAATCATAAGTGGGATGCTTGTCCAATGAAGGGCAATACCCAAGCACCGGTCCACCCACATATCAAATTATCAAAGTAACGAACGTGAATCATATGAACATGATGAAAACTAGCTTGACGATAATTCCCATGTGTCCTCGGGAGCGTTTTCCTTCATATAAGAGTTTGTCCATGTTTGTAATTTGCTACAAAAAGGATTGGGCCATCTTGCTGCACCTTATTTACTTTCATTACTTGTCACCCATTACAAATTACCTTATCACAAAACTATCTGTTACCGATAATTTCAGTGCTTGCAGAGAATACCTTACTAAAAACCGCTTGTCATTTCCTTCTGCTCCTCGTTGGGTTCGACACTCTTAGTTATCGAAAGGACTATGATAGATCCCCTATACTTGTGGGTCATCAAGACTCTTTTCTGGCACCGTTGCCGGTGAGTGAAGCGCCTTTGGTAGGTGGAATTTGGTAAGGAAAAATTTATATAGTGTGCTGAAATTTACTGTCACTTGTTACTATGGAACATAATCCTTTGAGGGGCTTGTCCGAGGTATCTTCACCCCGATCAGTGGAGCAAAGAGTTGCTACTCAACCTACTAAAAATGTTTACTTTGAAATTCCTTCGGGTATGATAGAGAAACTACTAGCTAATCCTTTTACAGGAGATGGAGCATTACATCCATATTTTCACCTAATCTATGTGGATAAAGTTTGTGGATTATTTAAGCTTGCAGGTATGCCCGAGGATGTTATCAAGAATAAGATCTTCCCTTTATCTTTGAAGGGAAAGGCATTGACATGGTTTAGGCTATGTGATGATATGGGATCATGGAACTACAACCGATTGAAATTGGAATTTCATCAGAAGTTTTATCCTATGCATCTTGTTAGTCGTGATCGTAATTATATATATAATTTTTGGCCTCGCGAAGGATAAAGCATCGCTAAAGCTTGGGGGAGGCTTAAGTCAATGTTATATTCTTGCCCCAATCATGAGCTCTCAAGAGAAATTATTATTCAAAAATTTTATGCTCGGCTTTCTCTCAATAATCGCTCCTTGCTTGATACTTCTTGTACTGTTTCTTTTATGATGAAGACTATTGAATTCAAATGGGATTTATATTAAACGCAACTCGACGAAGGTAAGGAGTCCGGTATAACGCCTAAGTTTGATTGTGTTAAATCTTTTATGGATACCGATATTTTCCATGAATTTAGCACTAAATATGGACTTGACTCTGAGATAGTAGCTTCTTTATGTGAATCCTTTGCTACTCATGTTGATATCCCTAAGGAGAAGTGGTTTAAATATAATCCTCCAATTGAAGTAAAAGTAGTTGAACCTATTAAAGTTGAAGAAAAGACTATCACTTATAATGTTGATCCTATTAAAGATGCATATTGAGAAACCACCTTTTCCCTGTTAGAATAAAGGATCATGCTAAAGCTTCAAATGTGGTTCGTAAGAGGAATACTAGAACACCAACACCCTCTGAGCAAATTAAAGTTGAACCTAGTATTGCTGTGGTTAAACATCTCTTAGCCGATAATATTAATGGGCATGTTATTTATTTCTGTAATGAAGCTGCTATAATTGGTAGACCCGATACTAAGGGTAATCATAGACCTGTTATTGGCATACTGGTTATTTCTGTTAAAATAGGATATCATTGTTATCATGGCTTATGTGACATGGGTGCTAGTGCAAGTGCAATACCTCATTCCTTATACAAACAAATTATGCATGATATTGCACCTGCTGAGATAGAAGAAATTGATGTTACAATTGAGCATGCCAATAGAGATACTATTTCACTAGTTGGGATTGTTAGAGATGTTGAAGTCTTTTGTGGGAAAGTTAAATATCCTACTGATTTTCCTGTTCTTGGTTCCCCACAAGATGACTTTTGTCCCATTATATTTGGTAGACCCTTCTTGAATACTGCTAATGCTAAGATAGACTGCGAAAAAGATATTGTTACTGTTTAATTTTAATTTTTCTCAATTCCGTAGACAACCCCATGATAAAGAATTACCTAGTAAAGATGAAATTATTGGTCTTGCTTCTATTGCCGTGCCTCCTAATGATCCTTTAGAACAATATTTACTAGACCATGAAAATGATATGTTTATGAATGAAAGAAGGGAAATAGATGAAGTATTCTTTAAACAAGGACCTATCTTGAAACACAACTTGCCTGTTCAAATTCTAGGGGATCCTCCTCCACCCAACGGTGATCCCGTGTTTGAACATAAACCATTACCTGATACTCTAAAATATGCTTATCTTGATGAATAGAAGATATATCCTGTTATTATTAGTGCTAACCTTTTAGAGCAAGAAGAAGAGAAATTATTAAAAACTCTGAAGAAGCAACAAGCTGCTATTGGATATACTCTCGATGATCTTAAGGGCGTTAGCCCCACTCTATGCCAGCACAAAATAAAATTGGAGAAAGACGCTAAACCAGTTGTTGATCACCAACGACGGTTAAATCCTAAGATGAAAGAAGTGGTAAGAAAAGAAATACTAAAGCTTCTGGAGGCAGGTATAATTTATCCCGTTGCTGATAGTCAGTGGGTAAGTCCTGTCCATTGTGTCCCTAAGAAGGGAGGCGTTACTGTTGTTCCTAATGATAAAGATGAATTGATCCCACAAAGAATTGTTACAGGTTATAGAATGGTAACTGATTACCGCAAACTAAATAAAGCTACTAAAAAGGATCATTACCCTTTACCTTTTATTGGTCAAATGCTAGAAAGATTATCCAAAGATACACATTTTTCTTTCTACACGGTTATTCTGGTTTCTCTCAAATACCTGTGTCAAAAGAGGATCAAGAAAAGACTACTTTTACTTGCCCTTTCGGTACCTTTGCTTATAGATGTATGCATTTTGGTTTATGCAATGCACCTGCTACCTCTCAAAGATGTATGACTGCTATATTCTCTGACTTTTGTGAAAAGATTGTTGAGGTTTTCATGGATGATTTCTCCGTGTATGGAACTTATTTTGATGATTTCTTAAGCAACCTTGATCGAGTTTTGCAGAGATGTGAAGATATTAATCTTGTCTTGAATTGGGAAAAGTGCCACTTTATGGTTAATGAAGGTATTGTCTCGGGGCATAAAATTTCTGAAAGAGGTATTGAAGTCAATAAAGCTAAAGTTGGTGCTATTGAAAAGATGTCGTGTCCTAACACTACTAGGGAAAAGGCTAGCAGCAGCGCGGGTTTTAGGTCTATCAGCAGCACGGGTGCCCGCGCTACCAATAAGTCTACCAATAAGGCGCTACAGCTAACTCTTAGTAGTAGCGCTGCCTGAACCCGCGCTACCACTATTGACTATAGCAGCAGCGCTTTTCGCGAACGCGCTACTATTACTTAGTTGTTGCGATTTCCTGGTCCCGCGCTACTGTTATATATTCCACCATTTCCCCATTCCAGCTTCGATAAACTGCAATTTCTAGATACTAGGTACTACTAGATATCAATTTCATAAATCATTATAGGTACTAGGTAGTAGTCCCTCGGTTCGAAATTACTCGTCGTGGTTTTAGTTCAAATTTGAACTCAAACCACGACGAGTAATTTGGAACCGAGGGAGTACTAGATAACAATTTCATATATACTCAACATACATCGACGACAATCATCATATTTTGTTCTAGATGATATCGACGACGATCATCATATGTAGTTCTACATGATATCGACGACGATCATCATATGTAGTCTAGATGATATAGCCACACACACATATGTAGTTCTAGATGATATCGACGACGATCATCATCCTCAAGCCTGGGCGGTGGGTGTTCCTAATAGTAATTAGGATGGCCTGTCCAGCACGAAGATTCTTGCCAACGAGCAATCTCTTCCACCCAACCGAGTTCAACTGTGTGCGACCATCTGTGCCCATGCGGTAAGTACATGTGGTGACGGAGCCCCTTGCGGTAAGGCGTAGTCCAACTGAGCCTTCTTCATCAGGCTCGATACCACAACTCACAGATAGGTTCTTTGGCAATCTCTGAATAAGAAAAACATATCAATTAATAAATAGCCTCACACATACTCTTGCAAATATATTTCTATTAAGTCTAGATTTCTACACTATCAAAAGACACGGTACTACGCATTTGTACTAATTAATCATGAATTCTACACTAAGCATATCATCGGATTCACTAAGCATATACGTATCACATACCATTTCATGCCGATCGACCATGGAACTTGTCAGGCGGGTCACGAATGGCACCCCGACAAAGTCATCACGTGGTGGAATTATGTCCCATAGGTTCCACACCTCCTCCTCGCTCAGCCTCATTCTTTGAGCTATGACGGCTTCATGAAGTGGGTTCTCATCATCTTCATTGAGTGGGTCCTCATTATCTTCATCATCTCTGTCATCTTCATCATCTTCCACCAGGTTGATATAAATGACAACCAACTTGGGTCTTTCTGCTCTGAAGGAGAATCTAATCAACTCACCACCAGTAAGACGCATGCGAGCGAGGAAACGGGCCCATCCATCTCCTCCAATCTGCGACATATTGCATCCTTTCTCGACCTCCATAGTGTACGGCCCCCCAGGAGCCTCAAATGTCATAGTGTCTCCTGTCAGCTTGTTGAATTTCAACCTCACATTGCATGGGACGATCTGTGTAAGAAAAGCAAAATGACATAATGCAGTAATGCCAACACTAAAAATAAAATAGTTGTTACATTTCATCTAATTTCTTACCGCCGCATGACGAAAACTCGGATGGAAGTAGATGCCGAACAGCTTGCCAGTTGCAAGGCTGCTGGCACACCTTGACTTGCACAGTCGACATAGTGGTGCTAGTGGTGGCGCCATTTTCCTAAAGAAATATGAGCAAAGGATTAATGATTCACTTCACAGGAAACAAGTGGCAAATTTAACTACATTGGCACGTACATTTTGCCAAAAAATAACTTATTACGAAAAAACTAAATCGAGCAGACTCAATCAACTAAATCAACTAGCATACTAAATCCACTAGCATACTAAATCAACTACATCAAAATGTTCTAAATCAACTAGCCTACTAAATAAACTAAATCAAAATGTTCTAAATCAACTAAATCAACTAGCCTACTAAATCAACTACATCAAAATGTTCTAAATTAACTAGCCTACTAAATAAACTAAATCAAAATGTTCTAAATCAACTAAATCAACTAGCCTACTAAATCAACTACATCAAAATGTTCTAAATTAACTAGCCTACTAAATAAACTAAATCAAAATGTTCTAAATCAACTAAATCAACTAGCCTACTAAATCAACCGAATCATATCAACTAAATCAAAATGTTACATATGAAAGCCTACTAAATCAAAATGTATCAGGGAGGAGGGACAAGGAGGGGCGACTCGAGGAGGGAGAAGATAGTAGGACGGAGGAGGAAGGCGGACCGAGGAGGGGCCGGCCGGCGGCGAGTGGAGGGACGACGGATCGAGGAGGAAGGCGGACCGAGGAGGGGGCGGCCAGCGGCGAGTGGAGGGAGGACGGAGGAGGAGGCCGGTACCGAGTCCAGCCAGGAGGATGAGGCGACAGCGCGCGGCGCAGATCGGGGGAGGGGCGACGGGGGAGGACCGGCGGCGCGGGGGGTGAGGAGGAGACCGTGATCGAGTGTGTGTGAGTGTGATCTGTGGGATGATAGGCTAGCTAGCTAGGGGGGAAGATGCAACGGCATAGCAGTAGCACGCTATAGGTAAACGCGCTACTGCTAAGAAACCTATCAGAAACGCCTTTCGCCTTGAACGCGCTGCTGCTATGTGTCAGTATGTAAAAATGGACATAGATATAAAAAAATACATTGATCATCAATGGTCTTTTTGTGTACAATCTGATTTGTCAATAGGAATCCTCGCCGGTTCGTTTAAGAACTGGCGAAGACTCCTATTGCGGCCACAGATCCTACACACAGAGTTAAATGAAGACCAAGTGCTTGTCAAAGTTGTAGAAGAAACATATTTAAGGTGGGTAAAACTCTCTTCACGGAGCGAGGTGGGACTAAATTTTTGTAGTTAACTTAGCAGTAGCGAGTATTGCCTGAATGCGCTGCTGCTACGTTACGTAGCAGCAGTGCTGCTTATTTTAAAGCGCTACTGCTATAACTGGCCTCGCGGCGGTGTCATGGGAATTTTAGCAGTAGCGCTTCTTGGAGTGGACGCGCTGCTGATAAACTTGTTTCAGCAGCGAGTTTCTGCGGCACGCGCTGCTGCTAGTTAGCAGCAGCGCCTGATTTTAAAGCGCGCTGCTGGTAAGATTCTGTGTATAGGCTTTTCCCTAGTAGTGTAAGGACATAAAAGGTATAAGAAGTTTCCTTGATCATGCCGGTTTTTATAGGAGGTTCATTAAAGACTTCTCAAAAATTTCTAGGCCTCTGACTAATCTCTTACAAAAAGATGTTCCTTTTGTCTTTGATGATGATTGTGTAGAAGCATTTGAAAAACTTAAGAAAGCCTTGATTTCTGCACCCATTTTTCAGCCATCTGATCTGAATTTACCCTTTGAAATTATGTGTGATGCTAGTTATTATGCTGTAGGTGCTGTTTTAGGACAAAGAGTTGATAAGAAATTAAATGTTATCCAATATGCTAGTAAAACTCTAGACAGTGCCCAAAGAAATTGTGCTACAACTGAAAAAGAATTTTTAGCAGTTGTATTTGCTTGTGGTAAGTTTAGACCTTATATTATTGATTCTAAAGTAACTGTTCACACTGATCATGCCGCTATTAAATATCTTATGGAAAAGAAAGATGCTAAACCTAGACTTATTAGATGGGTTCTCTTGCTACATGAATTTGATTTGCATATTATTGATAGAAAGGGAGCTGAGAACCCCGTTCCAGACAACTTGTCTAGGTTAGAGAATGTTCTTGATGACCCACTACCTATTGATGATAGTTTTCCTGATGAACAATTAGCTATCACAAATGCTTCTCGTATTGCTCCATGGTATGCTGATTATGCTAATTACATTGTTGCTAAATTTATACTACCTAGTTTCACATACCAGCAAAAGAAAAAGCTTTTTATGATTTAAGACATTACTTCTGGGATGACCCACACCTATATAAAGAAGGAGTAGATGGTGTTATTAGACGTTGTGTACCTGAGCATGAACAGGAACAGATCCTACGCAAGTGTCACTCCAAAGCTTATGGAGGACACAATGCTGGAGATAGAACTGCGCATAAGGTATTGCAATCTGGTTTTTATTGGCCTACTCTTTTCAAAGATGCTCGTAAGTTTGTCTTGTTTTGTGATGAATGTGAAAGAATCGGTAATATTATCAGACATCAAGAAATGCCTATGAACTATTCACTTGTTATTGAACCATTTGATGTTTGGGGCTTTGATTATATGGGACCGTTTCCTTCCTCTAATGGGTATACACATATTTTAGTTGTTGTTGATTACGTTACTAAGTGGGTAGAAGCTATTTCAACTAGTAGTGCTGATCATAACACCTCTATTAAGATGCTTAAAGAAGTTATTTTTCTAAGGTTTGGAGTCCCTACATATTTAATAACTGATGGTGGTTCACATTTATTCATGGTGCTTTTCGTAAAATGCTTTGTAAGTATGACGTTAATCATAGAATTGCATCTCCATATCACCCAAAGTCTAGTGGTCAAGTAGAATTGAGTAATAGAGAGATAAAATTAATTTTGGAAAAGACTGTTAATAGATCTAGAAAGAATTGGTCTAAGAAACTTGATGTTGCATTGTGGGCCTATAGAACTGCATATAAAAATCTTATGGGTATGTCTCCATATAAAATGGTTTATGGAAAAGCATGTCACTTACCTCTCGAACTAGAACATATGTCATATTGGGCCATTAAAGAGCTCAATTATGATTTCAAACTTGCCGGTGAGAAGAGGTTATTTGACATTAGCTCACTTGATGAGTGGAGTACCCAGGCCTATTAGTGTGCCAAACTGTTTAAAGAAAAACTTAAAAGATGGCATGACCAAAGGATACAAAAGCGTGAGTTTAATGTAGGTGATTATGTATTGTGGGCCTATACAACTCTCGTTTAAGATTTTTTGCAGGAAAACTCCTCTCTAAATGGGAAGGTCCTTAGGTTATCGAGGAGGTCTATCGCTCTGGTGCCATAAAAATCAACAACTTCGGAGGCACAAATCCAAAGGTGGTGAACGGTCAAAGAATCAAACATTATATCTCAGGTAATGCAATAAATGTTGAAACCAATGTTATTGAAACCGTAACCCCGGAGGAATACATAAGGGACACTTTCCAGAACGTTTCACACTCCGAAAAGGAATAGGTATGAGGTACGGTAAGTAAACCGACTCCAAAATAGTTCTAATGGCAATTCTTCTCCGTTTTGGAATATTTAAGAAAATTGGAAAATAAGTAGTCCGAAGAGGACATGAGGCATCCACAATGGTGGAGGGCGCGCCCTACCCCCCTGGGCGCACCCCCCTGCCTCGTCGGCACCTTGTATGCCCTCCAGACTCCGTTTTCTTGCAGGATACTTCTTTTGGTCTGTAAAAATTCATTATATAATCTCCCGAAGGTTTTGACCACTGTATCACACAAACATCCTATATTTCTGTTTCGAGCTATTTTTCTAATAGATCTAGATCACCATGATGTCTCCAAATGCCCCCAAGGACAAGTTCTTCGAGAAGGTCATCAACCCCTACCTCGCGGAAGTGCTGCAACATCCTCAAACCATTGCGATGCGGGAGGGGTTGTTGCACATCCGCGATGTTGAGGGACCAAGGAGGACCGGAAACGCGGAGACAAGGCTCGAAGAAATGGAGCCACAAGTTTTCAAGTGCCAGGAGATGGTGGAACATGGACTCGATACCAATCACATAATGATCATGGAGTTCACCAACAACCACAAGCTGGATGGCAAGAACATTGGGGAGGCCATCTTCAAGCTCCACGAGAAAATTGAGCACCTCCAAGCCTAGATCTATGACCTGCAAAACCGAAACTGTGAGTATGAATATAGATTCAAGAGGATGAGTTTGGCTGCAGATTTGAGGATCCCGAAGAATCGATCATCCTTTTACGATGGCGAGCCTATACCCTGGAAGATGGACGATAAGCCTACATCATCAATAGCTCCATCGTCACCACCCTTGAGGAAAGAGATATAATCACATGGGTATGGGCACTCCCCTCGGCAACTGCCAAGCTTGGGGGAGGTGCCCCGGTATCGTATCACCATCACACTCCTATCTTTACTGTTTTTCTTAGTTCGATCCTTTTGGTAATATCTTGATTTAGTAGAATAAAGTTTTAGTATGATCTATTTTGAGTTTTGCTTTATGATTCTTCTACGTAATCGAGTCTCTGAGCTATATATAATAAAGATTAGTTTTGAGTCAGTAGTAGAAAAAGGGGCTTTCGTTCAGGCCTGGCCAGCCCATTAGTCCCGGTTCTGCCAAGAACCGGGACCAATGGAGGCATTTGTCCCGGTTCGTGAGCCCAGGGGGGCGGCCGGGGTCTCGTGCGCATGGGTCCCGGTTCGTCTGGGCCCATTTGTCCCGGTCCTTGGCACGAACCGCGACCAATGGGCCTCGCTCCTGGCCCACAACCATTGGTCCCGGTTCGTGGAAGGAACTGGGACAGAAGTACGGCATTTAGTCCCGGTTCCAGCCACGAACTGGGACCAATGAGTTTCCTATATATACCCCATCGCCGGTGAGCAGAGCACTCCACAGTGCTCTGTTTTTTGTTGGCCGACGAGGGGGAGGGAATTGGGTGCTCTAGCTCACCTCCTATGCACATGAGGTGTTCGATGAAATGCCCGAGCCACATTAGTTAAGCTTTCTCCTCTCGAAGCTCGACCTCTGATGACACACAAGTGTCGGGGATCTATCGTAGTCCTTTCGATAAGTAAGAGTGTCGAACCCAACGAGGAACAGAGGAAATGATAAGCGGTTTTCAGCAAGGTATTTTCTGCAAGTACTGAAATAGTGGTAACAGATAGTTTTGTGATAAGATAAATGGTAACTAGCAACAATTAACAAAAGTAAATAAAGTGCAGCAAGGGTGGCCCAATCCTTTTGTAGCAAAGGACAAGCCTAAAAAACTCTTATATAAGGAAACGCGCTCCCGAGGACACATGGGAATATCGTCAAGCTAGTTTTCATCACGTTCATATGATTCGCGTTCGGTACTTTGATAATTTGATATGTGGGTGGACCGGTGCTTGGGTGCTGTTCTTACTTGAACAAGCATCCTACTTATGATTAACCTCTATTGCAAGCATCTGCAACTACAACAAAAGTATTAAGGTAAACCTAACCATAGCATGAAACAGGTGGATCCAAATCAGCCCCTTACGAAGCAACGCATAAACTAGGGTTTAAGCTTCTGTCACTCTAGCAACCCATCATCTAATTATTACTTCCCAATGCCTTCCTCTAGGCCCAAATAATGGTGAAGTGTTATGTGGTCGACGTTCACATAACACCACTAGAGGCTAGACAACATACATCTCATCAAAATATCGAACGAATACCAAATTCACATGACTACTAATAGCAAGACTTCACCCATGTCCTCAGGAACAAACGTAACTACTCACAAAGCATATTCATGTTCATAATCAGAGGGGTAATAATATGCATATAGGATCTGAACATATGATCTTCCACCAAATAAACCAACTAGCATCAACTACAAGGAGTAATTAACACTACTCGCAATCTACTAGCACCAATCCCGGACTTGGAGACAAGAATTGGATACAAGAGATGAACTAGGGTTTTGAGAGGAGATGGTGCTGATGAAGATGTTGATGGAGATTGCCCTCTCCCGATGAGAGGAGCGTTGGTGATGACGATGACGATGATTTACCCCTCCCGGAGGGAAGTTTCCTCGGCAGAACAGCCTGTCGGAGCCCTAGATTGGTTCCGCCTTGGTTCCGCCTCCTAGCGGCGGAGTTTCATCCCGAAAGGTTCTCTTTGATTTTTTTCCTCCCGAAATACTTCATATAGAAGAAGATGGGCATCGGAGGGCCACCGAGGGACCAACGAGGAAGGGGGCGCGCCCAGGGGGGTAGGGCGCGCCCCCCACCCTCGTGACCAGGTGGGCTCCCCTCTGGTGTATTTCTTCCGCTCGGTATTTTTCATTTATTCCAAAAAGATGTTCCATGGAGTTTTAGGACTTTTGGAGTTGTGCAGAATAGGTCTCTAATATTTGCTCCTTTTCTAGCCCAGAATTCCAGCTGCCGACATTCTCCCTCTTTATGTAAACTCTGTAAAATAAGAGAGAATAGCCATAAGTATTGTGACATAATGCGTAATAACAACCCATAATGCAATAAATATCGATATAAAAGCATGATGCAAAATGGACGTGTCAACTCCCACAAGCTTAGACCTCGCTGTCCTCAAGCGAAAGGCCGATAACAATAAATATGTCCCCATGCTTAGAGGTAGAGGCGTCGATAAAAATAAAATACGGACATGAAGGCATCATGATTATTCTCATGACAGCAACATAGATGAATATTGTCATATGATTTCTTATGTTCAAGTAATAATCCATCCACAATATCAAGTAAGAATCAGAAACTTCATTTAAGACTAACAAACTAAATCTCAGTCATTGAAGCAATTGCAATTTATCATAACATTAGAAAGAGTCTATGTCAGAGCTATTTAGCAAGTCCACATACTCAACTATCACTTAATCCTTCATAATTGCTAACACTCATGCAATACTTGTGGTTACGGAGTTTCAACCGGACACAGAGAAAGATAGGGGCTTATAGTTTCGCCTCCCAACCACTTACCTCAAGGGTAAGGTCAACAATAATAACTCATGCCAACTTACACCCAATTAGATATATATATCAGAATCATTCCAACATGATGAGCTTGCCGAAGGATAAAATAAAAAGGGAAAGGTGAGAATCACCTTGACTCTTGCATAAGAAAGGTAATAGTAATAGATAGGCCCTTCGCAGAGGGAAGCAGAGGTTGTCATGCGCTTTTAGGGTTGAATGCACAAAATCTCAATGCGAAAGAACATCACTTTATATTGCCAATTATGATATGGACCTTTATTATGCAGTCCGTCGCTTTTATTACTTCCACATCATAAGATCGTATAAAGCTTATTTCTCCCACACCAATCAATCATACATATTTAGAGAGCAATTTTTATTTCTCACACCGATGACAACTTACTTGAAGGATCTTACTCAATCCATAGGTAGATATGGTGGACTCTCATGGCAGAACTGGTTTAAAAGGAATTGGAAGCACAAGTAGTATCTCTACTTGGTGCTGAGAATTGGCTAGCATGAGGGGGAAAGGCAAGCTCAACATGGTAGGTGATCATGACAACATACTTTATCTCAGATATAAGAAAACACAAATCATTACGTTGTCTTCCTTGTCCAACATCAACTCTTTAGCATGTCATATTTTAATGAGTGCTCCCAATCATAAGAGATGTCCATGATAATATATTTATATGTGAGACTTCTCTTTCTTTATTACTTTCTCTTAATTGCAACGATGACCAAAACTATGCTTGTCAACTCTCAACAACTTTTAATCATCATACTCTCTATATGTGAAGTCATCACTATCAATAAGATCAATCTGAACTCTTTTGTTTCTTTTTATTCTTTTCTCTTTTTCTTTTATTAATTCAAGATCATGGCAAAGCAATCAAGCCCTTGACTCAACACTAAACTTTATTATATAACTCACGGGCTCGATTACATAGAGAGATCAAAAGCAAAACTCACAACTAGATCATGCCAAACTTTATTCTACTAAATCAAGATACTACTAATAGGATCGAACTAAGATAAATGGTAAAGATAGGAGATGTGATGGTGATACGATACCCGGGCACCTCCCCCAAGCTTGGTAGTTGCCAAGGGGAGTGCCCATACCAGATGATTATTGCTCCTTTGTTGATGAGGAATGTGGTGGAGTCGGTGTAGACTTCTCCCTTAATTTACGCTTGAGGACAGAATTTTGGTTCCTCAAATCTTCAATCTCCCACTCCAGGGTTAATATCTTTTTGCATAGGCCCTGCTTATTTTCCTGCAAGAGTCAAAAAGGGATAAACTCAAACTTTGGTTTCTTTACTCTGGGAGACTTGACCTTTTGAACTCCACGTGCATGTCCCCGGGTTGGGGTAATGGAGCTTCATCCTCATCTGAACTCGTCTCCTCCTTCCCTTTAGGTTCATAGTCCTCCTCTTATTCCGTGGTCCAACCATCGTGTTCCACCTTTCCATAGACCTTAGGATTTGCTAAGTAATCAGCCACATAGCTCTCTCCTTCAGAATCCTGAGATGACATAATGATCTAATGTGCAGCAGAACAGCTCGAAATGAAAACAAAGTAGATTGCGTGATAGGGTGATCGAAACCTCCGGGAGATTATATAATGAATTTTTACTGACCAAAATACGTAACGTGCAAGAAAACGGAGTCCGGATGGCACACAAGGTGCTCACGAGGTAGGGGGCGCGCCCTCCACCCTCGTGGGGCCCTCGTGTCCTTCCCGGACTGCCTCTTATTTTTCTATTTTTCTAAATATTCCAAAACAGAGAAATATTGCCTTAAAAACTGTTTTGGAGTCGGTTTACTTACCGTACCACATACTTATGCCTTTTCGGAGACTGAAACGGTCTAGAAAGTGTCTCTTATGTATTCCTCCGGGGTTACGGTTTCTATAATACTAGTTTCAACATTTATGGGATTACCTGAGATATAATGTTTAATTCTTTGACCGTTCACCACCTTCGGACTCGTGCCTTCGAAGTTGTTGATTTTTATGGCACCGGACCGATAGACCTCCTCGATAACATAGGGGCCTTCACATTTAGAGAGAAGTTTTCCTGCAAAAAATCTTAAACGAGAGTTGTATAGCAATACATAATCACCTACATTAAACTCACGCTTTTGTATTCTTTTGTCATGCCATCTTTTAACTTTTTCTTTAAACAACTTGGCATTTTCATAGGCTTGGGTTCTCCATTCATCAAGCGAGCTAATATCAAATAACCTCTTCTCACCGGCAAGTTTGAAATCATAATTAAGCTCTTTAATAGCCCAATATGCCTTATGTTCTAGTTCGAGGGGTAAATGACATGCTTTTCCATAAACCATTTTATATGGAGACATACCCATAGGATTTTTATATGCAGTTCTATAGGCCCATAATGCATCATCAAGTTTCTTGGACCAATTCTTTCTAGACCTATTGACAGTCTTTTGCAAAATTAATTTGAGCTCTCTATTACTCAATTCTACTTGACCACTAGACCGTGGACGATAAGGAGATGCAATTCTATGATTAACATCATATTTAGCAAGCATTTTACGGAAAGTACCATGAATAAAATGTGAACCACCATCAGTCATTAAGTATCTAGGGACTCCAAACCTTGGAAATATAACTTCTTTAAGCATTTTAATAGAGGTGTTATGATCAGCACTACTAGTTGGAATAGCTTCTACCCACTTAGTAACATAATCAACAGCAACTAAAATATGTGTGTATCCATTGGAGGTAGGAAAGGGTCCCATATAATCAAAGCCCCAAACATCAAATGGTTCAATAACAAGTGAAAAATTCATAGGCATTTCTTGACGTCTACTAATATTACCTATCCTTTGACATTCATCACAAGATACGACAAACTTACGGGCATCCTTGAAGAGAGTAGGCCAATAAAAACCGGATTGCAATACCTTATGTGCAGTTCTATCTCCCGCATGGTGTCCTCCATAAGCTTCGGAGTGGCACTTGCGTAGGATTTGTTCCTGTTCATGCTCAGGCACACAACGTCTAATAACACCATCTACTCCTTCTTTATAAAGACTAGACGTCAACCCGTGCATCCGCACGGGCTAGTCCATTATAAATAGATGTATATAATTTTACCTTGCATTTACATCAGGTGGACGCAATATTCGATACAAATTAAAATGTAAAAATAATTAGAATATGGTTCTAATTTCTTGGAATAAATAACATAGACCAATGCATATTCGTTATCGTGTGATGAAAAGTAATTATTTCAATTAATTCCAAATCAGAAAATTTTCATATATGTACCAACTATTTTACATTATATTTAATTATGTAGTCATATTTTTTGGTCCTGATTGGTAGATATATAACACATATAATGTAGGAATACATGGTGCACTACAACATGTCAATACCAATTTCCTTTTGTACACATATTATTACCTAAATATTTTGAAGCACTAACTTATTCCTTGAAAAATATATTTGGTAACATACCTTATCTAAAAAGGATAGATATTTTCACCATCGATAAAATGTAGACTATCTTTTGCTTTTGTTAGTAGTGCGTGTGAAATCTTGTGTGCTTGTCAAATGATACCGTGTTAAAACTCGGAATGTCTCCTCTGAGGTCGATTACAAAAAAAAAGCAAAAGCTTATTCCGAAGGTCCAGAAAAATGTGCATGTAGATATGCGCTCCGAAACTTTAAAACATCATTAGGAATTTGTATTTTAACAAACAACTTACTCCTTAGTAACTTTAAAGTTTATGTTCTACTTACTGTTTTACATCTAGTTCCACATATTAGTCTCTTTTGTAACGTGCAAATAAATTTAGTAATAAAATGTTAGTACGGAAATTTTTATTTATGAAAAATACTCAGGATTTTCTCAAATCTAAATGAGAATTTTAACTTGTTGTTGTTGTTTTTTGCTATTTGAAGGCTGGGAGAAAAAGGCTTACGGTGGTACACTTTTTTATTAAAAATTGTGAAGATTAATAATAAGTGTATGCGTGTAAAAAAGATCCATTTTTACCACAAATATGCCAACGACATGTTTCTGTTGTCTTAATATTACCATGCACCCTTTTTTGCATATGCCTAAATAAATGTTAAAAGTTAGAAACAAATTCAGATCAAACTTAACTTATTTATATACATACAGTATAGGTAATAAGAAAAAGAAGTACGAACTTTTATAAAATGTGATAAATGTAAAGGCCCAATCCCAGGCATGCATGATCAAATGGATGTCATGGCCAATATAATCCATAAGGGATAAAAGGAAAACATTTGTCCACAAACTTTTGCTGATGCAAAACTATTATATATCATTCACTCATAAATTTGGAAGTTTTTAGCGCATGCCGATTTATATGCGTACTTCTATTTTCTCATATTCTTTCTTTGGATCATAACACTCAGAATTTCTAATGCACGGAGCTAGCAGGTGGCCTGCGAGAAAATATTGATCTGTAATAACTGAGAGTTTCGTGTTCCACTTAAAACCAACTCATACCTTTAAACCCGTCAATAAAAAAATCACCCAGACCATTAGTAGTATCATATGGAAGGAACTAAGAAATAGAATGATCTGATGAATAATGAAACTGGTTATAAGAAATAGCAGCCCAACACATCATTGGTAAATAATATATATTTGCACACTGCAGGCATGTGGTGATACGTGGACCGAAGTTTCATCCATAAAAAGCTAGCAAATACAAAACTGCAATGGGTTAGAGGAGGAGCGAGTACCTGCGGTTGTCAATCCAATCAACACAGATGTGTAAGATGTCATTGCCACACAGACAGTGTTGTTGCTGCCAATTGCTACTGTTTCTCCGGCCGGCAAGAGGTCATCAATCATACCAGTAGTAACAGACCATGTATTTCTTGTCTCTGTAGCCACATGTGCTAGCCATCGTCTCAAAAAATATACAGGTGCCATCTGAGTCTCCACACGGAAACGGTGCAGAAGATTATATGAGGTAGTGACAACAATAAAGGGAGAAGGAAGCGGGATGGGAGACATCCAAGAGAGATGAAAACAAAGGAAGACGTGGTCTTACTGGGCTGTGCTTCAGCCTTGAAGGGAGCAATGATCTTTAGAGCATGGGAAGAAGAAAGTGCAGAGAAGGTTGCTTCTGCACGGCTAGGTGCTAAAATGATAGAAATAATAGTTTGGTAGGATTTATTTTACATGCAAATTTGTAGATTTGAGACATGTAAAACATGGCACATTTGTCCGAAATGCTTTCAGCAGGTAGAAATTTGGCAGATACAGAAATATTATTACATTGACCATTTATTCTAGCAAATAAGAAAGAAGGATCTTCCTGTAGTTTCTTAGTTAAAAAATTCATGCAAACAATTAAGATATGCACGGTCATTGGAAACCTACCATTGGGAACCATGCCTTGGGGGAGCATGCTCAGACCTGCAAGTTGCCGCTGTCAATACCAATGACATGATTGTTGCCCTGGGTATCAATCTGTTGGCCATGTATGTGGATGACGACTAATCTTGTTCGGATGTCTACACCACCGCACGCTGCCACCACAGGGAGTATCAACATGACCACATCCATGAACGTCATTAAGATAGCAGCATGACCTACTTGTCAGCATGGCCGGCAGGAAGAGATTCACATGCAGTCTTCTCACTAAACTGCTCATCGAGAACGTAAGTAGATCAAACCTGCACATTCATGCCATTAACTTTGCTGCATCTATTTAAGAAAAGAACTTCCCTTAAATAAGAAGAAGAAGAAGAACTTTATCTTCAATTCTTCATTTGGAGATACATACGTACATCAGCCTCATCTGGAGATACATATGTATGAACTCCATTAAGATAGCAGCGTCACCTACTCGCCACCATGACCGGCAGAAAGCGATTCACGTGTAGTCTTCTCACTAAACTTCCCATTGATCTGGAGATACATACGTACAGCAGCCTCATGTGGAGATACATACGTACATACCTATAAGACCAGACTATGCAAGAGCCGATGATCAACTGCTGCTGGCCAATACTTGCCGTGACTCCTCGCATGTGCGCCTTTAATGCTTGACATCTGCGAGTATCTTCTGCAACTCCAAATCGAATAGGGTTTGGAGTGTGAGCTGCGGTGCCACCAGTCCAACGTAATTCCTCAACTCCACAACCTCAAGTATCCATGGTGGCCTCATTCTTCAAACTATCAGGGGTAAATGTCCAAATAGGAAGGATACATCAGCCATCTAGGATTCAGAAACTTGGAATACGAAGAGATTGAAAGATTGGAGAAGAAGAGAATTGAGGAGAGATGGATTGGGGATTGAGGGGAGATGAATTCCAGGTCTGCGGCAGCGCTGGCCATCTAGGATTCAGAAAGTTGGAGTAAGAAAAGATTTAAAGATTGGAGAAGAAGGGGGTTGAGGAGAGATTGATCGGGGATTGAGGGGAGATGAATTTCAGGTTGGCGGCAGCGCTGGGACGTGTAGATTGAAAGGGGAGACAGGTCGGGAGACATGTTTGCCCTCCGATCAGTAAATTAGGGTTTTGGTGATTTGTGGAATAGTAGATGGTCCAATCTCCTTTGTGAGAAAATTTGAGGAAGGTACGTGAGCCTTTCATGGGAAAAAAATCCTTTTGAGGAAGGTACGTGAGCCTTTCATGGGATTTTTTTTTTGTAGAATTGAAAAAAATTGTGTACATTAGAGGGTTATATGGATTGATCTAGACCGTAATAACTTGGTCCACCGGATTAACAGCTCGTATTTTCTAATTAACGTGAAAAATTTTAGGAAGTCACAAATTAGTATAGGTATATATATAGATAGATAGATGTGGGTCATCCCAAAAGTAATGTCTCAAATCATAGAAAAACTTTCTCTTTTGCTGATATGTGAAACTAGGTGGTATAAATTTAGCAACAATATAATTGGCATAATCAGCATACCAAGGAGTACTACCAGAAGTACTTATAACATTTAATTGTTCATCTAGAAAGCTATCATCAATAGGTAGTGGGTCATCAAGAATATTTCTAACCTAGACAAGTTGTCTGCAATGGGGTTCTCGGCTCCTTTTATATCAACAATATGCAAATCAAATTCTTGTAGCAAGAGAACCCATCTAATAAGTCTAGGTTTAGCATTTTTCTTTTTCATAAGATATTTAATAGCAGCATGATTAGTGTGAATAGTTACTTTAGAATCAACAATATAGGGTCTGAACTTATCACAAGCAAATACAACTGCTAAGAATTCCTTTTCAGTAGTAGCATAGTTTCTTTGAGCATTGTATAGAGTTTTACTAGCATAATGAATAACATTTAATTTCTTATCAACTCTTTGCCCTAGCACAGCACCTACAGCATAATCACTAGCATCACACATAATTTCAAAGGGTAAATTCCAATCAGGTGGCTAAACAATAGGTGCAGAGATCAATGCTTTCTTAAGTATTTCAAATGCTTCTACACAATCATCATCAAAGACAAATGGCATATCTTTTTGTAATAAATTAGTCAAAGGCCGGGAGATTTTGGAAAAGTCCTTAATGAACCTTCTATAAAAACCGGCATGACCAAGGAAACTCCTTATACCTTTGATGTCCTTGGGACATGGCATCTTTTCAATAACATCAACTTTGGCTTTATCAACTTCAATACCTCTTTTAGAAACTTTGTGCCCCAAGACAATTCCTTCATTAACCATAAAGTGGCACTTTTCCCAATTCAAGACAAGATTAGTTTCTTCACATCTCTGCAAAACTCGATCAAGATTGCTCAAGCAATCATCAAAAGAAGATCCATAGACAGAAAAGTCATCCATGAAAACTTCACATATCTTTTCACAAAAGTCAGAGAATATAGCCATCATGCATCTTTGAAAGGTAGCAGGTGCATTACATAAACCAAAAGGCATATGTCTATAAGCAAAAGTACTAAAAGGGCATGTAAAAGTAGTCTTAGATTGGTCTCTAGCAGACACATGTATTTGAGAGAATCCAGAATAACCATCTAGAAAGCAATAATGTGTATGTTTGCATAATCTTTCTAGCATTTGATCAATAAAAGGCAAGGGATAATGATCTTTCTTAGTAGCTTTATTTAATTTGCGGAAATCAATTACCATACTATAACCAGTAATAATTCTCTGTGGAATCAATTCATCTTTATCATTAGGAAGAACAGTAACACCTCCCTTCTTAGGGACACAATGAACAGGACTTACCCACGGACTATCAGCAACGGGATAAATTATACCTGCTTCAAGAAGCTTTAGTATTTCTTTTCTTACCACTTCTTTCATTTTAGGATTCAATCTTCATTGATGATCACGAACTGGTTTGGCATCTTCTTCCAAATTTATTTTGTGTTGACATAGAGTGGGACTAATGCCCTTAAGATCATCAAGCGTATATCCAATAGCAGCACGGTGCTTCTTCAGAGTTTTCAATAACCTCTCTTCTTCATGCTCTGAAAGGTTAGCACTAATAATAACAGGATATATCTTCTTTACATCGAGAAAAGCATATTTAAGACTATCAGGTAACGGTTTAAGCTCAAACACGTGATCACCTTAGGTGGAGGGGGATCCCCTAGGATTTCAATAGGCAGATTATGTTTCAGAATAGGTTCCTGTTTAAAGAATACTTCATCTATTTCCCTTCTTTCATTCATAAACATATCATTTTCATGGTCTAGCAAATAGTGTTCTAAAGGATCACTAGGAGGTACGGCAATAGAAGCAAGACCAATAATTTCATCCTTACAAGGCAATTCTTATTCACGATGTTGTCTACTAAACTTAGAAAAATTAAACACATGAGTCATCTCATCCAAGCCAACAGTAACAACATTATTTTCACAGTCTATCATAGCGTTAACAGTATTCAAGAAGGGTCTACCAAATATAATGGGACAAAAGCTATCTTGTGGGGAAGCAAGAACAAGAAAATCAGCTGGATATTTAGTTTTCCCACACAAGACTTCAACATCTCTAACAATCCCAACAGGTGAGATGGTATCTCTATTAGCAAGCTTAATAGTAACATCAATATCTTCCATCTCAGCAGGTGCAATTTCATGCTTAATTTCTTCATATAAATCACGAGGTATAACACTAGCACTTGCACCCATATCACACAAGCCATGATAACAATGATCTCCTATTTTACCAGAAATAACAGGCACGCCTACCACAGGTCTATGTTTATCTTTAACACAAGGTTTAGCAATTCTAGCAGTTTCACCGGTGAATTCAATAACATGCCCATCAATATTATCAGACAATAGCAATATTAGGTTCTACTTTGGCTTGCTCAGGAGGTGTATATGTTCTAATATTGCTTTTACGAACCACAGTTGAAGCTTTAGCATGATCCTTCATTCTAACAGGGAAAGGTGGTTTCTCAACATAAGAAGTGGGAACAATAGGATCATTATAAGTGACAATCTTTTCTTCAACTTTAGTGGGTGTGGCTACTTTTACTTCTATGGGAGGATGATATTTAAACCACTTCTCCTTAGGGAGATCAACATAAGAAGCAAATGATTCACAGAAAGAAGCTACTATATCGGAATCAAGGCCATATTTAGTGCTAAATTTACGGAAAATATCGGTATCCATAAAAGATTTAACACAATCAAACTTAGGTGTCATACCTGACTTCTTACCTTCGTCAAGGTCCCAATCTACAGAGTTGCGTTTAATTCTATCCAATAAATTCCATCTGAATTCAATAGTCTTCATCATAAAAGATCCAACACAAGAAGTATCGAGCATGGTGCGATTATTTTCAGAAAGCCGAGCATAAAAACTTTGAAGAATTATTTATTTCGAGAGCTCATGATTGGGGCATGAATATAACATTGATCTAAGCCTCCCCCAAGCTTGAGCGATGCTTTCTCCTTCGCGAGGCCAAAAATTATATATATAATTACGATTGCGATGAACAAGATGCATAGGGTAATACTTCTGATGAAATTCCAATTTCAACCTTTTATAATTCCAAGATCTCGTATCATCACATAGCCTGTACCTTCTTCTTAACAACATCATCGGTTATACCTGCAAGCTTAAATAATCCACAAACTTCATCCACATATATAAGGTGTTCATCGAGATGCTTTGTTCCATCTCCTGTAAAAGTATTAGCTAGCAGTTTTTTGAACATACCCGTAGGAACTTCAAAAGGAACATTTTCATAATCGGTAGGTTCAATAGGTTGAGGAGAAATTCTTTGCTCTACAGGTCGGGTTGAAGATACCCTGAAAAAGCCCCTCAGAGGATCACTTTCCATAGTAACAAGTGACAGTAAATTTCAGCACACTATATAATTTTTTCCTTACCAAATTCCACCTACCAAAGGCGCACCACTCCCCAGCAACGGCGCCAGAAAAGAGTCTTGATGACCCACAAGTGTAGGGGATCTATCATAGTCCTTTCGATAAGTAAGAGTGTCGAACCCAACGAGGAGCAGAGGAAATGATAAGCGGTTTTCAGCAAGGTATTTTCTGCAAGTACTGAAATAGTGGTAACAGATAGTTTTGTGATAAGATAAATGGTAACTAGCAACAAGTAACAAAAGTAAATAAAGTGTAGCAAGGGTGGCCCAATCCTTTTGTAGCAAAGGACAAGCCTATACAAACTCTTATATAAGGAAAAGCGCTCCCGAGGACACATGGGAATATCGTCAAGCTAGTTTTCATCACGTTCATATGATTCGCGTTCGGTACTTTGATAATTTGATATGTGGGTGGACCGGTGCTTGGGTGCTGCTCTTACTTGAACAAGCATCCCACTTATGATTAACCTCTATTGCAATCATCCGCAACTACAACAAAAGTATTAAGGTAAACCTAACCATAGCATGAAACATATGATCCAAATCAGCCCCTTACGAAGCAACGCATAAACTAGGGTTTAAGCTTCTGTCACTCTAGCAGCCCATCATATACTTATTACTTCCCAATGCCTTCCTCTAGGCCCAAATAATGGTGAAGTGTTATGTAGTCGACGTTCACATAACACCATTGAGGCTAGACAACATTCATCTCATCAAAATATCGAACGAATACCAAATTCACATGACTACTAATAGCAAGACTTCTCCGTTGTCCTCAAGAACAAACGTAAATACTCACAAAGCATATTCATGTTCATAATCAGAGGGGTAATAATATGCATATGGGATCTGAACATATGATCTTCCACCAAATAAACCAACTAGCATCAACTACAAGGAGTAACACTACTAGCAACCTACTAGCACCAATCCCGGACTTGGAGACAAGAATTGGATACAAGAGATGAACTAGGGTTTTGAGAGGAGATGGTGCCGATGAAGATGTTGATGGAGATTGCCCTCTCCCAATGAGAGGAGCGTTGGTGATGACGATGACGATGATTTCCCCCTCCCGGAGGTAAGTTTCCCTGGCAGAACAGCCTGCCGGAGACCTAGATTGGTTCCGCCTTGGTTTCGCCTCCTGGCGGCGGAGTTTCGTCCCAAAAGTTTTTCTCTGATTTTTTTCCTCCCGAAAGACTTCATATAGAAGAAGATGGGCATCGAAGGGCCACCGAGGGACCCACGAGGCAGGGGGGCGCGCCCAGGGGGTAGGGCGCGCCCCCCACCCTCGTGACCAGGTGGGCCCCCCTCTGGTGTATTTCTTCCGCTCGGTATTTTTCATTTATTGAAAAAAGATGTTTTGCGGAGTTTCAGGACTTTTGGAGTTGTGCAGAATAGGTCTCTAATATTTGCTCCTTTTCCAGCCTAGAATTCCAGCTGTCGGCATTCTCCCTCTTTATGTAAACTCTGTAAAATAAGAGAGAATAGCCATAAGTATTGTGACATAATGCGTAATAACAACGCATAATGCAATAAATATCGATATAAAAGCATGATGCAAAATGGACGTATCAACCTCTGAGCTCCATTTTTACCGAGATTTGTCTAGGTTTAGCGGTCCGTCACGCCCCGTCCTCGTCTTTACCGCCATCGATCGCCCACGCCGATCTCGTCGCCGGCACCACCGTGGTGAGCCTCTTGTTTTTATCTTCTTTCTGAAAGAAAGAAAAATCTTACTTTAGATAGATACTTGTCTAATTTTCTTACTTTTGACACACATAATTATATATAATGCACGCAGATGAACCGGCAATGGATGTACAGTGGTAGAGACACCTCTGAGTACATTAAGGGCGTGCATAATTTTCTCGAAGTGGCTGAGGCAAACAAGCAGAATGGTTTTATGTGTTGTGCATGCCCAAATTGTGGGAATACGAGGTCTTACTTTGACAAGAAAATCCTTCACACCCACCTGCTTTATAAGGGTTTCATGCCACACTATAATGTTTGGACGAAGCATGGAGAAATAGGGGTTATGATGGAAGACAACAAAGAAGAGGAGGACGATGACAACTATGTGCCCCCTGAATACGGTGATGCTGCAATGGGGGAAGCTGAAGATCAAGAGGAAGCTGAAGATCCAGAGGAACCAGACGATGTGCCCGATGATGATCTCCGCCAGGTCATTGTTGATGCAAGGGAAAAGTGCTAAAGTGAAAAGGAGAAGCTGAAGTTCGATCGCATGTTAGAGGATCACAAAAAAGGGTTGTACCCCAATTGCGAAGATGGCAACACAAAGCTCGGTACCGTACTGGAATTGCTGAAGTGGAAGGCAGAGAATGTTGTGCCTGACAAAGGATTTGAGAAGCTACTGAAAATATTGAAGAAGAAGCTTCCAAAGGAGAACCAATTGCCTGATAGTACGTACGCAGCAAAGAAGGTCGTATGCCCTCTAGGATTGGAGGTGGAGAAGATACATGCATGCCCTAATGACTGCATCCTCTACCGCGGTGCGTACAAGGATTTGAATGCATGCCCAGTATGCGGTGCATTGCGGTATAAGATCAGACGAGATGACCCTGGTGATGTTGAGGGCGAGCCCCGCAGGAAGAGGGTTCCTGCGAAGGTGATGTGGTATGCTCCTATAATACTACAGTTGAAACGACTGTTCAGAAACAAAGAGCATGCCAAGTTGATGTGATGGCACAGTGAGGACCGTAAGAAAGACGGGAAGTTGAGAGCACCCGCTGACGGGTCGCAGTGGAGAAAAATCGAGAGAAAGTTCTGGGCTGAGTTTGCAAGTGACCCAAGGAACGTATGGTGTGCTTTAAGCGCGGATGGCATTAATCCTTTCGGGGAGCACTGCAGCAATCACAGCACCTGGCCCGTGACTCTATGTATGTATAACCTTCCTCCTTGGATGTGCATGAAGCGGAAGTTCATTATGATGCCAATTCTCATCCAAGGTCCTAAGAAACCCGACAACGACATTGATGTGTACCTAAGGCCATTATTTGAAGAACTCTTACACTTGTGGAATGGAACAGGTGTACGTGCGTGGGATGAGCACATGGGGGAAGAATTTGACCTAAAGGCATTGCTGTTTGTGACCATCAATGATTGGCTTGCTCTCAGTAACCTTTCAGGACAGACAAACAAGGGATACCACGCATGCACGCACTGTTTAGCTGACATCCAAAGTATATACCTAGACAGATGTAGGAAGAATGTGTACCTGGGCCATCGTCGACTTCTCCCGAACAACCATCAATGTCGAAAGAAAGGCAAGCATTTCGAAGGCGAGGCAGATCACTGGAAGAAGCCCGCCATGCGCACCGGTGATCACGTACTTGCTATGGTCTCTCATTTACACGTAACATTTGGAAAGGATCCCGGCGGACTAGCTGTTCCGAATGACGTTGAGGGACACGCACCCATGTGGAAGAAGAAATCTATATTTTGGGACCTACCCTAGCTACTGGAAAGAGCTAGAGGTACGCACTTCAATCGACGTGATGCACGTGACGAAGAACCTTTGCGTGAACCTGTTAGGCTTCTTGGGCGTCTATGGGAGGACAAAAGATACACCTGGGCACGGGAGGACCTGCAACGTTTGCACGAAAAAGACGGCATGCCTCCAAAGCAGTATGAAGGTCCTGCCAGCTACACTCTTACCAAAGAATAGAAGGAAATCGTTTTTGAATGCCTGCTCAGTATGAAGGTCCCGACTGTCTTCTCGTCGAATATAAAGGGAATAATAAATATTCCAGAGAAAAAGTTCCAGAACCTAAAGTCTGATGACTGCCACGTGATTATGATGCAACTGCTTCCGGTTGCATTGAGGGGGCTTCTACCGGAAAACGTCCGATTAGCCATTGTGAAGCTATGTGCATTCCTCAATGCAATCTCTCAGATGGTGATCGATCCAGAAATCATACCAAGGCTAAGGAGTGATGTGGTGCAATGTCTTGTCAGTTTCGAGCTGGTGTTCCCACCATCCTTCTTCAATATCATGACGCACGTCCTAGTTCATCTAGTCGACGAGATTGTCATTCTGGGCCTCGTATTTCTACACAATATGTTCCCTCTTGAGAGGTTCATGGGATTCCTAAAGAAATATGTCAGTAATCGTGCTAGGCTGGAAGGAAGCATCTCCATGGGCCATCAAACAGAGGATGTCATTGGGTTTTATGTTGACTTCATTCCTGGCCTTAGGAAGATAGGTCTCCCTAAATCGCGGTATGATGGGAGACTGACTGGAAAAGGCACGCTAGGAGCGGACTCAATAATATGCAGGGATGAACACTACACAGTTCTACAGAACTCTACCTTGGTGACCCCGTATGTCGATGAACACAAGAACAGTCTGCGCTCCAAACACACGGAGTAGTGTGACGACTGCATTACATCTGAACACATCAGGACTTTCAGCAGTTGGTTGGAAACACGTCTCAGAGGTGACACCACTGTTTGTGATGAGTTGTACTCATTGTCCAGGGGACCATCTTCGACTGTATTGACTTGCAAAGGATACGAGATAAATGGGAATACATTTTACACGATCGCCCAAGATCAAAAGAGCACCAACCAAAACAGCGGTGTCCGCTTTGATGCAACAACCAAGAGGGGAAAGGACACATATTATGGATACATAATGGACATATGGGAACGTGACTACAGACATGATTTTAAGGTCCCTTTGTTTAAGTGCAAATGGGTCAATCTGTCAGGAGGCGGGGTACAGGTAGACCCACAGTACAGAATGACAACAGTGAATCTGAACAATCTTGGGTACACTGATGAACCGTTCGTCCTAGCCAATGATGTGGCATAGGTTATCTATGTGAAGGACATGTCTACCAGACCGAGAAAATGAAAAGATAAGGAAGCGAATACATCATACGATGAGCCAAAGCGCCACATAGTTCTTTCAGGAAAAAGGAACATTGTGGGAGTGGAGGGCAAGACAGACATGTCTGAAGATTATGAAAAGTTTCATGAAATTTCTCCTTTCAAAGTCAAGGCTGACCCAAGCATCCTGATAAACGATGAAGATTATCCATGGTTACGGCACAATAAGCAAATCACACAAGCGAAAAAAAGTGAAGACTTTCTCTCCACAACTATTATGATGATACCATGCCAACTATCAACCTTTTCTTAGTTCATTTGAAATGCCTGTTGTAACAAACGAGTTTCCGTATGAAATATTGATACTTCGAACCAAATTGTCCGTTTTGTACACGAAGTGCATCCAGTTTTTGTTGTAACCCTCTCTACTTTCTTGAACATGCTATGTGATGATGATACCATGCCAACTTTCAACCTTTTCAGAGTTCATTTCTAGTGCTTTTCAATTTCAGGGTCTTATAGGTCAAAATAAACAATAAATGCATGGAAAATAACAAATTTCATAAAAAAAATAAGTAATTAGAAACAAAATAAAATAAACTTCAATAAAATATATAAGTAGAAACAAAATAAAATAAACTTTAATAACATAAATAAAATTTATGAAACTAAAATTATCAACGTATTTTCGGTTCAAAACATTATAAGCAACCTCTAGTATTACTAAAAATAAAATTATATAAAATTGGTGCAACTAAAAATATCAAAGTTTTTTCTATTCAAAATCATTAAAAGCAAAAAGAATTTTCATAAAGAACTTTTTGTTAGAAAATTTAATAGCAAAAATAATTATCATAAAATAAACTAAATAAGTAATTAGAAACAAAATAAAAGAAAATAAGTAAGTATTTTGTTGTAAGTAGAAACAAAATAAAATAAATAATGCAAAAAAGAAAAGAAATAAACTCGGAAAAAATAAAAAAAAGCCAGCTACTGGGCCACCACGGCCTGAATACGACTAGAAACCCAAGCATGGGCCAGGATTCAGGCCCGTAGAAGGCCCAATAGGCCCACAGGCAGATACAGTGTGTTTAGGCCCGAAAGCCTGCATTTGAGAGGAGCTCGAGAGGGCAGCGGGAGTGGGGCTTATAAACCACTCTTGAGCTCCCTCAGCTAGCGAGGTGGGACTAAACTTTCGTGCCGCGATGCGGGCAACACAAGGGCTTTAGTCCCGGTTGGTGCCACCAACCGGTACTAAAGGCATACATTGGTATCGGTTCGTGGCACCAACCAGTACCAATGCCCCCCTTTTAGTCCCGGTTTGCGCCACCAACCGGGACCAAAGGCCTCTGCTTCCCGCCCTTTGGGCTGCTGAAAAGAGGCCTTTGGTCTCGGTTGGTGGCACCAACCGGGACTAAAGGCGGGATTTGATACCGGTTCGTGCCACGAACCGGGACTAAAGCTTTTCCTATATAAGCCAGGACTTAGCATTTTTTCAGATTTCATCCCCAGTTGCCGCTCGACGACGCCGACGACCTCCTCGACGCTGCCAAGCTGTCCCGCCGCCGTCGTCGTCACCCGTGCCCCCGAGCCCACGCCAACGCAGTCCGCCGCCCTCGAGCCCACGCCGTCGCCGGCCACGCCCCTAAGCCACGCCCCGACGCAGTCGCCGCCCCGCGCCGCCCTGCCCCTACGCTGCCTCCTTGTCGTCATCGCCGCGCACCCTGTGAGCGCCGCCCCGATCCCCTCCTCCTCCTCCTCCTCCCTGTAATGACCGCCGCCGCTGCCGCCGTGCTGCCGCGCCACCTGGCTATTATATATGTGTAGTTTAGATTTGTAATTTAGTTGTATTAATTTGGATGTGTAGTTAGATGTGTAGTTAATTTAGTTGTTGTAATTTAGATGTATTAATTTAGATGTGTAGTTTAGATTTTTTTAGTGATATTATTATTGAATATGCAAATGTTTGTATGTTCATATATATGCAAAGAATATATCAATTTCTTCATAGAATTTTTATGATTTTTTTCTGTTGTAATTTTGTTCATAGAATTTTTATGATTTTTTTGTTCATAGAATTTTCTTTGTCAATTTATGTATATGTTCATATTGTGAAGGAATCTGAAAATTGTGTATGATCAAAGTCATTTATGTATGTTCATTGAGGGAGTCCTGGATTAGGGGGTGTTCGGATAGCCAGACTATAACCATTGGCCGGACTCCTGGACTATTACTAAACAGTATAACGCAGCTAGCTACGCACTTCCTCAGCGATTTCACATTTTTTGCCGTTGGATCACGGTACTGGACGTTCCAGATCACAGTAGCCGGGCCGCTGCTCCGCGCGGTGACCTAGGGGTCCTCTCGTTAATTGGGCCGTTTGACCATGTTATCCACAGAAGGGCCCAAAAGGAGAACCGTTCAGGCGTGGATTCCCTGCCTCTCTCCATTGCTCACGAAACCGTGTTCCTCTCCGCCGCCGCCGCCGTCGTTGTACGCCGGAGAAGGAAGCCAGGCTGGTGGGGGCACAAGGAGAGGTGTGAGTTCGTTCGCCCTCTTCATGGCCTGAGGCTTCAACGAAACTCCCACGCATGGAGCTCCTCCTCGACCCCTCCCTGCTGGTACAGTGGTACCATCTCCCCCGCCACGAACCACTATCTTCCTCATCTTCCGTTCCACTCTCCCTCCTCGTGGCAGATTCTTTCCCATGCCATCGTGGATAGCATATGCATCGTCATTGAATTGATTGATACGCAAACACACCATCTTCTAACTAACTGGTTGGTCAATTAGTTTGATTAGGAGTTGATAATAGTTTGGATTTGAGATTACTGCACCTCTTCTAAAAAAACTAATTTTCCTAATGTTTATGCATCATCAAGTGGGCAAGTTGGCGTGGATTTGACCTGGGTCGCGAGTTAATCTGCATATCACAAAAAAAATCAAAGGTGCAGGGAAAGATTACACAATGCACCATGTGGCATCAGTGATCACATCAAGTTATAAGCAGACAAGATTTTCCTTTTAGATATTAGATAGTGGAGGAATTGTGGACACCGGCAGCAACAGCATTCTCAATATATTTTAGACAGTGTTGATGATGTCCATGTGCTCTATAATTGACCATGTATTTAGATGTCGATTTATGTAGCATATAGATTGTGATGGCAAGTTTCCAGTGCAGTTTCTAAATTCCATGTGGCACATAAAAATGATAACGTACAATCTGCAAAGGCTGAAACAAGGTATACTTTCCTATCACATGTCTTTCTTCTTTGCAGAGGCCGGGGGCTTTCCTCCTTTTCAATAAAAAAATATCTTTCTTCTCACAAAAATCATGTGCTCTCTTCTACACTAAGTTGCACTTGCCATCATCGGAAAATCATTATACATTTCAGCCATAAATCATCTGACGTTGAAAGCTATAATAGCTTATTGACCGGATCTGCCATTTATGGACTTGCCTTCTACCAAATGTGATTATGTTTCCGCACTTTGTAAATCATTTGTGTCCTCGTGATCTCCTTTGTTTGTAGGTGAATACAGCAGCTATAGCTGGTGAGCTCCTGCACATGGGTTCTGACAGTACTCCTCAACCCCCTTCCTGCCTGGTTGCTTTGGGATGAAAGGATTATTATAGTCGCGACTTAATAGACCGCAGCAGCGAGAATACCTTCTGATCTTAAAGTTCTGGAACTTTGTTTTGAATTCGAACGTGTGGAATGGGCAGAAAAAATGGTATAAGAATGTACTTTATCAAATTCTATGGCAACTTCACTGAGGGAAAAAAAGCTTATGAACTTATAACTTTTTAGTGAGCTGGTGTAGTTCGATGTTCTATGGGATAATAGCACCGTGTTAATAATCAGTATAATATATACTATTGCTTTCATTGTTATTACATTGTTGTCTATATTGATGAAAACTATCAAAGTACATGCTTTTTATTTCGAAGTGGATCTGATCACCACAATCGGGTCCCAAACTTTGCTGATTTTGTGTCAATCATTCAGAAATTTGTTGATAGAGCTATGTTCTACACATGTGTATCTTTGGTTTTGAAAAATGATTAGAATTCCCGATTTATTGCTGACAAATTTATACCAGTAAGTTTGTAAAGTTTAATTATAATGTTATGCGTCTTCATTTGTTATTGGAAATTCCAATCTCTCTGTATAAAGAAATATAAGACCGTTTAGATCATGATCTAAACAATTATATATTTCTTTACAGAGGGAGAATTTATTAACGGTAATTCCTGTCTATTTTTCATACAAATGGGAGGGCGCGACAACGTGCGCTTTCATGGTCTAGTGAAGATACAAGATTGAAGACTTCGTCCCGTGTCCGGATGGGACTTTCCTTGGCGTGGAAGGCAAGCTTGGCGATACGGATATGTAGATCTCCTCCCATTGTAACCGACTTTGTGTAACCCTAGCCCTCTCCGGTGTCTATATAAACCGGAGGGTTTTAGTCCATAGGACGAAGAACAACAATCATACCATAGGCTAGCTTCTAGGGTTTAGCCTCTCTGATCTCGTGGTAGATCCACTCTTGTACTACCCATATCATCAATATTAATCAAGAAGGAGTAGGGTTTTACCTCCATCGAGAGGGCCCGAACCTGGGTAAAAACATCGTGTCCCTTGTCTCCTGTTACCATCCGCCTAGACGCACAGTTCGGGACCCCCTACCCGAGATCCGCCGGTTTTGACACCGACATTGGTGCTTTCATTGAGAGTTCCTCTGTGTCGTCATATTTAGGCCCGATGGCTCCTCCGATCATCAACAGTAATGCGATCCAGGGTGAGACTTTTCTCCCCGGACAAATCTTCATATTCGGCGGCTTTGCACTGCGGGCCAATTCGCTTGGCCATCTGGAGCAGATTGAAAGCTACGCCCCTGTCCATCAGGTCAGATTTGGAAGTTTGAATTACATGGCCAACATCCGCGGAGACTTGATCTTCGACGGATTCGAGACGCAGCCGGGCGCGCCGCACTGTCACGATGGGCATGACTTAACTCTGCCGCCGAACAGTGCCCTGGAGGCCGCGCCCGCATTAGCTCCAGCCCTTGGCTCGGAGCCAACCGTGCCGATCGAGGACGGGTGGCTAGACCCCGCCTCAGGGGCCGCAATCTCTATGGCGATCGAGACAAACACCAGCCTTATCCTCTGCAAAGCCCGTGACTCCAAGGTGCCGGACTCTTCTCCGGACTCCAAACCCTCCGCGCCCCTGCCAATCAAATCCGATTGGGCGTCGATCATGGAATTCACCGCCGCGGATATCTTTCAGCACTCGCCCTTCAGCGACATTCTGAATTCACTAAGGTCTCTCTCTTTGTCAGGAGAGTCCTGGCCGGATTATGACCGGCAGGATTGGGATGCGGACGACGAAGAAATTCGATGCCCACCCACCACCCACTTCGTAGCCACTGCCGATGATTTAACCGACATGCTAGACTTCGACTCCGAAGACATCGATGGTATGGACGACGATGTAGGAGACGAACAAGAACCAGCGCCTATAGGGCACTAGAAATCCACCTCATCATATGACATATACATGGTGGATACACCCAAAGAAGGCAATGGCGACGGAGCAGCAGGGGATGACCCCTCAAAGAAGCAACCTAAGCGCCGACGTCAGCGGCGCCACTCTAAGTCCCGCCAAAACAAAAATGATGATACCGGCACGGGAGATAATAACACCCCGGACAGTGCCGAAGACAACTCCATCCAGCAGGATTCAGCGTAGGAGGATGGAGAAGCCAGCCCCCCTGAGAGGGCGGCAGACAAGGAGGAAGAGGATGATAATTACATGCCTCCCTCCGAAGACAAGGCAAGCCTCGGCGACGATGAATTTGTCGTGCCTAATGATCCCGTCGAACAGGAGCGCTTTAATTGCAGGCTTATGGCCACGGCAAGTAGCCTTAGGAAAAAACAGCAAGAGCTTAGAGCTGATCAAGACTTGCTAGCCGACAGATGGACTGAAGTCCTTGCGGCCGAGGAGTACGAACACGAACGCCCCTCCAAAAGCTACCCAAAGCGCAGGCTGCTACCCCGATTAGAGGAGGAAGCACTTAAACCTGCATCACCAGCGGATGATGCGGCTGACCGGCCACCTCGCGGCCGCGACAGAGAGGCCTCTCGGCCCTCCACTCAAGCCGCACCCCGGCGTCGCTCAAAAAATATCAAGGCACGGGGAAACGCGCTAGACCTGCGAGATATGTTGGAGGGCAAGGCAAGTCAAACAAGATCGATCTACGGATCACGCGGGCGCCCCACGACACGAGACGATAACCGTCACGCCGGATACAGTAAATCCGGTCGGGCCGAACACAGCAGACAAAGCTCATTTGAGCTACGTCGTGATATAGCCCAGTACAGAGGTGCCGCACACCCACTATGCTTCACAGATTAAGTAATGGATCATCAAATCCCAGAGGGTTTCAAACCCGTAAACGTTGAATCATACGATGGCACAACAGATCCTGTGGTATGGATTGAGGATTATCTCCTTCATATCCACATGGCCCGTGGCGATGATCTACATGCCATCAAATACCTCCCACTCAAGCTTAAAGGACCAGCTCGGCATTGGCTTAACAGCTTGCCAGCAGAATCAATTGGTTGTTGGGAGGACCTGGAAGCCGCATTCCTCGACAATTTCCAGGGCACCTATGTGCGACCACCAGACGCCGATGACTTGAGCCACATAATTCAGCAGCCAGAAGAATCTGCCAGACAATTCTGGACACGGTTCCTAACCAAGAAAAATCAAATTGTCGACTGTCCGGACGCAGAGGCCCTAGCAGCCTTCAAGCATAATATCCGTGACGAGTGGCTTGCCCGGCACCTTGGACAGGAAAAGCCGAAATCCATGGCAGCCCTCACGACACTCATGACCCTCTTTTGCGCGGGAGAAGACAACTGGCTGGCTCATAGCAACAACATGACCAAGAGTCCTAGTAATTCGGATACCAAGGACAGCAACGGCAGGTCGCGTCGCAATAAGCACAAGCGCTGCATTAACAGCGACAATGCTGAAGATACGACAGTTAATGCCGGATTTAGAGGCTCTAAACCCGGTCAGCGGAAAGAGCCATTCAAAAGAAATACTCCGGGCCCATCCAGTTTGGACCGAATACTCGATCGCTTGTGCCAGATACATGGCACCCCCGAAAAACCAGCCAATCACACCAACAGGGATTGTTGGGTGTTCAAGCAGGCCGGCAAGTTAAATGCCAAAAACAGAGATAAGGGGCTGCATAGCGACGACGAGGAGGAGCCCCGGCCACTGAACAATAGTGGACAGAAGGGCTTCCCCCCACAAGTGCGGATGGTGAACATGATATATGCAACCCACATCCCCAAAAGGGAACGGAAGCGTGCACTCAGGGAAGTATATGCGTTGGAGCCAGTCGCCCCGAAGTTCAACCCATGGTCCTCCTGCCCGATAACTTTTGATCGAAGGGACCACCCCACTAGCATCCGCCATGGCGGATTCACCGCATTGGTCCTAGACCCAATCATTGACGAATTTCACCTCACTAGAGTTCTTATGGACGGCGGTAGTAGCCTGAACCTGCTTTATTAGGATACAGTGCAGAAAATGGGCATAGATCCCTCAAGGATTAAACCCACAAAAACAACCTTTAAAGGCGTCATACCAGGTGTAGAGGCCAACTGTACAAGCTCAGTTACACTTGAGGTGGTCTTCGGATCCTCGGATAATTTCCGAAAGAGGAGTTAATCTTCGACATAGTCCCATTCCGTAGTGGCTATCACGCACTGCTCAGACGAACCGCATTTGCAAAGTTCAATGCGGTGCCACACTACGCATACCACAAGCTCAAGATGTCAGGCCCTCGAGGAGTCATTACGGTCAATAGAAACACCGAACGCTCTCTCCGAACGGAGGAGCATACGGCGGCCCTCGCAGCGGAAGTACAAAGAAGCCTCTCGAGGCAATTCTCCAGTCCGGCTATTAAACGTCCGGACACCGTCAAGCGCGCCCGGAGTAACCTACAACAAGACCACCTGACACGCTCCGAGCAAGCATAGCAATGTGGCCCCAACCCCAGCCCTCGCGAAAAGGCGAAATCAGTGCCACGCGTACATAATTATGCTCTGTAGATACCATGGGCACAGGGGGAGGGGCACCATCATGGCACGCCCGAAACGCGGCTTAACCGCACTAGGGGCTGTCGATTTTGTCATTTTTTCTTACTTTCAGGACTCCACTCTCCGGAGAATCGCGTCGGCAGTACAATTGTCGCACAAACAATACAACCACCATGGAAGCAGAAAGCTACGCCGCGCTATGGAACTCCTAGGTGGTCTCTATAACGAGCAGTATACCTGTTTCACATACCAGTCCACAGCCTGCCCCTGGAAGGGACATGTTAAATAGTCCCATCTCGTGCTTACCGCACTATTTGTATCGTTCTGCTTTTGCAGCAGCCGTTTAAAATAAACAATGCTTAGCTTCAGCTTATTATTACATTTTCTATTTTTTCTTTTTATATATATGTTCATTCATGACATTCAGCACCCGTACACTCTGGTACGGCCAATACGCCAGGGGCTTAAGCGTACCCCATAACACGGCATGAGAAGACCTAACACTGTTGACAGTGCGACACCCCGAACTTATAGCACTATATGCATCAGCTCCGAATCATGTCTTGGGTCGATAGTTGGGTTTGCCCGGCTCCTATGTTTTGGTACCTTACGTTCCGTTCTGTCGGCTAAGGTAGCGCTAGGAGAACTACTGCGATTGTCCCCCGGTTCAGCTGGGCTAAGCACCTCAGTAGAGAAAGCTAAAACTGACTGTCATGATAAGGCGAGAGCTGGTCGCTGTTCGAGAGGTTTTGAGTCCCTAAAGACTTATGCCGCTTAGAGCGAGAAGCCGGTCTGTCCGGCCTAGGCGTGGATAGCGCCCCAATTCGGCCTTCCGAATATAGGGGCATCGCCAAAATTTAAAATTATAGAATTCTCTGGCTAAGTGAGTGCGATAAAGCATTATAGTCCGATTGCCTTGTTCGTTGCGCTGAACACCTCCCTCGAAGGACCCAAGAATGGGAAAAAGAGTTCTCAGATTTACCCTGAACACCCCAGCACTCGTGGCATGGGGGCAGAAGCCGATGACTCGGAATCTCTTAGATTTGATAAACAGCTGTACAAAACGCAATATTTTAAATTCACAAAAAGCGTTGCATAGCGCATATGAACAATTTTTCATACAAACAGGATCACACAAGCAAGTTCACTCAAATATTACATCTTTTGAGCACTCGTCCGCCATAAGGCGGGCACCCTTCAGGACGCCCTCGTAGTACATCTCGGGATGACGGTGCTCCTTGCCTTGCGGCGGCCCCTCCTTCACAAGCTTTTCAGCATCCATCTTGGCCCAGTGTACTTTCACACGGGCAAGCGCCCTGCGTGCACCCTCGATGCAGACGGACTGCTTGATGACCTCCAACAGGGGGCAGGCGTCTATGAGCCGCCTCACCAAGCCGAAGTAGCTCCCAGGCATAGCCTCTCCAGGCCACACATCCGGACTATCAGACCTTCCATGGCCTGTTCGGCCGCCTTATGGAGCTCGACCAACTGCTTCAGCTGGTCTCTTAGGGGCACCGGATGTTCGGCCTCAGTATACTGAGACCAAAACACTTTCTCCGTCGAGCTTCCCTCCTAGGCTCGGTAGTGCATTACAGCATCTGACACACTACGGGGAAAATCTACGAATGCTCCTGGAGAGCTCCGGACTCGGGTAAGTAACAAGTAATTTACTTTCACATTCTTGCTTTGCATAATGTATGCCTTACCCGCCGCTATCTTCTTTGCCGCCTCAATATCCTGGAGGGCCTTGTGGGCTTCGGCCTTGGCCTGCTTCATGCTCTCGAGGGCCGCGGCAAGCTCGGACTCCCGCGTCTTCGAGTCAAGCTCCAAACTCTCGTGCTTCTTCACGAGAGCCTGGAGCTCTTGCTGCACCTCTTCTACCCGAGCCTGGTGCTTCTCACGCTCGGCGCACTCCTTGGCCGCCTTGTCGTTGGCCTCGGACAGTGCTCGCTTCAGCGTTGCCACCTCGGTCGTGGCCCCTGGTAAATTCACGATGATCCTATCATTTTGCAACCAACTTTTTTTTTCTTTTTCTGTATACACAGACAAGGTACTACTTACCTTCGTTCTCCTCGAGCTGCCTCTTAGCAAGGACGAGTTCTTTCTCGGACCTCTTGAGGCCCTGCCTTAGTGCGGCGACCTTCGCAGTCAGTGCGGTAGAAGTCAGCAGCGAAGCCTGCATATAGACATACTTCTATTAGACTCCTGCAGATATCATTTGACCCTCTATTCGGCTTTTCTTTCCGAACACCAAACAGAGCATCAGGGGCTACTGTCTATGTGGTAACATTTTTCATATACTTTATAACACTTACCTCAAAGCCTGTTAGAAGGCTGGCACAGGCTTCAGTCAGTCCGCTCTTGGCGGACTGAACCTTCTTAACCACCGCACTCATAATAGTGTGGTGCTCTTCATCAATGGAGGCGCCATTAAGCGCTTCCAGCAGATTGTCCGGTGCCTCTGGTTGGACAGAGGTCACCGGCACGAACGACTTGCCCCTCTTTATAGGGGGGCGCCTGCTGGAGTCGGGAACCACTGTAGGTTCCGGTACGGTGTCCGGCTGCAGGCCAGACTTGGAGCCCAAGGGAGTCTTGCTCCCTGCACGCCTAGAGTCCGGAAGGTCGCCTTGAAGCGCCTCCAAGACTACCTCCCCACGGTTTCCCATGGGGCAAGGGGAGGAGGCGGTCGGAAGTGAATCGCTATTCATCTCCGACGAGTCCAAATAATCGTCCGATGAAGATACGTCGATACGGGCTCGAGACGGGCTGCGTTTTGTGTTCGACATTAGGAGAAGCGGTGCAATAAAAGTATGCTATGAGTTACTCTGGCATCCGAATACTTACGACTTCGCCAGGGGCTTGGCCCTGGGTAACCACTCGTCTTCGCTGTAGGCGGCGGCGGTGGAACAGTACGGAAGGAGAATCCTTCCCTTCTTGGACCCTTCGGCCTCCTCGGTTGGGGAGGCCTTCCTTTTCCATTCTCCCCTGGCTGGAGGGGGAGAATCTTCCTCTTCTTCCTCCTTCCCTTCATGGGAGGAGAGCGCTTGGGAGTGTTCAGACGATGAGTCCGATATAACCCGGTGCCGGAGACCTTTCCTGGTCCACGCGGCCTTCTTCTTGGCCTTCTTCTCCGGCACCTTGTAAGGTGACGGAACCAGCATCTTGGTTAGACGAGCATCTGTTGGATCTTCGGGCAGAGGCGCCGGACAGTTGATCTGTTCGGCCGTCTTCACCTAGACCTGTCAATGGTACGAGGGTTTGGATCCCACGCATAATTATACTGGGGAAAAATAAATAACCCGTAAATAATGAAAGAGCTTACCGAGCTAGAATGGCGCTCCGCGCTGAGTCCGCGATCCTTCATAAGGGAAGGGGGGACCTCGGCGCTCTTGAACAGCACCCTCCAGACGTCCTCATGCGTCATGTCGAAGAGCCTACTCAGGGTCTGGTGTTGGGCCTTGAACTCCCATAAATAAAACGCTCGTTGTTGACATGGGAGGATCCGGAGGATGAGCATGACCTGGACCACGTTGGAAAGCTTGAGTTTCTTGTTTATCAGATCATGGATGCAGGTCTGGAGTCCGGTCAGCTCTGCCGGATTACCCCAGAGCAGGCCCTTCTCTTTCCAGGAGGTGAGCCGCATGGGGATTCTGGATCAGAATTCGGGGGCCGTAGCCTAGTTGGTGCCGCGCGGCTCGGTGATGTAGAACCACCCCGATTGCCACCCCTTTATGGTCTCCACATAGGAGCCCTCGAGCCAGGTGACGTTGGAAATCTTGCCCACCATGGCGCCTCTGCACTCCGCCTGTTGGCCGCCCACTACCTTCGGCTTGACGTTGAAGGTCTTCACCCATAGGCCGAAGTGGGGTTTGATGCGGAGAAAGGTCTCGCACACGACGATAAACGCCGAGATGTTGAGGATGAAGTTGGGGGCGAGATCGTGAAAATCTAGGCCGTAGTAGAACATGAGCCCGCAGACGAATGGGTAGAGAGGAAATCCCAGTCCGCGGAGGAAGTAGGGAAGAAATACTAGCCTCTCACGGGGCTCTGGAGTGGGGATGATCTGCCCCTTATTTGGGAGCCGGTGTGCGATATCCTTCGACAGATATCCGGCTCCCCTAAGTTTTTTTTTGTCTCCCTCCGTGACGGAGGAGACCATCCACTTGCCTCCTGCTCCGGACAAGCCTAGAGAAGGTTGAGGTGGGGAATGCGGACTTGGGCGCTGGAGCTCGAGTGCGCGGAAATGGATGAGCAAAGGAGAAGGAAGGCGTGGGTGAAAAGGTGGATCCTTATCCACTTATATTGGCGGACGAAACTATATATGCGCCCCCACCAGCCTAGTAAAACTCGCTTATCCCCCAAGCACCATAATCAATGGCGCGGTTGGGTTACCCACGTCCGTATTGATGAGAATCCCGTAAATAAAGGGGACACGATCTCTGCTTTGACAAGACGTGCCAAGGAAACCGCCTCGCAAAACACGCTGAGGTGGGACAGTAAAAACGGTTCGAATGAAGGCTTGGCTGTGGTGTGATGACACGCTACGGAATATGTCAGCAGGCTAGATTTGTGTAAATACTATTCTCTCTATGGCAAGTATGTGGAACTTATTTTGCAGAGCCGGACACTATCTTTGTGTTCAAAATCTTCTATGAAGTATTCGGAGGAGGAACCCGCCTTGCAATGCCGAAGACAATCTGCGCGTCGGACTCGTCGTCATTGAAGCCTGGTTCAGGGGCTACTGAGGGAGTCCTGGATTAGGGGGTGTCCGGATAGCCGGACTATAAACTTTGGTCGGACTCCTGGACTATGAAGATACAAGATTGAAGACTTTGTCCCGTGTCCGGATGGGACTTTCCTTGGCGTGGAAGGCAAGCTTGGCGATACGGATATGTAGATCTCCTCCCATTGTAACCGACTCTGTGTAACCCTAGCCCTCTCCGGTGACTATATAAACCGGAGGGTTTTAGTCCATAGGACGAAGAACAACAATCATACCATAGGCCAGCTTCTAGGGTTTAGCCTCTCTGATCTCGTGGTAGATCCACTCTTGTACTAACCATATCATCAATATTAATCAAGCAGGAGTAGGGTTTTACCTCCATGGAGAGGGTCCGAACCTGGGTAAAAACATTGTGTCCCTTGTCTCCTGTTACTATCTGCCTAGACGCACAGTTCGGGACCCCCTACCCGAGATCCGCCGGTTTTGACACCGACATTCATATTTAGAAGAAAAAGAAGGAGAGAAAAAAATAAAATAAGAAGAGGAAGAAGGAGGAGAAGAAGAAGAATAAGAAGAAGTGGAGAGAAAGAAGAGGAGAAATAAATAAGAAGATGAAAAAGAAGAAGAAAAAGAGTAGAAGAAGAAGAAATAGAGGAGAAGAAGAAGAAATAGAATAATATATTATTCTTTTTTTCTTCTTCTCCTCTATTCCTTATTCTCCTCTTTTTTTTTCTTTTTTTCTTCGATCTCCTCCTCTATTCCTTTCTTCTTCTCCTCTTTTTTTTCTTCTTCTTCCTCTTCTTATTTTTTTATCAGGTATGTCATTGTCGATATACGTACCCCCCTCCCCGATAACTTTTAGTAAGTACTACTTAGAAAGTGTTTAATAGAATTAGTTAGAAAAATAATTGAACTACTTAAACTAGCTAGTTTATTTTTAGTAAGTACTACTTTATTCTATTTATAGTAAGGAAATTAATAGAACTAGTTTGTTATTTTAGTTAAAGCAATTATTCCCGCATCGACGTCAATGATGCCTATCCCGCATCCTCGTCGTCGACTCGGTGGAGGAGGCTGGCTTGATCAGAGGGGCCATGTCTGGGACTGGGCTCCGCCGGGCTGGTTTTGGGAGGTGATACCTTCCAGGGGGCCTAGGTTGGTGAGGAGCCAGCCCGTCGTTGACCCGATCCTTGTTTGGTGGCCGTCGCGTGGGCTAGTAACGGTGTTGAGGCTTCCAGACACCGCGGAGGTGGTACGTCACCGTGTCAGCGAGGAGGACCAGCACGTCCGTCACTACATGGTTGCGTTGGAGGGCAGGTTCGACAATACCTGGCAGGTTCTTCAAGGATCTCACTGGAGCTATGATCCTATGATGGCTCCTTCCCTTTGGATGTCCACCGCCCTCGCCGATACCCATCGGGCGCTACGGTTCTAGCTGTACTGACGATATGTATGATAGTATTCGAGGTGTATTAGTGATAATATTCGACGATGTATGGACGCATGGAGATGATGTAGTTTTTATTATAATTGAATGCATCCTAATTTGAATACTACTTTATTTTGCGATTTGATTTTGCTTGTTGAATGCTCAAATTGGAAAACTACTCCTACTTTGAATGCTAAAATTGGAGAGCACTATGCAAGGCATATGCATATGATTAGTTGATATCTTATAGGGGTTTTGTTTTCGCAGAAATCAGGGAGCCCCCGGCCCCTCCATCATCCCCGTCGTCGTCCCCGTCACCGACCCCCTCCGACATCGAGGTGAGACCAGCCAAATCCTCTTTTAGAAAGATAATTAAACGATATTTTGGGTTGACTTTAAGTCTGTCGAGTCTCCACCATATATGAGAGGACGAAGAATCCCGACTGTTGTCGTGGGGTAGCTTCTCCTTCGTTCCCGTGTGCTAGACTATTTAGTGTAATGCACTTGGGAACGAAAGGAGGAGCTACCATCACCGACGGTCGCAAATGTCAGAGAGGAATTAGTGAGGGAGAGTTCCACCATATATATATGAGAGGACGAAGAATCTCGGTTGTTGTCGTGGGGGTCGCTTCTCCTTTGTTCCCGTGTGCTAGACATTTTGGTGTGATGCACTCGGGGACAAATGGAGGAGCGACCATCACCAACGGTCGAATGTATACACCACGTGAGCTGAGAGTTTTCAAGAAAAGACTCGATAAACCGATAGTCAACCCGTGATGAATAATAATGATCTAATTTAGTTTTTGTAGTACATATATTTAATTGTACAAGTTTAATCTTTGAATTATGAACGTAGGAAATGTCATCGTCGGACGACGGAAGTCTCCCGGGGGAGTGCGGGTGGTGCCACGACGATCGAGGTTTGTGCGACATGCCTCACCTAGACGATGATCGGCGCTTCAGCATTAAGCTCGAGGAGACCTTCGATGTTGAAACGGTACACAACGGCGATAAGTGTTTTTTTCGTAATTAAGCATGACTTCAACTATTTCAACGTGTAACTTTCATCTTTTACAATTCGAGTATAGCTTATGCCATGCCATGTAAGACACTATGTCTTGGAGAGGATGGATTTTGAAGACCATGAAAACTTTGAAACGAAGAAAATTCACCTAAGGACCCATCATGATGTGGATTTTGAAGTAAATCTGTATAATGGTGAGAGCGAACCCATTTTGGTTGCAAAAATTGGGAAGCATTTTGCAAGATGTATGGTTTTGATGAGGGTATGCTTGTCACCATGGATCTTGGTGATCCTGAAATCAAGCAAGACAATATGGACATTTGGGTCCTTGTTGATACGCCTCCAGTTCTACCGCTATGTGAGTTTCTCAAACATAGTTAATTATTAACTAATTTATATTGTTCATTTCAAAATAGTTGACAGCTTATTTCCATTGATAGCTTATTTTGAAGTATCAAAGAATGTGCGGAAGATGGTAGATAGAACCTACTACACCGATGGCTCTGAGTTAACTTATAATGAGAAAAATCATCTGGTTGGATTTTGTAATGATCTTGAGAATTACAATATCTACAATCAAACTCCTCAACATTAAGGTCAATACGTGCCACTAGTGCACGTGTTGAACTACGGTAACTACTATGGAGATACCCTGGTAATATTTTTTACTATTACGACATCCGTGCATCTTTTGCATACTTCTATAAAACTAGTACATCATTGCTAACTATGAAGTTATTACTATGTTTTTCAACAGAGAATCCCAGAGGATTGTGTGGCTCATTTGATGTATCAGAATGGCATCCTTCGTGTTTTGAACATATATCCAGGTCATCCTACGAATCTCAGCTGTCCATACCGAATTTCTAAAAGAAATGGAGACATGCTAATCAGAGAATGGAAAAAATGTATGGACAGTCGTAAGGAGGTTCTTGGAAGCAAAAGGAAGCGCCGCGCAAGAATTGGAGACAGGATGATCTCCATTCTCCATAATGGAGAGTCAGGGTCTATATTATTTTATGCTATTTTACCTACCTAATACTGATGATCATGTGCTAAGAACAATTAAGTAGGGTTGGTTCAATGACTATCAGGATGATGATCGTATGACTTGTTATTAATAACGAGTAGAAGATGTATGATGATGATTAGTAAGACTTGTTATTATGATGATGCATGATGCGAGCATGAGGAGTTATTATATATCTGTGGGTGAAATGAACATGGATTGGATTGAAGTGAAGGCAACATGCATATGGTGCATGTCGAAAGTAGTACAATCCAAACTTGATCAAGTTAGGATTAGTATTACTTTCGACATGCACCACATGTTGCCTCAATTCAATCTAAGTCATGTTTAGGCATAGCAGTAGCAGTAGCACAGAGATAAGAGAGGACACATCTCTCAATTAGCTACCTATAACAACCTAAATTAACCCCAAAACCACCTCCTTTCAAAAAAAACCCAGCCCCTGAAATGCTGACGCGTGGAAGCTTATTGGTCCCGGTTGGTGCTACCAACCGGGACCAAAGGCCCTCCAGCCTGGGCTCGCCGAAGCGGCCATGTGGAGTCCCATCTGTCCTGGTTCGTATAAGAACCGGGACTAAAGGCCTAGGGCATTAGAAACGACCTTTTAGTCCCGGTTCCCCAACTGGGACAGATGGGCCTTATAAACAGGGACAAATGGCCATTTTTCTACTAGTGAGTCAAGGGCTTGATTATCTTACAATGATCTTGAGGGAATAAAAGAAAGAATAAAAAGAAGTAAAGAGATCATATTGATCTTATGGAGAGTAATGACTTCACATATAATGAGTATGATAAATAAAAGTTATTGAGAGATGACAAACATAGTTTTGGTCATCATTGCAATTAATAGGAAGTAATAAAGAAAAAGAGGTTTTCACATATTAATATACTATCTTAGACATCTTTTATGATTGTGAGCACTCATTAAAATATGACATACTAAAAAGTTGATGTTGGACAAGGAAGACAACATAATGGGTTATGTTTTCTTATATCTGAAATAAAGTATATTGTCATGGATCATCCAACATGTTGAGCTTGCCTTTCCCCCTCGTGCTAGCCAAATATTTTGCACCAAGTAGAGATACTACTTGTGCATCCAAATATACTTAAATCCAGCTTTTCCATGAGAGTCCACCATACCTACCTATGGATTGAGCAAGATCCTTCAAGTAAGTTGTCATTGTTGTATGCAATAAAAATTGCTCTCTAAATATGTATGATTTATTAGTGTGGAGAAAATAAGCTTTATACGATCTTGTGATATGGAAGCAATAAAAGTGACGGACTGCATAATAAAGGTCCATATCACAAGTGGCAATATAAAGTGAAGTTCTTTCGCATTAAGATTTTGTGCATCCAAACACAAAAACACATGACAACCTCTGCTTCCCTCTGCGAAGGGCCTATCTTTTACTTTTGTCTTATCCCTTATACAAGAGTCATGGTGATCTTCACCTTTCCTTTTTACATTTTATCCTTTGGCAAGCACATTTTGTTGGTAAGATCCTGATATATATATCCAATGGGATGTAAGTTAGCCTGAACTATTATTGTTGACATTACCCTTGAGGTAAAAGGTTGGGAGGCAACACTATAAGCCCCTATCTTTCTCTGTGTCCGATTAAAACTCCATACCCATAAGTATTGCGTGATTATTAGCAATTGTGAAAGAGTAAATGATAGTTGAGTATGTGGACTTGCTGAAAAGCTCTTATATTGACTCTTTCCTATGTTATGATAAATTGCAATTGCCTCAATGACCGAGATCATAGTTTGTTAGTTTTCAATGAAGTTTCTGATTCATACTTCACATTATAAATTTTTACTTTAGCATAAGAAATCATATGACAATATATATATATATATATATATATATATGTGTGTGTGTGTGTGTGTGTGTGTGTGTGTGTGTGTTGCTGTTATAAGAATGATCATGATGCCCTCATGTCCGTATTTTATTTTATCGACACCTCTATCTCTAAACATGTGGACATATTTTTTGTTATCGGCTTCCGCTTGAGGACTAGCGAGGTCTAAGCTTGGGGGAGTTGACACCTCCATTTTGCATCATGCTTTTATATCGACATTTGTTGCATTATGGGCTGTTATTACACATTATGTCACAATACTTATGCCTATTTTATCTCATTTTACAAGGATTACATGAAGAGGGAGAATGTCGATAGCTGGAATTCTGGGCTAGAAAAGGAGCAAATATTAGAGACCTATTCTGCACAGCTCCAAAAGTCCTAAAACTTCACGGAGGCAGTTTTTGGAATTAATAAAAAAATACTGGCGAAAGAATCAACCAGAGGGGGGCCACCCACCATCCAAGAGGGTGGGGGGAGCGCCCCGTGCCTCGTGGGGCCCCTGGCAGGACTCCGGTGCCCATCTTCTGCTATATGAAGTCTTTCACCCTAGAAAGAATCATAGGCAAGATTTCGGGATGAAACACCGCCGCCACGAGGCGGAACCTTGGCGGAACCAATCTAGGGCTCCGGCGGAGCTGTTCTATCATGGAAACATCCCTCCAGGAGGGGGAAATCATCACCATCGTCATCACCATCAATCCTCTCATCGGGAGGGGGTCAATCTCCATCACCATCTTCACTAGCACCATGTCCTCTCAAACCCTAGCTCATCTCTTGTATCCAATCTTTGTCCCAAAACCTCAGATTTGTACCTGTGGGTTGCTAGTAGTGTTGATTTGTGACAGCCTGGATTTTGGCCCTTTTCTTTTTCCTTTGATTTTCTTGGATTTCTTGTTTTGTTTTGCTTTTCCATGGCTATGTGGTTCTGAAACTTGGGAAGATCATGTCTTCCTAGGTTTTATAGTGGCTTGTCACTCTCATCATCATCCCAGGATCATGTCATTTCCATCCTTGACCTAACCCAAAATTCTTTTGTTGGGAATATTCCTTTTCTGATAAAGGAATAACCATTTAAACGCTAGGTTGTGAAGCAACCTATATTTTCGTCACTCCTAAAATTCCCAAATAATTGTCATAAATTGTTTGGGTCATATCTTTCTCAAATATGGAAAAATATTTCATTTGTCATGTTTATCATCATGCTCAAATAATTCATTTCCTATTCTGCCCTAAATGGCACATTGTGAAGCAAGTACTATTTTCCTTTTTCCAATTGACCTAAAACTCCTTGGACACCTTTTCCTATCCATATCATTGCCACATGCCAAAATGCAACCTCATTTTCCTAGTAATTATTTAATTATGATTTTCCAAAGTTTCTATCTAGAAAGAAGCTTTGTGAAGTAGGTAAAAGCTTGGCATACCCAAATGAGTTTCCATTTTGCATGATCCCTCATATCATCATATCATAGCCCTCCACCAAAGAAGAGCTCATTTCATGCCTCCATGTGAGCTCATCTTCAATTCTTTGTTTCTGTCCTAAAGTTTAGTTTGTGAAGCAAGTGTATTTTATCTTGCTCCATTTTGGCTGCCAATATTTCTAGGCCTTTTATTATCCATATAACCTACCTCCACCCATTTTGGGCATGGTTCATCAAGCCATTATTCCTCTACAATTTTTCCAATTTTCTATCCAGAATGAAGCTTTGTGAAGCAAGTGCCACTTTGGTATTTCCAAATGGCATCAAATCTTTAAAGCAGCTTCATACCATCGTATAACTCCTCTCTACCAAACTTCAGCTCACCGAGATCAAGTATGTGAGTGCATCATCCAAATCCCTAATTCTGGCCAGTTTTGCACTTTCTACAGCAACCCTCATCTAAACTCCTCCTATTGGTCTTATTTTTGGTGATCGGCATCACCTTATTGCGTGATCATCAGAAGACAAATGCTTTACCATGTTGCCGGGCAGGTTTAACCACAGGAAGTTACAAACACCTTCTTACTCATTTATATTTTGGAGCTAAGTGCAAATCTCTTCTTTGCCCCTGGACCGATTTATTTCTTCAGTTGGACTAAGGGCACCATGTCCCCCCCACTGAACATGGTTGTCCACGCAAAAGAGAGCCGGTTGCGCCAGTGCGCGTGGTGATCGCGCCTGCGTCATGGCTGCAGGCGTGCTCTGGCTTGTTCCGACCACTGTGCTCGTCTCCTACCTCCTCGTCTCGACCTCCGTTCATGTCTAGTAGCTCCCCCGTGATGCCCTGCGTCGCCCTGCATTGCTGCCTCGTCGTGGTTCGCCATCAATGCGTCGCAAACGCCATGCCCATGCCACAAACCTGCTCTGTCCTCCATTGTTTGCAAGTTGGAGCTCGCCCGTGAGCTCGAGAAGCCTCCCCGCGGCTATATAAGGAGTGTCGGAGGTCGCCGCTCCTCATCGCTCCCTCCCTCGCCTCATCTCGCCGGAGTTCGCCTCTGTCCACCATGGCCGCCTCGGCCTCGGCATGATTCTGGCCAACCCGAGTCTCCTCTCGCCTCCCCTCCACGTCCACTGTCTCCCCCTCATCTCACGGAGCCTCCCCACCCCACCAGTTCGTCGCCGGAGTCCCTCTGGCCGCGCCTCCCGGAGCTTGGCCGTCGCCGTTGTTCTCGGCCACCACTACGACTGAGCCCATCCGGTGCTCCTCTCTCCCTCCCGTCACCACCAGAGCCTCCACCACAATCCGGCGAGCCTACCCAAGCCCTCCACCTCGCCTCCCCGCCGCCGGAGACCCCTGCCCTTCACCACCACCGCCCGCCCTTGCCTCTCGGGTCTCCTCCGTCCCCGCATCCTCCACAACTCCCCGGCGGCCGCCCTGCACCAGAACGGAGGCGGCTCTGCCTCGCGGTCCCGCCGGTGGTCTCCGTCTGGCCGGAGATGGCCGGAGCAGGCCGGTCCCATCGCCGCGTCCCTCTCCTGCCTCTGCTCTGTTACACGAGGAAACAGAGGCGCGAGGAGGAAGAAGACACGAGCGCTGCGCCCTCCCCTTGCCCCTGGGCCCCACGCGCCAGTGGCCTAGGCACCTCATCCCTCGTGGCAAGTGGAGACGGCTTTCCTTGAGTACGTCTTTTCTTTTCTGAAACTATATACTATTTCTACTTAGGGCCGAAGTACGTTTTCTATGTCAGAAAACGTATTCCCGTAAATCTGTTTCTGCCCTATCCACTTAGGGACCCGTTGGTGATAAATTTTTCACAGATTGGTCCTTCTTCTTCCACACCTCATAACTCCGCAACCGTAACTCCGATTGAGGTGAAACCAACGCTCACTTCTCCGTATCGTCGAGCTCTATGTTTTGGTAACATTTTCACTAGGTGTTCCCACAGTGAAAATGACCATTTTAACCTTACCTCTAATCAGCCCCCTCCAAGAGAAAACCGCCCGGAGTTTCGTTCCGCGTCTTCACCGCACTTTTTCCTGGAGTCTCCGTCACCCCAGGCAAGCTACAATACCCACTTGCATGATATTCATGAAGTATCCATGGTTTTCAACTAGAATATTTATTAAATGTTTGCTTGTTTAAAATATGGTTATCGTTGTTTCGGTAATGCTTCTGGACTAGTGCTTACTTTCTTGCTATGTTGTTATGCACCTGGTTGTCGTGCCCTGCTAGTTGCTAGTATTCCTTTCATATTGCCATGCGTGATAGTAGTACATGTTGATGTTGGTGATGGTCTTCGGTGCATGACCGTCGTCTGTCCCGAGTATCGTCGTTATGCATGTCCCTTTACATCCAGTTGGTGAAATGCTTACATGATGGCATTGTTGATATGTTCTTGCATGACATTTATGGTTGATGCTAGTGGTCATGCTATGTTTCGGAGAAGTATGTACTTATGATGTTCATGCTCGTCATTATGCCATGTTCAGTTGGATATGATTCGTAGTTGATATGGTGGATAGTTATGTGGTACTCTCATGATATTGTTGATATCATGCTCATGCATTGTAATTGCATCATGTTATTTTATCATGGCTCAGCATATTGCATTCAAGTTTAACCGGATTAAATTGAACTTGAACAACTGTTGGCTGAGTCATGGTGCCACCATATCGAAACTGACCAGTGCAACCACGCTTACCTTTATGGGAAGGTCCTAACTGGGTCTATTGTCGTGCCTCTCGCCGGTGCGTCCCACGAGGGAAGGTTATGGGCGTGCGTACCCTGGCCCGGTAAGCAGACATAACCTTGTGTGGACGTTGTTATTGTTATGGATCCGGTCCCGGTGAGGGACGTTTTGGCCACGACGGTGGGCGTTGTGTCTTTGGTAGACACGGGGCCACCCAAGACTTAGCCCAAAGGGGAGTTGGTCGGAGTGGCTGGGAGAGTGTCATGGCAGTAGATCGGTTTTGTCGGAACGCCGTTGGTCTACCCGAATGGGAGTGCGAGGCCATGGGTTCCGTGGTGTGGGTACAGTGTGCTACCTCTGCAGAGTGTATATTAAATCTATCGATAGACGCGCCCGCGGATAAGGGCCCAGTTCGTGTCGGTCACACTATGAGTCAACAATATTAATAATAATGTGCTTAATAACAACCCCGGTTCATTGAGGAGATAATTTGGTTGTGATCGCCGGAATGATCACCGTTTCAGACCAAGTGTTCGTCATGGTTGTGATCACCGGAAAGATCACCGTGGTATCGAGGATACCGAGTTGTTGGATATTCGTGATGTTGTGCGAGAATCGTGGGTAAAGATCAAGCTCCTTGTGGTCATTTAATGATCACTATGGTATTGTTTATACCAAGCTTGATTTCATCCTAAGATGATCGTGTGAGGTCCGAGGATGGTAAGTGATGCATGTGATGGTTACGAGGTAACCCGAGAAGGATAAATGATGCATGTAGTGTCATCATGTTGCATGCTAGTATCATCAGATTTATACGTTCTTGCCATGATCATATTGTTCTAGCAGTGTTATGTTCATGTTGTTCATGCCATGTTATCCTGATGATCTCATGATAATTCCTGCTTAACCGGTAATTGTCATGCTGTTGTTTGTCTTGATTGCTTCTGGTTATTGTGAGCTTGCAAGTACATTCAATGTACTAACCTGGCGTGTCATTCCAGTTTGCATGTCGTGCCTGTATTTCTTGCTTGTTTGGTGTTGTTCCTGTGTTCGCAAGCTAGGATAAACATTCCAGCCAGAGTCCCTGCGGATTAGAGTCCATCATCATCGTTCGTTGTTCCGCTGCCAGTAGTTGTTCCGCTGCTTTGAGTTGTTATGCTGCTTGTATAGAGCAACCGTGGTTGGCGTAGTGTCGCCGTATCGATGTTATTCATTGTAATATCGGAACCCTTGTGTTCATATCCGTGTTGTAATAGAGAGATGGTTTGTTCTATACTAAGCAGTGCCGTATTCCAGAAGACTCCACCTTGATCTCTGGGATGGAATACGGGGCATTCCGGTTTTCTCTGAGCCGGGGTGCCACGGGCTTGGTATCAGAGCAAGTCTGGCTATAGAGCGTCCTAGTCCGCTGGAACGTTAGAAAACGTTAGTATAAGGTCTGGTTGTTGCCCTTGCTTGTTGCATTTGGTTGTTGCATTTGTTTGCTGCATAAAGTCTTATTTTGGTTACCATTAACTCTTGTTTCATGCGTAGATGGCGGTCAACTTCCATGAGTCTAGTGCCTTTCCCTTAGCTCCCGGTGCTGTTCCTATTGAGTTCAGTCCCACTCCTGCACCTCTTAGCTTTGCCGCCCTCCTTGGCGACATGTGGCGTAGTATTTATCCCCTCGGAGATCCACCTCATTATCAAGTATTCCAGTTTTTTGCTGGAGGAAGAATTCGGGAATATGTTGCTCATGTTCATCTGTCAGCCCCAATTCCTGTCGGTAAGCGCACCTACTGTTTGCACGGTGGTTACGGTGCTACTCCCGAGCATGCCGTTCAGCTTGCCGCAATGGCAGGAGTCACTGGTCTTCGTCATCAAGAGAGCATGGTGCAAGAAAACCGTGCTTATCAATACTATCCCACCATCGTCGAGAATCCTAGGTGGATCCAATTTCCCTCCGTCAACCCTCAAGATGACCCGGCTATCCTCGCCATGTCTCGTTACATGACGGCCGAGTGTCTTCTTATTTCTGAGTAAGTCCGAGACACCATTCGGGCCAGGAGATTGCTTGGTGTCGCTTTACCTCAGTCTCCGCTAGCTTCTTCAACTCCTCCGCCTCGTCCATCCGGAGCAGTCAGCGGTTCCACTCGAGACTCCCTTAGTTTCCTCATCAGTTTGCGAGCGTTTGCTCAAGTGTAGGATGTAGTCCTTCGTGTAGCGCTTGTGCATCCGATGTAGTATCATGTTTGTGTGTGTCTGTGTGGAGAAGCTTCCTAGCTTGTTTGTTGTGTGCTTTGTTGCAATAAATCATTTTCTCGTGAATCCTCGGTGTTACCCCCTTATGGAAATTACTCCTCGACCGACACCAGATCAGAAGAAGCCGTAAGCAGTACATATATACATCAAGGACTTCAGCAATGAGAATTTCAGCCAACAACATTGTATTGTGGACATCCGGTCTGAATACATGTATATTATGATCAGACTTCTAGCAACAAGTACATGTCAGAGATACACTTTAACGCAACAAATATTAAAGCAGAAAGAGGAAAAATTGGATCAACAGTGCATTTCAAGTCAAAGGAATGGGCTATGCACAATGATTGAATGTGCCATAAGGCAAAATTAAAACCTTGCGACACCCAGAGGTCAGTCCAAATGCACAATGAATTCAGTAAGGACAGTCAGACAATTCTTGTCATATAAATAATCAGCCGCCGAACTGCCAAAAAAAATATATATGACATTGCATTCACCAAGAAAATCAGTCCCATCCATCTCCACAATTTATTGACAAAGTGTACAACATAAGGTTCCCAGTCCGCATCGGTAGGGAATGAATGGATTCCCATGCAAGATATTCAGTCTTCTTGATAAAAATACTGCAAATTCTTATGGCATAAGGTACCGAGTCTGGCCAAGCTTAAGGGGGGAAGCTTATGAGCAGGGTATCCCGATGGTTTCCGAACGCAAGCTGCCCAGTATTCTTTTGTACGGCACTAATACAAGACATTAAACTTGGAATTGTTAGCATATGGCAGTGTCTTCCAAGTGGCATCTCCAACAGTTGGTCTGAAATAAAAATCGGTCAGAGGTATGCCTCGAGAATCAGATATTATTTCATTCAAGTATGCTGCCAAGTCCATGCAAGTCTCTCGCACAAGGAAAAATTCACGGTACACATCCGACAACCTCACCCGTTATTCAAGAAAAAACTAGTGGGTGATGCCATAATCAACAAGTCTTGAAGGAAAGACAACATTGAGACAATAATCTTGGCAGTGATTATCAAGATCAGTCCCACACATCCGACAATATGATGCTATTAGCTCTGTCACTGTCAGGCATAATCAACAATAGTATCGAGATCTGTATAACCACACGTGAGCCGGATAAATATACCGTGGCTCAAAACATGAACCAGACTAAGGTATGATTGCCAGATATTGTACGTAACTGTATTCAGGGCCGCAAAAATAATCAAGGATATATACAAATCCCTGCTCTTTAAGTTGACGATCCAGATGAAGAAAGTAATAATGAAAGAGCAAGACCAACAATACAGGTATGCCGGTTATTATGTGAAAAATGTGAATTCCCAAGACCGTCTTATTCCACGGCAAACCCAAGCAAAGTTCCACCTAAGAGGTATATTCCATTGTGGTAAGGACCTCATAGCGAGGCAACTAGCTCAGTCCACAGTATGCTCAGAACTGTCATCATTGAATACCCGAGTCTGTCCGGTCAGACTCATGGACAGCTCAATATATTGACCTCAACACCCGCGATGGAGCATCGCACCGACTGTTATTCCCATGGAGATACTGGCAAAAATGAAGAATCTGTGTGAAAACATATACTTTGAGGATGGTTATCTCTCGCATAGGGGAAGCAATTAAAAGAATAGCCTGTGTGGATGGGATTCTTTGCCAAGATCACCGCCAGTCAAGACTTCAAATTTTATCATCAGAGAACGGTGCCTTTTTTTCTATCAGTCATGAAAAGCGACAGTCAAACATTTGGTACAACTTGGATACTCAAGACTGTGAAGCCAGTCAAGAGAAGTCAGGAACATATGAGGTACGTCCTGCCAGAACGTCATATACGACAAAGATAACCACCCCAAATCAAGGCAGTCAGTTAGATCCAATTCAGTGGAAATATTATATGAGAACAAATAGAAGAAACCCGAGTTGGAAACGGTTACTTCAAGTCAGAAAGATTATTTAACCTTGAGCAACCAAATCTCGAGGACGAGATTTCTTTAAGGGGGGGAAGGTTTGTGACAGCCTGGATTTTGACCCTTTTCTTTTTTCCTTTGATTTTCTTGGATTTCTTGTTTTGTTTTGCTTTTCCGTGGCTATGTGGTTTTGAAACTTGGGAAGATCATGTCTTCCTAGGTTTTATAGTGGCTTTTCACTCTCATCATCATCCCAAGATCATGTCATTTCCATCCTTAACCTAACCGAAAATTCTGTTGTTGGGAATATTCCTTTTCTGATAAAGGAATAACCGTTTAAACCCTAGGTTGTGAAACAACATATATTTCTGTCACTCCTAAAATTCCCAAATAATTATCATAAATTGTTTGGGTCATATATTTCTCAAATATGGCAATCATTTTTCATGTTTATCATCATGCTCAAATAATTCATTTCCTATTCTGCCCTAAATGGCACATTGTGAAGCAAGTGCTATTTTCCTCTTTCCAATTGACCTCAAACTCCTTGGACACCTTTTCCTGTCCATATCTTTGCCACATGCCAAAATGCAACCTCATTTTCCTAGTAATTATTTAATTATGATTTTCCAAAGTTTCTATCCACAAAGAAGCGTTGTGAAGTAGGTGCAAACTAGGCGTAACCAAATGAGTTGTCATTTTGCATGATCCCTCATATGATCATATAATAGCCCTCCACCAAAGCAGAGAACATGTCATGCCTCCATGTGTGCTCATCTTCAATTCTTTGATTCTGTCCAAAAGTTCAGTTTGTGAAGAAAGTGTATTTTATCTTACTCCATTTTGGCTGCCAATTTTTCTAGGCCTTTTATTATCCATATCGCCTACCTCCACCCATTGTGGGCATGGTTCGTCAATCCATTATTTCTCTAGAAGTTTTCCAAGTTCCTGTCCAGAATGAAGCTTTGTGAAGCAAGTGCCACTTTGGTATTTCCAAATGGCACGAAATCCTTACATCGTCTTCATACCATCATATAACTCCTCTCTATCAAACTTCAGCTCATAGAGATCAAGTATGTGAGTGTATCATCCAAATCCCTAATTCTGGCCAGTTTTGCACTTTCTACAGCAACCATGATGTAAACTCCACCCCTTGGTTTATTTTTGGTGATCGGCATCAACTTAGTGAGTGATCATCAGCAGACAACCCTTTTACCACTTTACCAAGCTGGTTTAACCACAGGAAGTTACAAACACCTTCTTACTGAGTTACTTTTGGAGCTAAGTGCAAATCTCTTCTTTGCCCTTGGACCGATTTATTTCTTCAGTTGGACTACGGGCACCAAGGTACCTCCACTGGACATAGTTGGCCACGCCAAAGAGTGCCTCTTGCGCCAGTGGGCGTGGTGATCACTCTTGTTTCATAGCTGCAGGCATGCTCTGGCTTGTTCCGACCACTGTGCTCGTCTCCTCCCTCCTCGTCACGACCTCCATTCATGTCTAGTAGCTCCCCCGTGATTCCCTGCGTCGCCCTGCATCGCTTCCTCGTCGTGTATCGCCATCAATGCGTTGCAAACGCCATGCCCGTGCCACAAACCGGCTCTGTCCTCCATTGTTTGCAAGTTGGAGCTCGCCCGTGAGCTCGAGAAGCATCCCCGCGGCTATATAAGGAGTGCCGGAGATCCCCGGCTCCTCATCGCTCCCTCCCTCGCCTCATTTGCTCTCTGGAATCGCCTCATCTTGCTGGAGTTCGCCTCTGTCCACCATGGCCGCCTCAGCATCGGCATGATTCTGGCCAACCCGAGCCTCCTCTTGCCTCCCCTCCACGTCCACTGTCTCCTCCTTGTCTCACTGAGCCTCCCCACCCCACCAGTTCGTCGCTGGAGTCCCTCTGGCCACGCCTCCCGGAGCTTGGCCGTTGCCGTTGTTCTCGGCCACCACCACGACTGAGCCCATCCGATGCTCCTCTCTCCCTCTTGTCACCACTAGAGCAAAACCACTCTCCGGCGAGCCTCCCCAAGCCCTCCACCTTGCCTCCCCGCCGCCGGAGACCCCTGCCCTTGCCTCTCGGGTATCCTCTGGCCCCGCATCCTCCACTCCTCCCCGGCGGCCGCCCTGCACCATAACGGAGGTGCCTCTGCCTCGCGGTCCCGCCGGTGGTCTCCGTTTGGCCGGAGATGGCCGGAGCAGGCCAGTCCCATCGCCGCTTCCCTCCCCTGCCTTCGCTCTATTACACGAGGGAACAGAGGCGTGAGGAGGAAGAAGACACGAGTGCTGGCCCCTCCCCTTGCCCCTAGGCCCCACGCGCCAGTGGCCCAGGCACCTCATCCCACGTGGCAAGTGGAGACGGCTTTCCTTGAGTACGTCTTCTCTTTTTCGAAAGCGTATTACATTTCTCCTTCGGCCATAAGTACGTTTTCTAAGTCTGAAAGCATATTTTCTCAAATCTGTTTCTGCCTTTTCCACTCAGGGACCCGTTGGTGATAAAGTTTTCACAGATTGGTCCTTCTTCTTCCACACCTCATAACTCCGCAACCGTCACTCCGATTGAGGTGAAACCAACGCTCACTTCTTCGTATCGTCGAGCTCTATCTTTTGTAACATTTTCACTAGGTGTTCTCATAGTGAAAATGACCATTTTGCCCTTGCCTCTAATCAGCCCCCTCCAAGAGAAAACCGTCCGGCGTTTCGTTCCGCGGCTTCACCACACTTTTTCCTGGAGTCTACGTCACCCCAGGCAAGCCACAGTACCCACTTGCATGATATTCATGAAGTAGCCATGGTTTTCAACTTGAATATTTATGAAATGTTTGCTTGTTTAAAATATGGTTATCGTTGTTTCGGTAATGCTTCTGGACTAGTGTTTACTTTCTTGCTATGTTGTTATGCACCTGGTTGTCATGCCCCGCTAGTTGCTAGTATTCCTTTCATATTGCCATCCTTGATAGTAGTAAATGTTGATGTTGGTGATGGTCTTCGGTGCATGACTGTCGTCTATCCCGAGTACCGTCGTTATGCATGTCCCTTTACATCCAGTTGGTTAAATGCTTGCATGATGACATTGTTGATATGTTCTTGCATGATATTTATGGTTGATGCTACTGGTCATGCTATGTTTCGGAGAAGTATGTGCTTATGATGTTCATGCTCATCATTATGCCATGTTCAGTTGGATATGATTCATAGTTGATATGGTGGATAGTTAGGTGGTACTCTCATGATATTGTTGATATCATGCTCATGCATTGTAATTGCATCATGTTATTTTATCATGGCTCAGCATATTGCATTCAAGTTTAACGGGATTAAATTGAACTTGAACAACTATTGTATGAGTCATGGTGCCACCATATCGAAAGTGACCAGTGCAACCATGCTTACCTTTATGGGAAGGTACTAACTGGGTCTATTGTCGTGCCTCTTGCTGGTGCCTCCCATGAGGGAAGGTTATGGGCGTGCGTACCCTGGCCCGGTAAGCAGACACAACCTTGTGTGCCCGTTGTTGTTGTTATGGATCGGGTCCCCGTGTGGGACGTTTTGGCCACGACGGTGGTTCTCAGTGTCAAAACCGGCGGATCTCGGGTACGGGGTCCCGAACTGTGCGTCTAAGGCGGATGGTAACAGGAGGCAGGGGACACGATGTTTACCCAGGTTCGGGCCCTCTCGATGGAGGTAATACCCTAGTTCCTTCTTGATCAATTGATCTTGATGATATGAGTATTACAAGAGTTGATCTACCATGAGACCGTAGAGGCTAAACCCTAGAAGCTAGCCTATGGTATGATTGTTGTTCTTGTCCTACGGACTAAACCCTCCGGTTTATATAGACACCGGAGGGGTCTAGGGTTACACAGAGTCGGTTACAAGGAAGGAGATCTACATATCCGTATTAACAAGCTTGCCTTCCACGCCAAGGAGAGTCCCATCCGGACACGGGACGAAGTCTTCAATCTTGTATCTTCATAGTACAACAGTCCGGCAAAAGGATATAGTCCGGCTATCCGGATACCCCCTAATCTAGGACTCCCTCAGTAGCCCCTGAACCAGGCTTCAATGACGATGAGTCCGGCGCGTAGTTTGTCTTCGGCATTGCAAGGCGGGCTCCTCCTCCAAATACTCCATAGAATATTTTGAACACAAGGATAGTGTCTGGCTCTATAAAATAAGTTCCACATACTACCGTAGAGAGAATAATAATTCCACAAATCTAATCTGCTGACGCATTTCGTAGTATGACATCACACCACGGCCCGGTCATTATTCGAACCGCTTTTCACAACCAGCCTCGGCGCATATTGCGAGGCGGTTTCCTTGGCACGTCTTGTCGAAGCAGAGATCGTGTCCCCTTATCATGGGATTCTCATCAATACGGACATGGGTGACCCAACTGCGCCATCAATTATGGCGCTTGGGGAATAAGCGAGTTTACTAGGCAGGTGGGGGCATACAGTTTCGCCCGTCCTTATAAAGGGATAAGGGTCCATCCCTTTCACCCACGCCTTCTTCCTCCTTGCTCACCCATTCTCGCACACTCGAGCTCCAACACCCAAGTTTGCGTCTTTCTCCTCAAACCGTTCCAAGCATGTCTGGAGCAGGAGGCAAGTGGATGAAATCCTCCGTCATGGAGGAGGACATCAAAAAGCTGCGGGGAGCAAGATACTTGGCCGCAGGTATCGCGCACCGGCTACCCGACGCGGGGCAGATCGTCCCTACCCTGGAATCTCATGAGAGGGTAGTTTTCCTCACTCACTGTCACGACCGGTTTTCCAATAAAAATATTTATTGAGAAATCAATCTTTTGAGTCCAGTATGAGAGAAATCCTCCTCACTGGTAGGCAAATTCTTGATACAATAAGCCAGTAGCATAGAATATATTACAAGGTTGAGCTAAGGCTGCTCAACAAATTATTACAAGTGCGCCAATAATTATACATACTGGCGGATATATCACAATGGTGTGGTGGTATACTACTGACTCGAGAATAAAGTGATGGTGGAATAACACTTTGGGGAGTGGATAACATGACTCTTAAACTAGCATCTCATCGAGCGTCGAGGTGAGGCTCGATGAACTTATTCGGGTGGCGGAAGCGGATATAATACAGTGACCAAATCCAGGGTCGCACGAGACTGACTGGGACTCCTCTAGGCGTCGGACTCGCTATCGAACTCTTCATCCATGAGATTGCCTTCGTCAGCATCTGGCCAAATCAACAAGCCATGTGAGTACTTTGAAAGTACTCGCAAGACAGTTCGGACGTAAGATATAACAAATGCATGCATGAATGCGTCATGATTAATTTACCAATGCACATTCAAAATTTAGCAAGCAAGGTAAGTAAAAAGGGAATCGGCGGTAGTCGGCCTGAAAACCCAACAAAAATAATAGGAAACCGATCGGGTGTCTGAAGCGACGCCTCGAAGGGTGAACAAATAAATAGAGATCTTGCCGCAGTCGGGCGTCTAAGCGACACCACGTAAAGGGCTTAAACTAAAGATAAAAGACAGGCGTGCCACAGTCGGACGTCGGGGCGACATCACAGAAAGGGTTTATATTGAAAGTAAATAACAGTACTGCCGCAGTCAGACGTCTGAGCGACATCGCAGAAAGGGCTTTTATTGAAAGTAAATAATAACAATGCCACAGTCGGACGTCTGAGCGACATCACAGAAAGGGCTTTTATTGAAAGTAAATAATAACAATGCCACAGTCGGACGTCTGAGCGACATCGCAAAAAGGGCTTTTATTCACAAGGAAATAATACTCATAATAAATATTCAACTCATGATGATAAACGGGTTAGTCCATCCACATGAATAAACATTTAACCGGACTTAGCACTCAAGTGATTCACCGGAGTCTCTGTCATCAAAACTGACACTTGTCATGATAAGATAATACCGAACTTGGACATGGAACAGATGATTCAGAGGAATATATGACTCTGCAGAGTTTGTACGAAAATTTCCCACAGCCAACGGATTTCCGTAGTCATGGAGGACTAGTTCCGTTTACGGGATTTCGGAAGAAAACACAGCTAGCCAGTACACACCCACCCTACCTCTCGATGCCAGGAATCACCATAGACATCGTCCAAGAAAAACTTTTGAGATGGGGAGATCACAATCTCGAATAGCATGGGATCAAATTTATATACGCGCGCTCTAAGGGGTTCCCCCCTCTCGGTCCCAACCGGAAACACCCATGCCCCCTGACCGGATGACTGGCTTTAATCCAGGGCCATGGAACCATCATCACGGCCTCTCCTTTTTGGTGTGTACCAAGAAAGCGGTTTGCAACTTACTAAACCATATTCCTTGCGGAAAACATGTGGTAGTACAGGGAAGGAAAAATGGAAGGAACTGGACCGATACAAGTTGACACTGAAGTCAAATAGTCTGGCATAAGACTGGCATGCTACAACACTACCATCTTACCCATCCTCATGCCAACACATGGCCATGCATACTCACATCCATCCACTTATGGATTTTCGAAACTCACTTGCCTCAACGTTGCATGTAACATGACGTTCGTCGGTATGCTCATCAACATGCCATGAAACTACTTAATGCAAACATTCCAAAATAATCATCATATCAAAAGTTCAAACATGCTTGCCTGGTTCAGAGTAGTCGGAGCCTAGCTCAGTGAAGTTCGCGGTTCCGTCACCTCCTTCGGTATCGACGGTATAAAGAAAACATACGCGCTAACGTAAATACCATGAGGTGCACAAAAATTACTCCAATTATTTTTCAAATAAATCTGATAAAAAACTAGACAAAATTTCAAAGAGGATGGAAAAAGAATCAATCAAAAGTACTCTTCTACTTAAAAGTTATTAGTGTCTTTGTCCAGGGACCTTTCTGTAATGAAACAGAAAGTTTCCAGGGGCTAACTTATAAAAACGGAAAACGATTCGATTGAGACTACGCCTGTCCAGAGGGAAAACGCATTTTGGCAGAAGACGCTTTCAGAAAATGGTTCGTTTAAAAAGAACTGAGAGGCTGACGGGCGGGTCCCACCCGTCAGGTTTGAATTTTCAAACGAGGGAGTCGGGGCTCGTCGGCGCCCGAGAGCCGCGGTGGTCGCCGGCGGCGATCCACGGCGAGGTGGAAAGATCGAAAGGTACCTCCGTGTTCAGGGCGTCATTCCGCGTCGGTTGGTGGTGGTGGTGGTCGCCGGCGAGCACCACGTCGACGGCGGCTCCTTCTCCGGCGGACGGCGGTTCGGGTGGTCGTGGGCCTCGCCGGAGAGTGCTGCGGAGGGAAAATTGAGGTGGGGGTTAGACCTCTGGTAGCTTGAGGGGGTAGCTGACGGGATTTGGGCGCCGGGGACGGCCTCACCGGAGTGAATCGAGGTGGAGGCCGAGGGGGAACGGGCCGGCCGGAGCTGGGGGAGGAGACCTCCTTGAGGTCTCCCTGTTGGCCTGGCGGGGTGCTGGTGAGGTGTAGAGGGGGTGTATGCTCGAGGGCGAGCTCGGGAGCCCTTTTTATAGGCGGTCCGAGGCGGTGGCCGAGAACGGGGTTCTCCGGCGACGTTTACGGTGGTGCAGGGCATTGGTCGGGGTGGTTTAGGAGTTGAGCGCCGTCTTGGGGGTTTACTGGTTCCGTTTAGGTGCTAAACGAGCCGGGACTTGAAGCTTTGGGTGGGCTCGACGGAATGGGGCGGCGCAGGCCCGTCGGTGGCAGGGAGCACGCCCTGTGCTTGCCGGGCCACGGCGACGGTGCAACGGGAGTGTGCTGGCATGCCAGGGCCACGCGGAGAGCCAGGGAGCGATGGGAGGCGCCAGGTGGCGTGGCGAACGGGCTCAGGCCCTCGCTGGCCGCTACGGGTGGCGCAACCACCGCAGAAACCTCCAACGTCGGCGAGGCTCGTCGCCACCGACCGCCAGGAATCGACCAATCGTGCGTGCGGGGTGCTGGCCAGGGAGAAGGGGCTACGTGCAACGCGCCAGGGTGCACTGTGGCCGCGTGACCGAAGTCTGACGAAGAGAAGCGACACTGAACCCTGAAGTTTATCTGAATTTTCTGAATGTGCAAAGGAACAGTGCAGATCAGGTGTTCGACGGGATGTTTTTGGTATGAGGGAGGCTCTGCTTGAGCTGATTTCTTGGTGAAGTGGCTTCTGATTGCAACAGGGGGTTGCCTAAATTTTTGTGGAATTTTTGGAGCAGAGAAGATATGAATTTCACCAAATTTGGCAAATCTGGTCCAAACTTGCAGAGACTGAAATTTGAAATATTTGAAAAGAAGAGGAGTGAATCATGATGGTTCTAGGTTGTGGGTACCAAGGACTATCCAGGGGAGTTGGTATGAGGTCAAAACTCAAATACATCTTGGTACTTGCTTTGAAAATCACTTAGGCTCAAAATAAGTGACAGAAAAGATTTGTGAGATAAAATAATTGAAATAAAATCCAAAAACGGTTTGGACTTGATGGGACAGAGAATTTAGATTGTTCCAAAGTGGAGGGAGGGGTTTTGGGAGGTCTTTCCACAAGAGGCAAAACAAAATCATGGGTGGTTCCAAAAAAAGAGAGAAGCCCCCCAAAACTCCTAGGGTTTTCGTTTTAAATAAAAATAATTCAATTAAAAAAAATACATTTGAGAGGAACACAAACAGAAGAAAAGTTTCCATAATTCAAACACAAAATTTGAAGAGGATGTAAATGAAAATCCTAGCCAAAGGTGAAAGTTTTTACGAGAGAGGTTTTCTGGAAAAAAAAATTAAGTGGCCTCTTTTCATAAACCAACAAAGTTTTTGCTGATAACTGTTGTGACACTCCAAAATTTTCTTTTGGTTTTCAGCAAAAACTTTGTTGGTTTTTGAAAAGAGGCCATTTAATTTTTTAGAAAACCTCTCTCTTAAAAACTTTCACCTTTGGCAAGGATTTTCATTTACATCCTTTTCAAATTTTGTGTTTGAATTATGGAAACTTTTCTTCTGTTTGTGTTCCTCTCAAATGTATTTTTTTAATTTAATTATTTTTATTTAAAGAGAAAACCCTAGGAGTTTTTGGGGGCTTCTCTATTTTTTGGAACAACCCATGATTTTGTTTTGCCTCTTGTGGAAAGACCTCCCAAAACCCCTCCCTCCACTTTGGAACAATCTAAATTCTCTATCCCATCAAGTCCAAACCATTTTTGGATTTTATTTCAATTATTTTATCTCACAAATCTTTTCTGTCACTTATTTTGAGCCTAAGTGATTTTCAAAGCAAGTAACAAGATGCATTTGAGTTTTGACCTCAAACCAACTCCCCTAGATAGTCCTAGGTACCCATAATCTAGAACCATCATGATTCACTCCTCTTCTTTTCAAATATTTCAAATTTCAGTCTCTGCAAGTTTGGACCAGATTTGCCAAATTTGGTGAAATTCATATCTTCTCTGCTCCAAAATTTCCACAAAAATTCAGGAAACCCCCTGTTGCATTGAGAAGCCACTTCACCAAAAATCAGCTCAAGCAGAGCCCCCCTCATACCAAAAACATTCTGTCGAACACCTGATATGCACTATTCCTTTGCACATTCAGAAAATTCAGAGAAACTTCAGTGTTCAGTGTCGCTTCTCTTCGTCAGACTTCGGTCACGCGGCCACAGTGCACCTTGGCGCGTGGCACTCAGCCCCTTCTCCCTGGCTAGCACCCCGCACGCACACTTGGCCGATTCCTGGCGTCGGTGGCGACGAGCCTCGCCGGCGTTGGAGGTTTCTTCGGTAGCTGCGCCACCTGTGGCGGCCAGCGAGGGCCTGAGCCCGTTCGCCACGCCACCTGGCGCTGCCCATCGCTCCCTGGCTCTCCGCATGGCCCTGGTATGCCAGCACACTCCCGTTGCACCGTCGCCGTGGCCCGGCAAGCACAGGGCGTGCTCCGTGCCGCCGACGGGCCCGCGCCGCCCCGTTCCGTCGAGCCCACCCGAAGCTTCAAGTCCCGACTCGTTTAGCACCTAAACGGAACCAGTAAACCCCCAAGACGATGCTCAGCTCCTAAACCACCCCGACCAATGCCCTGCACCGCCGTAAACGTCGCCGAAGAACCCCGTTCTCGGCCACCGCCTCGGACCGCCTATAAAAAGGGCTCCCGAGCTCGCCCTCGAGCACACACCCCCTCTGCACCTCACCAGCACCCCGCCAGGCCAACAGGGGGACGTCGAGGAGGTGTCCTTCCCCAGCTCTGGCCGCCCAGTTCCGCCTCGGCCTCCACCTCGATTCACTCCGGTGAGGCCGTCCCCGGCGCCCAAATCCCGTCAGCTACCCCCTCTAGCTACCAGAGGTCTAACCCCCTCCTCAATTTGCCCTCCGAAGCACTCTCCGGCGAGGCCCACGACCACCCGAACCGCCGTCCGCTGGAGCAGGAGCCGCTGTCGACGTGGTGCTCGCCGACGACCACCACCACCACCAACCGACGCGGAATGACGCCCTGAACATGGAGGTACCTTCCGATCTTTCCACCTCGCCGTGGATCGCCACCGGCGACCACCGCGGCTCTCGGGCGCCGACGAGCCCCGACTCCCTCGTTTGAAAATTCAAACCTGACGGGTGGGACCCGCTAGTCGGCCTCTCAGTTCTTTTTAAACGAACCGTTTTCTGAAAGCGTCTTCTGCCAAAATGCATTTTCCCTCTGGACCAGTGTAGTCTCAATCGAATCATTTTCCGTTTTTATAAGTTAGCCCCTGGAAACTTTCTGTTTCATTACAGATGAGTCCCTAGACTAAAACCTTTATAACTTTTAAACAGAAAAGTATTTTTGGTTGATTCTTTTTCTGTTCTCTCTGAAATTTTGTCTAGTTTTTTATCAGATTTATTTGAAAAATATTTGGAATATTTTTGTGCACCCCATGGTATTTACGTTAGCGCGTATGTTTCTTTATACCGTAGATACCGAAGGAGGTGACAGGACCGCGAACTTCACCGAGCTAGGCTCCGACTACTCTGAACCAGGCGAGCATGTTTGAACTTTTGATATGATGATTGTTTTGCCATGTTTGCATTAAGTAGTTTCAAGGCATGTTGATGAGCATACCGACGAATGTCATGTTACACGCAACGTTGAGGCAAGTGAGTTTCGAAAATCCATAAGTGGATGGAGGTGAGTATGCATGGCCATGTGTTGGCATGAGGATGGGTCAGATGGTAGTGTTGTAGCATGCCAGTCTTATGCTAGACTATTTGACTTCAGTGTCAACCCGTATCGGTCCAGTTCCTTCCGTTTTCCTTCCCTGTACTACCACATGTTTTCCGCAAGGAATATGGCTTAGTAAGTTGCAAACCGCTTTCTTGGTACACACCAAAAGGAGAGGCCGTGATGATGGTTCCATGGCCCTGGATTAAAGCCAGTCATCCGGTCAGGGGGCATGGGTGTTTCCGGTTGGGACCGAGAGGGGGGCACCCCTTAGAGCGCGCGTATATAAATTTGATCCCATGCTTTTCGAGATTGTGATCTCCTCGTCTCAAAAGTTTTTCTTGGATGATGTCTAGGGTGATTCCTGACATCGAGAGGTAGGATGGGTGTGTACTGGTTAGCTGTGTTTTCTTCCGAAATACCGTAAACAGAACTAGTCCTCCATGACTACGAAAATCCGCTGGCTGTGGGACATTTTCATACAAACTCTGTAGAGTCATATATTCCTCTGAATCATCTATTCCATGTCCAAGTTCGGTATTATCTTATCCTGACAAGTGTCAGTTTTGATGACAGAGACTCCGGTGAATCACATGAGTGCTAAGTCCAATTAAATGTTTAATCTTGTGGATGGACTAACCCGTTTATTATCATGAGTTGAACATGTGTTATGAGTATTATTTCCTTGTGAAGAAAGCCCTTTCTGTGATGTCGTTTAGACGTCCGACTGTGGCAATGTTATTACTTACTTCCAATAAAAGCCCTTTCTGTGATGTCGCTTAGACGTCCGAGTGTGGCAATGTTATTATTTACTTTCAATAAAAGCCCTTTCTGTGATGTCGCTTAGACGTCCGACTGTGGCAATGTTATTATTTACTTTCAATAAAAGACCTTTCTGTGATGTCGCTTAGACGTCCGACTGTGGCAATGTTATTATTTACTTTCAATAAAAGCCCTTTCTGCGATGTCGCTCAGACATCTGACTGCGGCAGTACTGTTATTTACTTTCGATATAAGCCCTTCCTGTGATGTCACTTAGACGTCCGACTGTGGCACGCATGTCTTTTATTTTCAGTTTAAGCTCTTTACGTGGTGTCGCTTAGACGCCCGACTGTGGTATAATCTTTATTTATTTGTTCACCTTTCGAGGCGTCGCTTCAGACACCCGATCGGCTTCCATTTATTTTGTTGGGTTTTCAGGCGGACTACCGCCGATTCCCTTTTACTTACCTTGCTTGCTAAATTTTGAATGTGCATTGGTAACTTAATCATGACGCATTCATGCATGCATTTGTTATATGTTACGTCCGAACTGTCTTGCGAGTACTTTCAAAGTACTCACCTGGCTTGTTGATTTGGCCAGATGCTGACGAAGGCGATCTCATGGATGAAGAGTTCGATAGCGAGTCCTATGCCTAGAGAAGTCCCAGTCAGTCTCGTGCGACCCTGGATTTGGCCACTGTATTATATCCGCTTCCGCTACCAGAATGAAGTCATTGAGTCATGTTATCCACTCCCCACAGTGTTATTCCACCATCACTCTATCCTCGAGTCAGTAGTATACCACCACACCACTGTGTCATATCTGCCATTATGTATAATTATTGGCGCGCTTGTAATAATTGTTTGAGCAACCTCAGCTCGACCCTGTAATATATTTTATGCTACTGGCTTATTGTATCAAGAGATTTGTCTACCAGTGAGGAGGATTTTTCCTCATACTGGACTCAAAAGATCAGTTTTTCAATAAATATTTTTATTGGAAAACCGGTCGTGACAAGCTTGGTACCAGAGCCAGGCTGACTGTAGGAAGCCACTAGGTGCGATCGCTAATCGGTTATTAGCATGATAGAGCTAATTTATATATTTGCAATTGTAGTCATTTTCTGACAGTCAGCATAAATTTATGATCTGACCATTCAAGATTTTTGCCTACTTTTGTAGATGGCCGACAACAGCTGCGAGTCTCAGACCTTCACCAACGTGCCCGATGGGTTTGTCAAGCTTCTCTCCTTCATCGTTCGGGTCACGATGCGGCCATCTGTGCGCCCAGTCTTCACACTCTGCCAGCATCGAGTCAACGACAGTCTGACCATGCACCAGGCCGCGGTGCAGTTCAAGGGAGGGCGTGGTGAGTTATGCCGCTTCCGGTTCTTGGGAAGAGCCATGCCTACGGAGAGGCATGCTATGCAGATGGTAGCCCGCGAGGCGATAGCTCGTCTCAGGGATGTCCTTCCCGTGATGAAGGCTCGTCGTTACCGCTATCTTCCATGCCATGTGCCTTACACCTGTGACTACGCATTCTCCTGTCCCAGAGGAGAACGAGACGAGGCTTTTGAGATGCTTATTGAGTATCTCCGGGCCTGGAGGCAGCCTTCGACAACCTGGTGGACGACTTCGTGGCTGCTCGCATGGACTCAGTCCATGGCTGTGCCGCCAACAGGAGGGAGCTCCTTCCCACCGCACCGCCACTGACTTTTGTCTCGTCCTCAGCGTCTTTTGCACCTACTCGCCACCTGCCTACCACCGAAGAGTTCAACCAAGTCATCGCTCCCACTCCAGCTCGCGCTGCACCGCCATTCGCGCCCACTCCTGTTCGTGTTGTTCCGCCCTGGAACCCGCTCCATCTACTCGGCGCAGCACTACATGTATGGAGCCTATTAGCGAGGAGGAGGTTGAGTCCCCAGCCTCGCTGTGCCTCACCCTTGGCAGGTCCAAGGAAATCATCAGCATCTCCGACTAAGTACGCTTAGCCGTCATGCGATGTACCGCTTTGTAAGATATGTACATAGGTTGTGAGAAGTAGCTTGTTTGCGCATCATGTAGGAACTGGAGAAGTGCACTAGCCTAAATAACATGTCAGGATTATGTACGCATATCCTGAGTGATGTATTGTATAATTACCGCCCGCGTGTAAGATATGTAATGAGTAGTCCTTCTCCGTGCGCAATAGATTTGTTTTTCTTACGTGATCTTGGTTATTTAATTTATTTGCCAGCTTTGTGCATTTATGGATCTATTTTTGCGACCCTTTTCGCTTTTCTTATTGGTTTTACAAAATATATCCCCAGAGTGAAAAATGTCTCGTCCTTGGACTCGCTCCATGCCAACTCCGCCAGAGGAAAATTATGGCACTCAACCGGGCAACAATTTCACACAAGGGCAGTCAAGTCAAAATTGTGACACTCAACCAGGCAACAATTTCACACAAGAGCAGTCGAGTCAACAGGTCAGTGAAACGACACTTTCCCAAATGTGCCGCCTTTATGAGCAGAGTCAGCAACAACATCGGGAAATCATGAACCAAGTCATCAACATGGGAAATCACCATGGACAGTATCAGCAGCATTCCAAGTTATCTGAGCTACAGAAGACACGTCCCCAAACATTTTCTCATACTAACAAGCCTCTTGAGGCCGAGGACTGGCTTCGAGATATGGAGAGAAAATTAATTATTGCAAAATGTTCAGACCCCGAGAAGGTACTATATGCCCCGCACTATCTCACAGGAGCAGCTGCATCATGGTGGGAGAATTTTCTGCACATGCACCCCAACGAAAATGATATAACCTGGGATGATTTCAAGGAAGGTTTCCGTGGTGCACACATTCCTAAGAGCATTATGAAAATCAAGAAGAGAGAGTTCGATGACCTCAAACAAAGGAACATGACAGTGTCAGATTACAACGGCCAATTTACTCTATTGTCTCGCTACGCCAATGAAGAGCGTATGACTGAAAGCAAGAAGATGGAGAAATTCCTTGACGGTCTGGCGCCCGCGCTTAAATGCCAACTGGTCATGCACACTTTTCCAGATTTTAAGACACTAGTGGACAAAGCCATTACTCTGGAAAATGAGAGATGCAGCTTGGAAGATTTCCGCAAGCGAAGAAGGGACCATACTAACCATGCTCGCAATCACCGAAGCAAGACAGATTTTCAAAAGGGTGGGACACACAAATCCACGTCCAACGTCTCACGCCCAATCAAGAATTTTCATGCAAGGGACAAGGAGTTCACATATCGCCCAGGCGTTACTTGTTACGCCTGTGGAGAGGAAGGGCACTATGCCAAGCAGTGCCCCAAGCCTAGGAACTCAACCCCAAAGCCGAACAACGATGCTAATAATTCAGCGCCCAAGCAAAACAATTTCAATCCCAACAACAACCACAGGAAGGGTCATCTGAAGCACGTGACCAAAGAGGAGGCATAAAATGCTCCGGATATCGTACTCAGTACGTTTCCTGTCAACACAATACCTGCAATGGTTTTGTTTGATTCTGGAGCTTCTCACTCTTTCATTTCGAAAAGTCTTGCTTTGCAAAATAATTTTTCGATGGTTCCTTTGGAGAAATCCATGATCATCAAGTCCCCTGGGATTCAGCAAGTCACTCAGAGTTACTGTCAGGATGTGGTTATTGAGTTCGAAGGATTGAAGTTTCATGCCAATCTTATTGTATTGGAAAATAAAGGACTGGAATTCATCGTAGGGATGGACTGGTTAACCACCAACAAAGGTTTTATTGACTGTTTCAACCGGACCGTAATTCTCACACACCACCACGGGAAGACAATAAGAGTGTCAGCTAAAGAAAGAAAAATACCCCGGCAACCAAGATTGAATAAGGTGGATGTTTCTGAGCTAAACAAGGTTCCAGTAGTGTGTGAATTTCCAGACGTGTTCCCCGAAGAACTACCAGGCATGCCACCAGACCGAGAGATAGAATTCAGTATTGAGCTAGCACCAGGGACCACCCCCATATACAAGAAACCATACAAAATGGCACCATCCGAGTTGGTTGAGTTGAAGAAACAAATAAAGGAATTGCTGGACAAAGGATACATTCGAGCCAGCTCCTCACCTTGGGGATCACCAATTTTATTTGCCAAAAAGAAGGATGGAACACTGAGATTGTGCATAGACTACCGAGCACTTAACATGGTCACAGTCAAGAACAAATACCCGATGCCAAGGATAAATGATTTTTTTGATCAACTCGCTCAGGCCAAGGAATTCTCAAAAATTGACTTGAGGTCAGGATACCATCAATTAAAAGTGCGAATAGAAGATATCCCCAAAACAGCCTTCACCTCCCGATATGGACTGTATGAGTTCACAGTAATGCCATTTGGATTAACAAACGCCCCCGCATATTTTGTTCATTTCATGAACAAAGTATTTATGAAGTTTATGGACAAGTTCATTGTGGTATTCATCGACGATATTCTGGTATATTCCAAAACACCAGAAGAGCACGCGGAACATCTCAGGATTGTGCTAGGAGAACTCAGAAAACATCTATTGTATGCCAATTTCAGCAAGTGCGAATTTTGGCTAAGACAAGTAGGTTTTCTAGGCCACGTACTGACCCAAGACGGTATCGCAGTGGACCCGGAGAAAGTCAGGGCCGTACTTGGCTGGAAGTCACCAGCCAGCGTAACGGACATACGAAGCTTCTTGGGAATGGCAGGATATTACCGCAGATTTATTGAAGGATTCTCCACCATAGCCAAGCCAATGACGCAGGTACTCAAGAAAGACAAGAAGTTTGAATGGACAGAAGCCTGCGAGAAAAGTTTCCAAGAGCTAAAACGGAAATTAACGACAGCACCAGTATTAATTGTGCCAAACATACACAAGAATTTTGAAGTGTATTGTGACGCGTCCAGAAAAGGTCTCGGATGCGTGTTGATGCAAGAAAGCAAGGTTGTCGCATACGCTTCAAGGCAACTTCGCAAGCATGAGGAGAATTATCCCACTCATGACCTAGAAATGGCAGCTGTCATTCATGCACTCAAGGAATGGAGGCATTTCTTACTTGGGAATCGATGTGAAATATATACGGACCATAAAAGTCTCAAATATATTTTCACACAGCCAGAACTAAACTTACGACAACGACGCTGGTTGGAATTGGTAAAAGATTATGATGTTGGTATCCACTATCATCCAGGAAAAGCAAATTTAGTGGCCGATGCTCTTAGTCGGAACCCCAGCTCCGACGAAAACCGTCTGCAAAGCTTGAGACCTGAATTCCAACAAGAATTTGCCAAACTCAACTTGTTAATGGTCGCGGAAGGCACCATAACAAACTTGGAAATACAACCCGACCTTGTGGAGAGAATTAAAGAAGCTCAGCCTGGTCACCCCGGCATCGAAGGCATTAAAAGAAAGGTGAGTATGGGCAAGGCCTCGGAGTTCGTCATAGACGATGGAGTAATATTATGGTACGAAGACAGACTCTGCGTGCCAAATATAGAGGGCCTCAAACAGCAAATTCTAGCTGAAGCCCACACCGCCCCATATTTGATCCACCCTGGAGGAACCAAAATGTATAAGGATATTCAGGAAAGATTTTGGTGGCACGGTATGAAGAGGGACATAGCCGCTTTCATTGCATGTTGCGACTCTTGTCAACGCATAAAAGCTGAGCATCAGAGACCAGCCGGACTACTGCAACCGAACAAAATACCTGAGTGGAAATGGGACAAAATAGGTATGGATTTCATTGTCGGACTACCCCGGTCACGACACGGGAATGATGCCATATGGGTCATCACCGATAGGTTAACCAAGGTGGCACATTTCATTCCAGTGAAGACAACCCACACCACTCAGAGGCTTGCCAGGATTTATCTCTCCCGTATAGTTTGCCTGCATGGAGTCCCGAAGACTATAATATCCGATAGAGGCACTCAGTTCGTCTCGAGATTTTAGGATCATTTACAACAGGCTCTGGGAACTCAACTAGCCTTCAGTACAGCATACCATCCCCAGACTGATGGACAAACTGAACGCGTAAACCAAATTTTAGAAGACATGCTGAGAGCATGTGTCCTCACCTATGGAACCAGTTGGGAAGACAGCCTGCCATATGTCGAGTTCACATACAACAACAGTTACCAGGCTAGCTTGCAAATGGCACCATTTCAATCTTTATACGGACGGAGATGTCGTACCCCGCTAAATTGGTCAGAGGGCGGAGAAAGCCGCATTTTCGGCCCAGACATGCTCAAAGAAGCCGAGGAAAAGGTCAAGCTAATCAGAGACCGACTCAAGGCCGCTCAAAGTCGACAGAAGAGTTATTACGATCAGAAACATCGTGGGGTCAGCTTCGAAACCGGTGAGTTCGTGTACCTACGAGTATCCCCTATGAGGGATTGCAACGATTCAAGATTAAAGGAAAGCCAGCGCCAAGATTCATCGGACCATTCTGTATAGTGGCACGAAGGGGCACGGTAGCCTACCAGCTAGACTTACCCGAGGAATTATCCGATGTCCACAACGTGTTCCACGTTTCGCAGTTAAGGAAGTGCGTAAGCAACCCAGAGAAACAAGTATCCCATGAGAACATTGACGTGCAGCCAGACCTCACCTATCGGGAACGTCCAGTAAAAGTATTAGAGGAGTCTGAAAGGAGGACCCGACAGAAAACCATCAAGTTTTTCAAAGTTCAGTGGAGCAATCACACCGAAAGTGAAGCAACTTGGGAAAGACAGGATTTTCTTCGGGCAGAGCATCCACACTTATTTAAGGATCAGCTGAAATCTCGGGGACGAGATTTTTCCAAAGGGGGTAGGTGTTGTGACACTCCAAAATTTTCTTTTGGTTTTCAGCAAAAACTTTGTTGGTTTTTGAAAAGAGGCCATTTAAATTTTTTTTAGAAAACCTCTCTCTTAAAAACTTTCACCTTTGGCAAGGATTTTCATTTACATCCTTTTCAAATTTTGTGTTTGAATTATGGAAACTTTTCTTCTGTTTGTGTTCCGCTCAAATGTATTTTTTTGAATTTAATTATTTTTATTTAAAGAGAAAACCCTAGGAGTTTTGGGGGGCTTCTCTCTTTTTTGGAACCACCCATGATTTTGTTTTGCCTCTTGTGGAAAGACCTCCCAAAACCCCTCCCTCCACTTTGGAACAATCTAAATTCTCTGTCCCATCAAGTCCAAACTATTTTTGGATTTTATTTCAATTATTTTATCTCACAAATCTTTTCTGTCACTTATTTTGAGCCTAAGTGATTTTCAAAGCAAGTACCAAGATGCATTTGAGTTTTGACCTCAAACCAACTCCCCTAGATAGTCCTTGGTACCCACAACCTAGAACCATCATGATTCACTCCTCTTCTTTTCAAATATTTCAAATTTCAGTCTCTGCAAGTTTGGACCAGATTTGCCAAATTTGGTGAAATTCATATCTTCTCTGCTCCAAAAATTCCACAAAAATTCAGGCAACCCCCTGTTGCATTGAGAAGCCACTTCACCAAAAATCAGCTCAAGCAGAGCCTCCCTCATACCAAAAACATTATGTCGAACACCTGATCTGCACTGTTCCTTTGCACATTCAGAAAATTCAGAGAAACTTCAGGGTTCAGTGTCGCTTCTCTTTGTCAGAATTCGGTCACGCGGCCACAGTGCACCTTGGCGCGTTGCACGCAACCCCTTCTCCCTGGCCAGCACCCCGCACGCACGCTTGACTGATTCCTGGCGTCGGTGGCGACGAGCCTTGCCGGCGTTGGAGGTTTCTGCGGTAGCTGCGCCACCCATGGCGGCCAGCGAGGGCTTGAGCCCGTTCGCCACGCCACCTGGCGCCGCCCATCGCTCCCTGGCTCTCCGCGTGCCCCTGGTATGCCAGCACACTCCCGTTGCACCGTTGCCGTGGCCCGGCAAGCACAGGTCGTGCTCCCTGCTGCCGACGGGCCCGCGCCGCCCCGTTCCGTCGAGCCCACTCAAAGCTTCAAGTCCCGGCTTGTTTAGCACCTAAACGGAACCAGTAAACCCCCAAGACGGCGCTCAACTCCTAAACCACCCCGACCAATGCCCTGCATCGCCGTAAACGTCGCCGGAGAACCCCGTTCTCGGCCACCGCCTCGGACCGCCTATAAAAAGGGCTCCCAAGCTCGCCCTCGAGCACACACCCCCTCTGCACCTCACCAGCACCCCGCCAGGCCAACAGGGGGACCTCGAGGAGGTCTCCTCCCCCAACTCCGGCCGCCCCATTCCGCCTCGGCCTCCACCTCGATTCACTCCGGTGAGGCCGTCCCCGGCGCCCAAATCCCGTCAGCTACCCCCTCTAGCTACCAGAGGTCTAACCCCCTCCTCAGTTTGCCCTCTGCAGCACTCTCCGGCGAGGCCCACGACCACCCGAACCGCCGTCCGCCGGAGCAGGAGCCGCCGTCGACGTGGTGCTTGCCGGTGACCACCACCACCACCAACTGACGCGGAATGACGCCCTGAACACGGAGGTACCTTCCAATCTTTCCACCTCGCCGTGGATCGCCACTGGCGACCACCGCGGCTCTCGGGCGCCGACGAGCCCCGACTCCCTCGTTTGAAAATTCAAACCTGATGGGTGGGACCCGCTAGTCGGCCTCTCAGTTCTTTTTAAACGAACCGTTTTCTGAAAGCGTCTTCTGCCAAAATGCATTTTCCCTCTGGACCGGCGTAGTCTCAATCGAATCATTTTCCGTTTTTATAAGTTAGCCCCTGGAAACTTTCTGTTTCATTACAGAAGAGTCCCTAGACTAAAACCTTTATAACTTTTAAACAGAAAAGTATTTTTGATTGATTCTTTTTCCGTTCTCTCTAAAATTTTGTCTAATTTTTATGTCAGATTTATTTGAAAAATATTTGGAATATTTTGTGCACCCCACGGTATTTACGTTAGCGTGTATGTTTCTTTATACCGTAGATACCGAAGGAGGTGACGGGACCGCGAACTTCACCGAGCTAGGCTCCGACTACTCTGAACCAGGCAAGCATGTTTGAACTTTTGATATGATGATTGTTTTGGCATGTTTGCATTAAGTAGTTTCATGGCATGTTGATGAGCATACCGACGAACTTCATGTTCCACGAAATGTTGAGGCAAGTGAGTTTCGAAAATCCATAAGTGGATGGAGGTGAGTATGCATGGCCATGTGTTGGCATGAGGATGGGTAAGATGGCAGTGTTGTGGCATGCCAGTCTTATGCTAGACTATTTGACTTCAGTGTCAACCCGTATCGGTCCAGTTCCTTCCATTTTTCCTTCCCTGTAGTACCACATGTTTTCCGCAAGGAATATGGCTTAGTAAGTTGCAAACCGCTTTCTTGGTACACACCAAAAGGAGAGGCCGTGATGATGGTTCCATGGCCCTGGATTAAAGCCAGTCTTCCGGTCAAGGTGCATGGGTGTTTCCGGTTGGGACCGAGAGGGGGGCACCCCTTAGAGCGCGCGTATATAAATTTGATCCCATGCTATTCGAGATTGTGATCTCCCCGTCTCAAAAGTTTTTCTTGGACGATGTCTAGGGTGATTCCTGACATCGAGAGGTAGGATGGGTGTGTACTGGTTAGCTGTGTTTTCTTCCGAAATACAATAAACGGAACTAGTCCTTCGTGACTACGGAAATCCGTTGGCTGTGGGAAATTTTCGTACAAACTCTGCAGAGTCATATATTCCTCTAAATCATCTGTTCCATGTCCAAGTTTGGTATTATCTTATCCTGACAAGTGTCAGTTTTGATGATAGAGACTCCGGTGAATCACATGAGTGCTAAGTCCGATTGAATGTTTAATCATGTGGATGGACTAACCGGTTTATTATCATGAGTTGAACATTTATTATGAGTATTATTTCCTTGTGAAGAAAGCCCTTCCTGTGATGTTGTTCAGACGTCCGACTGTGGCAATGTTGTTACTTACTTCCAATAAAGGTCCTTTCTGTGATGTCGCTTAGACGTCCGACTGTGGCAATGTTATTATTTACTTTCAATAAAAGCCCTTTCTGTGATGTCTCTTAGACGTCCGACTGTGGCAATGTTATTATTTACTTTCAATAAAAGCCCTTTCTGCGATCTGGCTCAGACGTCCGACTGCGGCAGTACTGTTATTTACTTTCAATATAAGCCCTTTCTGTGATGTCGCCCCGACGTCCGACTGTGGCACGCATGTCTTTTATTTTCAGTTTAAGCCCTTTACGTGGTGTCGCTTAGACGCCCGACTGTGGTATAATTTTTATTTATTTGTTCACCTTTCGAGGCGCCGCTTCAGAGACCCGATCGGCTTCCATTTATTTCGTTGGGTTTTTAGGCGGACTACCGCCGATTCCCTTTTACTTAACTTGCTTGCTAAATTTTGAATGTGCATTGGTAACTTAATCATGACGCATTCATCCATGCATTTGTTATATCTTACGTCTGAACTGTCTTGCGAGTACTTTCAAAGTACTCACCTAGCTTGTTGATTTGGCCAGATGCTGACGAAGGCGATCTCATGGATGAAGAGTTCGATAGCGAGTCCGACGCCTAGAGGAGTCCCAGTCAGTCTCGTGCGACCCTGGATTTGGCCACTGTATTATATCCGCTTCCGCTACCCGAATGAAGTCATTGAGCCTCACCTCGACGCTCGATGAGATGCTAGTTTAAGAGTCATGTTATCCACTCCCCATAGTGTTATTCCACCATCACTCTATCCTCGAGTCAGTAGTATACCACCACACCACTGTGTCATATCCGCCATTATGTATAATTATTGGCGCGCTTGTAATAATTGTTTGAGCAACCTCAGCTCGACCCTGTAATATATTTTATGCTACTGGCTTATTGTATCAACAGATTTGTCTACCAGTGAGGAGGATTTTTCATCATACTGGACTCAAAAGATCAGTTTTTCAATAAATATTTTTATTGGAAAACTGGTCATGACAAGCTAGTCTGTGGGGACCAAATCTCCGAGTGTTAAATTCCAAAAATTGGCCCTTGTGCTCACCAGCCACAGGATAACTGTTAGTTGATGAGGCACCAACTTGATACAGAAATTCCAAGCAAAATACAAAACATGTAGTACAAGACCATTCTGGCCTATGAGTACAACAGATGGTTTCTAATGATTGATGGCGGAAGCAGTTTATGGATCATCCGTGTCTATGGGGATCCAATTCCCACAGGAACAGCTAACTAGGTTAACTCCTATCTTCGCGAGGCTACCATCACCGTTGCTTAGGTTCCGGGACTGTCGCCACGATCGCTCCTCTCCGCGCAAGAAAATCTGGCCAAGACAATAGCCAGGGACAAGCCAGTGAGTACTTTGAATGTACTCGCAAACATTATGAACATAGGTATAATATAACAATGATGTGCTAAAAATATTTTATGCTCATGACGTTAGTCACAAAAGATAAATAAAACTCCGATGTGTGCAAGCGTGTTATTTATGAATTTGCAATAACATAGTATTACAAAAATTATGAAATAAACAACAAGCATGCCACAGTCGGGCGTCTTAGCGACACCACATAAAGGGCTTAAAAAGAAATGCCGCAGTCGGGCGTGTTAGCGACACCACATAAAGGGCTTTAAAAGAAATGCTGCAGTCGGGCGTCTTAGCGACACCACATAAAGGGCTTTAAAAGAAGTGCCACAGTTGGGCGTCTTAGCGACACCACATAAAGGGCTTTAAAAGAAATGCCGCAGTCGGGCGTCTTAGCGACACCGCATAAAGGGCTTAAAAAGAAATGCCGTAGTCGGGCGTATTAGCGACACCACATAAAGGGCTTTAAAAGAAATGCCGCAGTCGGGCGTCTTAGCAACACCACATAAAGGGCTTTAAAAGAAAACACAGTAAATATCCAGGAGGTAGAACCATCCCAGGGATATTCGATAATACCAATAATATCACGGGTTAGTCAACAATAATAATAATCATAATTATCACAAGTCACAAGTTGTGATTCCAGTTCTAGTTTAACAGTTTCACCTCAGAAGTCCGACACTAAGACCGACACTTGACCCATCCCAGACTGTAATCCTTAACCATGGACACGGCTATTCGAATAGGTTTAATCTCTGCAGAGGGTGTACTCTTTACCCACGAGTAACGGATTCCTTTAGTCCATCAGGACTAATTCCGCCTGCGGTCTTTTGATTGAAAACACACCAATCCGCACACACCAGCCTAACTTACCGGTGTCTGGAAATCACCCACGACACCTGTTAAGCAAAACTCTAAGTGGGGAGGCTACAACCTCGTCGTAGCATGGGATCACAAAATTTATACCGCGCGCAAACTAGGGGAGCTACCCCTTCGGCTACGACCAAAACATCCATGCCCCCGGGTCAGGTGGCATGCCTACCGGATGCCTCCGGTATCTTCCACCATGGCCTCTCTGTACGGTGTGTGCTAGGGAAGGCGTTGACAACTTACTGAACCGTACCCTACCTATGGCAGGGACAAGTGGTAGTACGAAACAAGCATGGGGGTTACCGGAACAAGACTCGATCTATGGTCGACTCAGGAGTTTAAGAGTTCCCTGCATGGTTATCACAACAAAATATTTCAACCAACAAAATCACCACCCATTATACCTTACTATGCCATACCAGACATAACCGTCCCGACGGAGACCGGGACAAGCTCACGCCTACCCAAGGCAGAGGCTTTCCCGGACTGCTTTCCGGCATGCATGCAAGGCACATGAGGATGATTGCCATCACAAGTATATTCATTTCCAATAGCAAGGAAATCACTAACATGCGTCCATGCAAATGATCATATCACATGAAATAACAAGTTTTTCCGAAATAAGATGGTATTATAAACGTGTCAACTAACACACCAAAATATTATTCCGGGGTTCAGAATGCTTGCCTTCAAAGTGTGTAGAGGCAGGGTGCATCCTAGAACTTTTTGAAAGCTCTCTTCTCTTCAAAAAATCCTATTTTGAAAATATTGGAATTAACACACAATTTCAAAACAGCACAAAAAAGTTGTTTAAATTTTTTTCAAATAAATCTTAAAATAAACTAGACAGAATTTGAGAGATGTAGGAAAAAGAATAAATTCATTTGGAGTTATATTTAAAAAGTTATAGCCAGTCAAAGATTTGGTCAAAATCTGCTATTTAAAATAAAACAGAAAAGAAAATGTTTCGAATATATACGTACACGTCGAAGGCGCACTTTGGAAATGCGCTTCCACTTAACCCACGTGGACTGGGGCGGGGTCACTGACAGTGGGTCCAGGGGGCCCATTGGTCAGATTTGACCGGACGCCTTTCCCTCTCCTTCCTCTGCCCGAGAGGGGGCGGGACTCCGGCGATCATCGCCGGCGATTGCCGTCTCCTTGTGGGGTCCCGAGGGTGGGGATGGATCCGCCACTCAAGGGCGGTCCTACTGGTGGTCGTCAGGCAGGAGGGGACGGAGGGAGCTACCGGCGGCGAGCTTCTCGGCGGAGGTGGCCTCAGGAGCAAAGTGCTTTTGGGGCTGCGGTGGCTCCCGATCAAAATCGAGCAGGGGGAAGGGTTCACGGGAGGAAGAGAAGGCTCCTGGTGGAGAGAGTGGAGAGGGGGAGGTCCTAGTGGTGCCGGAATGGCCGGGGCGATGGCGGCGGTAGGAGTTTTTTTTTAGGGGTAAGATAGTAGGAGAGGCTCCTACTGTATGTATATATTTCTTCCTTTTTGAAAAGGTTACATGTGAGTTAAAGTAGTGTTACAAGGGGTGCTCGACCACACCCCCATCACATGGAGGGGGGTCATGGAGGAACAGAAAGTGGTTATTGTCTAGGAGGTACAAGGGGGGAATTAGTTGAGGGAGTTACAAAAAGTAGTTACAAATGTCCTCTGCGCCTCCTTTACCCTGTGTTGGAGGAGGCCAAAATCTCCCTTGAAACGTGTCAACCAAGAGCCAGTGCTAGGGTTGATCCCTCTGAAGCGTTTGTTATTGCGTTCTTTCCACAAACTCCACGCAGCTGTGAGAAAAATTTCCATGAAGAGAGGTCGACACTCAGACTCATTGATTTGTGCGATCAGATGAAGTCTGGAGTCAAACTCAGGCCAGTCAATACCAAGTTTCTCCCAACAGGCTTCACTGAAGGGGCAGGTAAAGATCATGTGGTCTACGATTTCTTCAATATGTTGTCCACACAAAAGGCAGTCGAAGACTTCACCAATGTTGTAATGACGACGTTTCAGCATGTTCCTTGTGTTCAAACGATTGAAAAGGAGCAGCCGGCCGAAAACTTTGATTTTCATGGTGCTTTTGGAACACCACAGCAACCTGAAGGTTGGGTGCTTGGGGGCAAGTCTAAAACAGAATCTGTAGTAATCAGCCGCTTTGAACTATGTTTGCCCCCAGGTATAGTGCCAAACATCAGCGGCAGTCGTGGATTGGCGCATGTGGGTGGACAGGGACTGCAGGTCTCGAACTTCCATTAAGGCTTCGGGAGAAAGCGGCAGGTGGAAAAGATCATGCAGTGACGTGCTCTCCAAGAAATCCTTGACGGATGCATCTTCATGTAGGGCAAAGGAGAAGACCCGGGGGTGCGACACGTCCAGGGTGTTGTCTAGCCAGAGATCTTTCCAAAAGAGAGTAGTTGTCCCATCGACCACTTGGACACAAGAGACGCCGCGATATTGTGGTGTGAGCTTAAGTATGTCACGCCACCAGAACGAGCCGACCAAGTCCGAGGCATGCGGGATTTTGTTTGTGTAGTAGGTCCCCAGATCAGATGCACCCAAGGGACATCTTTCTTGTTATAGAACTTGTGCAAGAATTTCATTAGTAGGGCTTCGTTTTGTAGTTTCAGATTAATCACACCCAGGCCTCCATTTCTTTTTCGTTTGCAGACCATGCTCCAAGCGGCCAATGAGTTACATTTGTCCCCATGTTCAGTCTTCTTATTCCAGAGACAGCGGCGATGGATCTTGTCCAACATCTCAAGTATTTGAGGGTGTAGTTTCAGCGTGCACATGGCATAAATAAGCAGGGATGTTACGGTCGCATTAAGCCAGGAAAGCTTCCCTCCATATGACGTCATGGAAATTGTGGAAGTGAGACATCGTTCTGCACTGCAAAGAATCGGCATGAGGTCTTGCACCGTAGGTTTGGAGATACCCATGGGGAGCCCGAGATATGTAAAAGGCATGGTGCCAACCGAGCAGCCAAAGATGTTTGCTAATTCAGCAGTCAAGGCATCATCAAGATTTATAGGGATGAGGGTGATCTTGTTAAAGTTGATCTTGAGGCCAATGGACAATGCATAGTCTGAAAGGAGCTGCTTGATAATTCCAGCTTGACGTGGGCAGGCAGGGAGGGCCTGTATGGTATCATCGGCGTATTGGATGACAGGGTAGTCAGTTTGACCAGGACAAGGAAAAGGCAGCTCAATTCTCCCCTGGCTAAACGTATTGTTGATCGCAGCCTGAAGGAGATCAGCCGCAAGGACGAAGAGCAGGGGGTGAGAGGATCACCCTGGCGTACCCCGCTCTTACAGTGGAATTGGCGGCCCGGCACACCATTGAGCATCACTGAAGATCGGCCTGTGGAAAAAATGCACTGAATCCAGTTGAGCCACTTGTCAGAAAATCCCATGTGCCGCATGATGTTGATCATAGGATCATGGCCAATGGTGTCAAAGGCTTTTGCAAAATCCAATTTGAGCAGTACGATGCTCCGTTTAGATGCATGGCACTAATGGATATATTGGAAGGCCCAAGCGAGGCAATCTTGGATGGTCCGACCTTTAAGAAACTCGTATTGGTTACGATGAACAAGGGTCAAGATGATTTTTTGTAAGCGGTTAGCCAAGAGTTTGGTGAGCAACTTGAGGCAACAATTAAGCAAAGTTATCGGTCTGTAAACGTTAACTATCTCAGGCGAGCGAACCTTTGGTATCAGAGTGATGAGGCCATCATTGATGCTCGTAAGATCAAGGTCTCCAGCGTGGAATTGAGAGCAGAGCGCATAGAACTTAGATTTGATCAAAGGCCAGCAGGCCTTAAGGAACGCGCCGCTGAATCCATCGGGGCCAGGTGCTCTGTCGGCCGGCATCTCTTTAACCACAACATCGATCTCTTCATGTGTGAAAGGTGCAGTTAAGTGATCAAGGTTATTGGAGCGTTTTATTAACGCAGGTAAGTCAAATTTCATCTCTGCAGGTGACGTAGAACCCAGACGATTTTTGTATGTCTGAAAGAGAAGAGCCTCTTTACTGGTGTGATCTTCCACCTGGTTGCCCTCGTTATCCAGAAAGCAAGCGATGTTATTATTACGATAGCGCTCAGTGGCCACTGCCTGAAAGAACTTCGTGTTCTCATCACCAAATTTGATCCAACGGATTGTGCAGCGCTTTTTCCAATAGAGTTTCTGATATTGTAAAAGTCGGAGCATATGTTTCTTGAGGATGTTGCGGAAATTGTTTTCAGGGAGTTGCCGGAGACGGGGAAGAAAACCTCCCTGGGTCGATTTGCAAGCTAGGGAAGCGCCATTGGGGTGGCCTGAGGTTGCCTGCGTGTGGGAATGGGCTCGGGGCTTCCTTAAATAGGCGAGTCGAGGCGGTTCAGTGGCGGCCGCGGATGAGCTCGACGGCGACCGTCTTTCTGTAGCTGCAGGGCATCGTGGCGAGGCTGGGGATGGCGGCAGGAGCTAGCGGATGAGCGGCTACTGTTCCAAGGGCGAGCTGGGGAGCGGAGGTGGTTTGGGCGGCGCTGGCCAGCGCAGGAGCTGTTGGGCAGCAGTGGCGGCTAGTTGCTGGCCTGCCGGAGACGTGGCGAGAGCTGTGGGGCTCGTGGGGTGCAGAAGGGGACACGGCGTGCTGGCTATGGTCGGTCACGGACCGGAGTGAGTGCGGGGCGGGACGCGGCGGCTCGGGCGCACGTGCGTGCCAAACGCACGCTCTGGGTGCGCCCAGAGCACGCCCGGGACGTGCTCGACGAAAAGCCAGGGTAGCCTAGAGGTCGCGGGTGAGGTTTGCAAGAAACAGAGCTAGTTTAGGGTTAACAAGGGAATCAAGGGACATGGTGGATGGGTCAGGGGCTCAAGTTCACAATGTAAAGTTGAAATCATGTCAAATCTGGCTATGCACTCAGGGTGTTTGTCAAAATGCCAAGGGCATCCAGGCAGTTCTTGGGGTGGCCAAATCTTCCAGATCAGTGTCTCTATGGATGTATGAGAGGGTGGTGAAGTTAGTTTGCTAAAAGGAGGAACTTGTTAGTGCAAGTTTTGCAAAACTACAATTCTGGACAGGGAGTAAATGGCATCACTACATGGACCAAAAGTGTTCCAAAGAGCGCATGCTCCTGGACTTAGGGGTTTTGCAGGGTTGACTACAAGAAGGTGAAAGCACAAGGTCACTAGAGGAAGAGTGAATGGGGTTGCAGTACAAAACACAAGTCTGGTCCAGAATGAAAAAGAGGTTGGTACACTTAATTTTCCCATAGAACATCACAAGGTTTTTGCATAAAGTTGGATGGCATGTTACCACTGACATCCCATAATTTTCATGGAGGCTCTAGGGAAATATTTAATTAGGCTATAGTGCAAAGGTGTCCACTGGACCAGATTTGAAAAATAGGTGTAAAACTCAAAATATGCAATGAAATAATTATATTATTGCACACAAGTGATTTAGAGACATCACATGACATCCCCAAATTTTGGTTGGATTTTTAGCTAAATATATCAAATGGTTGTAGTTCAAAAAGAGCTCCAAAATTTAAAACAATTCATTTTAATGAATAAAGCTCAGGGTGAAACGATTTAATAAACAATTCTACTGATTAAGAAAATGTTATACAGAGAGCATAGAAGTCCAATATGTTATGGGAAGCTCCACTTGGAAAAGACTCCTTAATATTGAAAGAAAGGTTCTGAAATCAACAGAAATAAAAAATTTAAAACTCCTGGCAAAATTTTAATATTTAAAACTTGGTTAAATTTTTGGGGTGTTACAATTACTACCCCCCTTAAGAAAAATCTCGTCCTCGAGATTTGCTAAGAGCTAATTTAATAAAATATGCATTAAAACGAAAGTGGCTACAGTGAGAGCAATGAGTGGTGCAAAAATACAGTGTGGGACACTGGCGTGGTGTGGGGAAAAAATCCACGGTTTGGCGGAAAAACTAGCGATTTCTACACTGGACATAAATTTAGAACAAAATCTTAATTTAAAAATACGCTGGTCGAACCCGAGAGCACGGTGCTCTCTCTGAATGACAGGTGGACCCGGGCCCACGGTCAGCCTCTTCTTCCTCCGGCTCTTTCTTCTTCCTCTCTCCCGCGTGCTTTCCTGCGCTTTCTCCACCGGCGACGCCTAGCGCGTAGGGCATCTAGGCCGTACAGCGGTAGTGCGAGGCGTGCTAGCTGCCGGTGTAGCGTGCACTCACCTCGCGGGCCAGTGCGCTGTCAGCACTGCTCGCGGATTCGCCTTCGAATACCGGCGGTCGGGCGACGAGCAGTGCTGGTGGACTTCGCCCACCGTACACCGAGCTCGGGCTTATAAAACGACCGCGGCGTTCTCCTCTTCTTCCTCACACCTGGCCTCGCTCCTCCTTCTCTCTCCTTCTCCTCTGTTTCCGCTTGCCGGAGCACGAGACGAGGCTCTAATTGCGGAGGTGGTGCCGGACTAGTACGTGATCCTGCTGTGCGGAGGGTTGGCAGCGGTGCTGGGGATCTCTGTGCTCCTGTGCGCGATGATCCTCGATGATTGTCGCGATGCCGCTGCTCGGTTGCTGGCTCTCCGCGATGGTGGTGACCACGAGGAGTAGGTGGGGTGTGTCGGGTGATAAATGTTGTTCGGAGGTGCTTAGTTAGATGCGACACAGTTGCAAAAATTTTGCAAGCGGTGTATGTGTTTGTGTAATTGTGGTTGTGAGTCCGCTGTCGGGGTGCTGCGTGAAATAAAATAGTCTATGTCGTGAGAAAATATACGATGCGGCAACTCGGGGAAAAGAAATCTCACTCCAGGATTTCTCGCGAGAGAAGACAATAATACACTAGAGTCAAACCGCGTCAGAGCTACTCACATTAATAGAATCTAAAAGGTTTACTTGCTGCGCGAACTCGGGGTACCACGCATAAGTTACAACACATAAATAAAAGTTGCGGTAATAAAAACAGCGGTGCATCTAAATTGAAAACGGTAACTGGAATGGGTCCTGAGAAAACGTTTCCGGTACTGGGATACACTCTTCTTCTATCGGAGAAAGTGGATTGACCAGTCGATGAACGTGTCTCTCCCGGTCGGGCCTCAGTGACCTGCCGATGGCGATCTGAGGATTTAAATCCGCGAGACTCTGGAGATAACCCATCACATGTTGGGTTAACTGCTCTTGAGCGATGACGTACTGGACCAGGTTGGCTAGGACTGGGTCTCTCTCAATTCGTCCACCGGGAAAAGATGTTACTCCACCAGGTGCTGCATGGCTCGGAAAGTAATAATACCCTCGTTCGCTGGCATAGGGTACCGCGAATCGAAGGCGAGCAAGCACTTCGTATGCAGTAGCTTCTATGGCCATAAGCGGGGTCGGCATAGATTTCCCTACGAAGGAGACCTCCGTTGGGTCTTGGCTTGGGTTTACCGGAGGGATGTGTACTGCTGCCCAGTATCTCGAGGTGGAAGGGGTGATCCTTGATTTGAACAACTCGTACTAGGGTGGCTGGGTAGCGCCCATGGTACTGCAGGTAAAATCCCACAATATTTTGACAAAACTACCCGGGGTCGCATCTGGGGTTCTCATATGAATGCTGGGGCTCGGCATGGCAAGAAATGGTTGTGTGGATGCTGCACAAGGTGAGGGGTGCTTTGGCAAGGTCATGCGGTGGCCTTTTTATAGCACCGGGGCTGGGTCATTTACCGTGGTAAAAGGTAAAGAATTTGCCGGCTCAGCTCGGGGTCAACCACAGATACACACATCTTACTAAAGTGACGTATCACTGTGGGGGTTGTCGGGCGGTTTTGGGTAAGTGCGCTTGGGATAGAAATGCTGGCATATCCATGCAAGGCTACAGGGGCACAACGACAGGCGGCGTTCATTTACCAGGTTACACGATTACAAAGCGAGGATACACTAGGACTCGACACTACTCGAGTGACTTAGTCTACTTCGTTTACATCCAAGCGAGCATGCCTTGTGGATGTTGAGGCTTCTCCACGGGTCTCGCCGTCGGAATTAGCTGGAGTGGGTTGAGGAGCTGCAGGCTCGGGGTAGCGATGATGACCAGCTCGGGGATTGTTGGCCACAACCCCGTTGGAGTGTGCTCCCAATATGTGACGAAGCACTTCTGGGGTTATCGCAGCACCTTGGCCGATGGCTGGGGTTGTCCTCAGGGACTCGATCGGGTGTCCAAACAGCATGACTGGGTTGTCGGCGTTGGGCTCGTTCTCTTCTCTCGCCAGGGCTCGACGAACCAGCTCTCCATGGGCTGCGATTAGATCAATTGTGACCTGATCGCACAGTTCCTCTAGTGCATTTACATAGCGCACTAGGTGCAATAATGCAGGATCTGTCTCGTGATCTCCATTGGCAACTTGGGGTGGTCTACCATACCCTTCACGTCTGGGGTAGTAGTGGAACAAGCGACAGTTAACTCTGGGCGACAAGTGCCGGAGATGAACTATAGCTTCTCGAGCAGCTAGTTGGATGGCTTGTGGCTCAAAGGAAGTTGTCCTTCCAGTGAACTTGTAGGGGCGCTCGGGTGCTAGACTCCTACCATAGATGTGCACAGTGGCCCAGAATTGACGGTTTTCACCGCTCATGGGTCCTTGGTACACAACATATTCTGGGGGCTCTTCTAACACATAGGCACGACGGGTGAAGTTTGCGAGTATGGTCACAAAACCTCCAAGGTTGGTTGCTGTGGTCTCATTGTGGACAACGGGTCCTGGCATTTTAGCTCGGTTTGGGTAGAGGCTGTGCTGTGCTGGGTTGAGGCTAGCGTGCCCTTTTATAGAAAAGGGAACGGAGTCTTCCTTCGCACGCTTGCGAGAAATACTATTCAGGAACCGGTCACTGGCGCATGAGTGACAGGTTGGATTGATAGGTTGGGCACCGACTGCCAAAAGGTGTCGGGTTCACTGTGTGGCTACCTTGCACGGGAAGCTTGGTTGGGGTTTTGGTTATGGCTTGGTGGGTTGTTTGCCTAAGGTCCTTGACCTGGCTAAGATAGGATTAGCCAATGGTCAGCCTAGCTCTGATACCAACTCTGTGGGGACCAATTCTCTGTGTGTTAAATTCCAGAAAATGGCCCTTGTGCTCACCAGCCCCAGGATAACTGTTAGCTGATGAGGCACCAACTTGATACAGAAATTCCAAGCAAAATACAAAACATGTAGTACAAGACCATTCTGGCCTATGAGTACAACAAATGGTTTCTAATGATTGATAATTTGGTGAAATTCATATCTTCCCTGCTCCAAAAATTCCACAAAAATTCAGGCAACCCCCAGTTGCATTGAGAAGCCATTTCAACAAAAATGAGCTCAAGCAGAGCCTCCCTCATACCAAAAACATTTTGCCGAACACCTGATCTGCACTGTTCCTTTGCACATTCAGAAAATTCAGAGAAACTTCAGGGTTCAGTGTCGCTTCTCTTTGTCAGACTTCGGTCACGCGGCCAAAGTGCACCCTGGCGCGTTGCACGAAGCCCCTTCTCCCTGGCCAGCACCCCGCACGCACGCTTGGCCGATTCCTGGCATCGGTGGCGACGAGCCTCGCCGGCGTTGGAGGTTTCTGCGGTGGCTGCGCCACCCGTGGTAGCCAGCGAGGGCCTGAGCCCGTTCGCCACGCCACCCGGCGTCGCCCATCACTCCCTGGCTCTCCGCGTGGCCCTGGTATGCCAGCACACTCCCGTTGCACCGTTGCCGTGGCCCGGCAAGCACAGGGCGTGCTCCCTGCCGCCGACGGGCCCGCGCCGCCCCGTTCCGTCGAGCTCACCCAAAGCTTCAAGTCCCAGCTCGTTTAGCACCTAAACGGAACCAGTAAACCCCCAAGACGGCGCTCAACTCCTAAACCACCCCGACCAATGCCTTGCACCGCCGTAAGTGTCACCGGAGAACCCCGTTCTCAGCCACCGCCTCGGACCGCCTATAAAAAGGGCTCCCGAGCTCGCCCTCGAGCACACACCCCCTCTGCACCTCACCAGCACCCGGCAGGCCAACAGGGGGACCTCGAGGAGGTCTCCTCCCCCAGCTCCGGCTGCCCCATTCCGCCTCGGCCTCCACCTCAATTCACTCCGGTGAGGCTGTCCCCGGCACCCAAATCCCGTCAGCTACCCCCTCTAGCTACCAGAGGTCTAACCCCCTCCTCAATTTGCCCTCCGCAGCAATTTGAAATATTTGAATAGAAGAGGAGTGAATCATGATGGTTCTAGGTTGTGGGTACCAAGGACTATCCAGGGGAGTTGGTTTGAGGTCAAAACTCAAATGCATCTTGGTACTTGCTTTGAAAATCACTTAGGCTCAAAATAAGTGACAGAAAAGATTTGTGAGATAAAATAATTGAAATAAAATCCAAAAATGGTTTGGACTTGATGGGATAGAGAATTTAGATTGTTCCAAAGTGGAGGGATGGGTTTTGGGAGGTCTTTCTACAAGAGGCAAAACAAAATCATGGGTGGTTCCAGAAAAAGAGAGAAGCCCCCAAAAACTCCTAGGGTTTTCTTTTAAATAAAAATAATTAAATTCAAAAAAAATACATTTGAGAGGAACACAAACAGAAGAAAAGTTTCCATAATTCAAACACAAAATTTGAAGATGATGTAAATGTAAATCCTTGCCAAAGGTGAAAGTTTTTACGAGAGACGTTTTCTGAAGAAAAAAAATTAAGTGGCCTCTTTTCAAGAACCAACAAAGTTTTTGCTGAAAACCAAAAGAAAATTTTGGAGTGTCACACTCACTTCGTCCGCGGACTGGGATTTCCCCTCCACCCAATCGTCCACGGCCTCATGTTCTACTACGGGCTGGATTTTCATGATCTGGCCCCAAACTTCATCCTCAACGTCTCGACGTTTATCGTCGTGTGCGAGGCCTTTCTCCGCATCCGGCCCCACTTCGGCCTATGGCTGAAGACCTTCAATGTTAAACCGAAGGTAGTAGGCGGCCAGCAAGCGGAATGCAGAGGCTCCATGGTGGGCAAAATGCCAAACGTCACATGGCTCGAGGGCTTCTATGTGGAGACCATAAAGGGGTGGCAATCGGGGTGGTTCTACATCACCGAGCCGCGTGACACCAACTGGGCGACGACCCCTGAGTTCTGATCCGGAATCCCCATGTGGCTCACCTCCTGGAAAGAGAAGGGCCTGTCCTGGGGTTCCCTGATAGAGTTGACCGGACTCCAGACCTGCATCAAGAACATGATGAACAAGAATATCAAGCTCGTCAACGTGGTCCAGGTCATGCTCTTCCGCCGGATCCTCCCGTGTCAACAACGGGCATTCAATTTGCGGGAGTTCAACCCAGCCAAGCACTAGACTCTGCGCGAGCTCTTCGACACGACGCACAAGGACGTCTAGAGGGTGCTGTTCAAGGGCGCCGAGGTACCTCCTCCCCTTACCGAGGACCGTGGACTTAGCGCGAAGCGCCCTGATACGTCTCCTACGTATCAATAATTTTTTATTGCTCCATGCTATATTATCTACTGTTTTGGACCATATTGGGCTTTATTATCCACTTTTATATTACTTTCGGGACTAACGTATTAACCGGAGGCCCAGCCCAGAATTGCTGTTTTTTGCCTATATCAGTGTTTCGAAGAAACGGAATATCAAAAGGAGTCCAAACGGAATGAAACCTTCGGGAACGTGATTTTCTCAACGAATGAAATCCAGGAGACTTGAACCCTACATCAAGAAAGGCACAAGGTGGGCACGAGGTAGGGGGGCGTGCCCTATCCCCCCGGGCGCGCCCCCACCCTCGTGGGCCCCACGGAGCTCCACCGACGTACTTCTTCCTCCTATATATACCTACGTACCCCCAAACGATCAGATACAGAGCAAAAACCCTAATTCAACCCCCGCAACTTTCTGTGTCCACGAGATCCCATCTTGGGGCCTGTTCCGGAACTCCGCCGGAAGGGGGCATCCACCAGGAGGGCTTCTACATCATCATAGCCCCTCCGATGAAGTGTGAGTAGTTTACCTCAGACCTTCGGGTCCATAGTTAGTAGCTAGATGGCTTCTTCTCTCTTTTTGGATCTCAATACAAAGTTCTCCACCTCTCTTGTGGAGATCTATTCGATGTAATCTTCTTTTTGCGGTGTGTTTGTTGAGACCTATGAATTGTGGGTTTATGATCAATACTATCTATGAGCAATATTTGAATCTTCTCTGAATTCTTTTATGTATGATTGGTTATCTTTGCAAGTCTCTTTGATTTATCAGTTCGGTTTGGCCAACTAGATTGGTTCTTCTTGCAATGGGAGAAGTGCGTAGCTTTGGGTTCAATCTTGCGGTGCCCTTTCCCATTGACAGTAGGCACGTATTGTATTGTTGCCATCGAGGATAACAAGATGGGGTTTTTATCATATTGCATGAATTTATCCCTCTACATCATGTCATCTTGCTTAAGGCGTTACTCTGTTTTCATAACTTAATACTCTAGATGCATGCTGGATAGCGGTCGATGAGTGGAGTAATGGTAGTAGATGCACGCAGGAGTCGGTCTACTTGTCTCGGACGTGATGCCTATATACATGATCATACCTAGATACTCTCATAACTATGCTCAGTTCTGTCAATTGCTCAACAGTAATTTGTTCACCCACCGTAGAATACTTATGCTCTTGAGAGAAGCCACTACTGAAACCTATGGCCCCCGGGTCTATTCTCATCGTATTAATCTATCATCACTTTATTATTTCTTTGCTTTTTTTACTTTTCCTTTTATTTTACTTTGCATCCTTATACCAAAAATACCAAAAATATTATCTATCATCTCTATCAGTTTTAATCTTCGCAAGTGGCCGTGAAGGGATTGACAACCCCTTTATCGCGTTGGTTGCGAGGAGTTTGTTATTTGTGTAGGTACGAGGGACTCGCTCGTAGTCTCCTACTGGATTGATACCTTGGTTCTCAAAAATTGAGGGAAATACTTATGCTACTTTGCTGCATCATCCTCTCCTCTTCGGGGAAATCCGACACAGTGCTCAAGAGGTAGCAAGAAGAATTTCTGGCGCCGTTGCCGGGGAGATCTACACAAAAAGTCAACATACCAAGTACCCATCACAATCTCATCTGCCGCATTACATTATTTGCCATTTGCCTCTCGTTTTCCTCTCCCCCACTTCACCCTTGCCGTTTTATTCGCCGTTCTTCCGCTCGATCTTTGTTTGCTTGTGTTACCATGTGCCTTCTTTTTGCTTGCATCTTTCCTTGCTAAAAGTCTATGGATCCTCATCCGCTTGCCAATCTTTTTAAGAGATCCAATTATGATGAACCAATTACTAGTGATTTGGATGCACCAGATTATCTTTATAAGATTTTGCCTGGAATCCGTATATCTAAAAATTGTGATGAAGTGCTTCACGATAGATCTTTGAATAAAAAGCATGATTGCAATGATTTTACTATAAATTCTCTTGATGTCAATTGTGCTAATAATATGCAAAACCCTAAGCTTGGGGATGCTAGTTTTGCTATGTCTACTACTTGTTGTAATGATCATGATTGGGGTGATTCTTCTTATGATCTTGAAATTTATTTAACCCCCATGATGAATATGAGATTGATAATAGTGTTTACAATAGTACTGAAAATGGGTTTGGAAGAGTGTCAACTTTAGATCCCACATATTTGGAGCATGTTCAATCTTATGAAGTTTTTGATAAAAGTGGGTTTGGAGAGGTCATGACTTTAGTTAATGTTAATCCCACTATTTTGGAAGAGTGTCAACTTCACATGCATGTGGATCGTGTTTTATGTGAAAGCTATATTGTTGAATTTGAGTATGATCCCACATGTAATTATTATGAGAAAGGGAAATATGGTTGTAGAAATTTTCATGTTGCTAAATCTTTATGTTGAGATTGCTATTGTTTCTTTCCTCTTCCTTGCATGTGCTAGTTTTTGCTTGCTATGATAATTTGTTTGCCTATAAGATGCCTATGCATAGGAAGCATGTTAGACTTAGATGTGTTTGTCACGTGTTTCATGATGCTCTCTTTGTGCTTCAATTCTTGTCTTTCATGTGAGCATCATCGATATCTTTATGCCTAGCTAGGGGCGTTAAACGATAGCGCTTGTTGGGAGGCAACCCAATTTTATTTTTGTTTTTGAATTTTTGTTTCTCTTTAGTAGTAATAAATTTTGTTTAGTCTCTGGTTAGATGTGTTTTTATGCTTAAATTAGTGTTTGTGCCAAGTTAAACCTATAGGATCTTCTTGGAATAAGAGTTATTTGATCTTGCTGTAATTTACAGAAACTTTACGCTCAGTACCTGAATTCTTAAAAATCACCAGAACGAGATAAAATACTGATTCCAATTGCTACTGATCAATAAACAAATTATCTAGGTCGTCCTATTTTGGCTGAATTTTTGGGTACCAGAAGTTTGCGTTAGTTACAGATTACTACAGACTGTTCTATTTTTGACAGATTTTGTTTTTCGTGTGTTGTTTGCTTATTTTGATGAATACATGGCTAGTAAAATAGTTTATAAACCATAGAGAAGTTGGAATACAGTAGGTTTAACACCAATGTAAATAAATAATGAGTTCATTACAGTACCTTGAAGTGGTCTTTTGGTTTCTTTCGCTAACGGAGCTCACGAGATTTCTGTTGAGTTTTGTGTTGTGAAGTTTTCAAGTTTTGGGTGAAATCTTTTGATGGATTATGGAACAAGGAGTGGAAAGCGCCTAAGCTTGGGGATGCCCATGGCACCCCCAAGATAATCCAAGGACACCAAAAAGTCAAAGCTTGGGGATGCCCCGGAAGGCATCCCCTCTTTCGTCTACTTCCATCGGTAACTTTACTTGGAGCTATATTTTTATTCGCCACATGATAAGTGTTTTGCTTGGAGCGTCTTGTATGATTTGAGTCTTTGCTTTTAGTTTACCACAATCATCCTTGCTGTACACACCTTTTGAGAGAGCCATACATGAATTGGAATTTGATAGAATACTCTATGTGCTTCACTTATATCTTTTGAGCTATATAATTTTGTTCTATTTGCTTCACATATATCTTTTGAGCTATATGATTTTGCTCTAGTGCTTCACTTATATCTTTTAGAGCACGGTGGTGTATTTGTTTTATAGAAACTATTGATCTCTCATGCTTCACTTAGATTATTTTGAGAGTCTTAAATAGCATGGTAAAATTTCCTATATAATCTTAATATGCTTGGTATTCAAGATTTGTAAATCTTTCTTTTGAGTGCATTGAATCCTAAGAAAAGTTTGATGCTTGAATATTGTTTTGAGATATGAAGATGGAGATATTAGAGTTATGCTAGTTGAGTAGTCGTGAATTTGATAAATACTTGTGTTAAAGTTTGTGATTCACGTAGCATGCACGTATGGTGAACCATTATGTGATGAAGTCGGAGCATGATTTATTTATTGATTGTCTTCATTATGAGTGGCGGTTGGTGACGAGCGATGGTCTTTTCCTACCAATCTATCCCCCTAGGAGCATGCGCGTAATACTTTGGTTTTTGATGACTTCTAAATTTTTGCAATAAGTATATGAGTTCTTTATGACCAATGTTGAGTCCATGGATTATACGCACTTTCTCATCCTTCCACCATTGCTAGCCTTTCTAATACCATGCACTTTTTGCCGGTATCATACACCCACCATATACCTTCCTCAAAACAGCCACCATACCTACCTATCATGGCATTTCCATAGCCATTCCGAGATATATTGCCATGCAACTTTCCACCGTTCCGTTTATTATGACACGCTCCATCATTGTCACATTGCTTAGCATGACCATGTAGTTGACATCGTATTTGTGGCAAAGCCACCGTTCATAATTCTTTCATACATGTCACCTTGATTCATTGCATATCCCGGTACATCGCCGGAGGCATTCATATAGAGTCATATTTTGTTCTAAGTATCGAGTTGTAATTGTTGAGTTGTAAGAAAAATAAAAGTGTGATGATCATCATTTTTAGAGCATTGCCCCAAGTGAGGAAAAGGATGATGGACACTATGATTCCCCCACAAGTCAGGATCAGACTCCGAACGAAAAATAAAATAAAAAAAGAAGAAAAAAAGAGGCCATAAAAAAAGAGAAAAGTCCCAAATAAAAAAATGAGAGAAAAAGAGAGAAGGGACAATGTTACTATCCTTTTACCACACTTGTGCTTCAAAGTAGCACCATGATCTTCATAATAGAGAGTCTCTCGTTTTGTCACTTTCATATACTAGTGGGAATTTTTCATTATATAACTTGGCTTGTATATTCCAATGATGGGCTTCCTCAAATTGCCCTAGGTCTTCGTGAGCAAGCGAGTTGGATGCACACCCACTTAGTTTCATTTGTTGAGCTTTCATATACTTATAGCTCTAGTGCATCCGTTGCATGGCAATCCCTACTCACTCACATTGATATCTATTGATGGGCATCTCCATAGCCCGTTGATACGCCTAGTTGATGTGAGACTATCTTCTCCCTTCTTGTCTTCTCCACAACCACCATATTCCACATATAGTGCTATATCCATGGCTCACGCTCATGTATTGCGTGAAGATTGAAAAAGTTTGAAAAATTCTAAAAGTATGAAACAATTGCTTGGCTTGTCATCGGGGTTATGCATGATTTAAATACTTTGTGTGGTGAAGATAGAGCATAGCCAGACTATATGATTTTGTAGGGATCACTTTCTTTGGCCATGTTATTTTGAGAAGACATGATTGCTTTATTACTATGCTTGAAGTATTGTTATTTTTATGTCAATATGAACTTTTCTCTTGAATCTTACGGATCTGAATATTCATACCACAATTAAAACGAATTACATTGAAAAAATTATGCCAAGTAGCACTCTGCATCAAAATTCTTTTTTATCATTTACCTACTCGAGGACGAGCAGGAATTAAGTTTGGGGATGCCTGATACGTCTCCAACGTATCTATAATTTTTGATTGCTCCATGCTATATTATCTACTGTTTTGGACCATATTAGGCTTTATTATCCACTTTTATATTACTTTTGGGACTAACCTATTAACCGGAGGCCCAGCCCAGAATTGCTGTTTTTTGCCTATTTCAGTGTTTCAAAGAAACAGAATATCAAACGGAGTCCAAACGGAATGAAACCTTCCGGAACATGATTTTCTCAACGAATGCAATCCAAGAGACTTGAACCTTACATCAAGAAAGCCACAAGGTGGGCACGAGGTAGGGGGCGCGCCCTACCCCCCCCCCCCCCCAGGCGCGCCCCCACCCTCGTGGGCCCCACGGAGCTCCACTGACGTACTTGTTCCTCCTATATATACCTACGTACCCCCAAACGATCAGATACGGAGCCAAAACCCTAATTCCACCGCCGCAACTTTCTGTGTCCACGAGATCCCATCTTGGGGCCTGTTCCGGAGCTCCGCTGGGAGGGGGCATCCACCACGGAGGGCTTCTACATCATCATAGCCCCTCCGATGAAGTGTGAGTAGTTTACCTCAGACCTTCGGGTCCATAGTAATAGCTAGATGGCTTCTTCTCTCTTTTTGGATCTCAATACAAAGTTCTCCCCCTCTCTTGTGGTGATCTATTCGATGTAATCTTCTTTTTGCGGTGTGTTTGTTGAGACCGATGAATTGTGGGTTTATGATCAAGACTATCTATGAGCAATATTTGAATCTTCTCTGAATTCTTTTATGTATGATTGGTTATCTTTACAAGTCTCTTCGATTTATCAGTTTGGTTTGGCCAACTAGATTGGTTCAACTTGCAATGGGAGAAGTGCTTAGCTTTGGGTTCAATCTTGCGGTGTCCTTTCCGAGTGACAGTAGGGGCAGCAAGGCACGTATTGTATTGTTGCCATCTAGGATAACAAGATGGGGTTTTTATCATATTGCATGAATTTATCCCTCTACATCATGTCATCTTGCTTAAGGCGTTACTCTGTTTTCATAACTTAATACTCTAGATGCATGCTGGATAGTGGTCGATGAGTGGAGCAAGATGACATGATGTAGAGGGATGAATTTATGCAATATGATAAAAACCCCATCTTGTTATCATCGATGGCAACAATACAACACGTGCCTTGCTGCCCTTGCTTTCACTGGGAAAGGATACCGCAAGATTGAACCCAAAGTTAAGCACTTCTCCCATTGCAAGAAGAACCAATCTAGTTGGCCAAACCAAACTGATAAATCGAAGAGACTTGCAAAGATAACCAATCATACATAAAAGATTTCAGAGAAGAATCAAATATTGTTCATAGATACTCTTGATCATAATCCCACAATTCATCGGTCTCAACAAACACACCGCAAAAAGAAGATTACACCGAATAGATCTCCATGAGAGAGGGGGAGAACTTTGTATTGAGATCCAAAAAGAGAGAGGAAGCCATCTAGCTACTAACTATGGACCCGAAGGTTTGAGGTAAACTACTCACTCTTCATCGGAAAGGCTAGGATGATGTAGAAGCACTACAAGAAATATGTCAACGTGTGATCTTCTGTCAGTGACCGTGGAAGAATTGGTCATAGATCTATGACCATTTCAGACCAATTGGTCAAAAGCTGTTCGGGGGGCTCCAAACCCTAAACCATTGCGACAATTTTGGTCAGCAAGGTCGTAATTTCCTTACACGAAATGGTCACAAAGCAAACAACGCTAGTCCGCTGCCTTATTTCTAGTTGTTAACGACCAATATAGATGGTCATAGCCTTGTAAATTGTGGTGGGTTGCTATGACTAGGCGCCACGTCATCAGTTTTGCCTATGTGTCATGTCCATGTGGCAGTTTTTGCCCTAGGTTGTGAAGCAACCTATATTTCTGTCATTCCCAAAATTCCCAAAAAAATCTCATAAATTCTTTGGGTCATATCTTCGTCAAATATGTAAAAACCTTCCTTGCCTAGTTCAAAAATAATTCAAAAATATTCATTTTCCTATTTTGTTCAGAGTAACAGTTTGTGAAGGAAGTACCACTTTGGCATGTCCAAATAGTATCCATTTTCTACAGTGCTTTCCTATTCCCAAATAACCATCCTCCACCAAATGCCAGCTCAATCCATTCATTATTTTGAGCCGAGCTTCAACATTCGTATTTATGTCCAATGTGGTGGTTTGCAAAGCAAGTACCACCTCGGCTCCTGCTTTTGAGCTGAAAATTTGTGAAGACGGTCTTCTTAGTAACTGATCATCCTCAGCCAAAACTCACGCTCATTAGCCATGTACATTTCCCGTACCGTAAATCAAACACTTGGCTGCTAATTTTTGTTTGAGCATCGATCGGTCTCCTCGTGAGAATCTTATGTTGTAATTTTCTTCCTAGCACCTACCTGGGGAGTGCCCAACCCACAAGACATGCCTAGGCCTCCCAGAACACATGGCGATGCCACAGTCACGCGGTGACCACGCAGCGGGCATGCGAGTTTACGCGCTCTAGAGTTGGGCCCTCGGCCACTGCCCAAACCTCGGCGTATCGCCACCAAACCATGTATTTATGATTAAATAGGTACTTATGTAACTAGAAATGATTTTTGGAAAAAATAAATAGCAAACTATGAGGCAGCTACAGTTCAAATTTGCCCCGCTTCCAACTGAATCGGCGGAAATTTGTCTTTTTCACGAGAGGTGGATCAAAAAAATTTACACCCAACAATTTTGTCAATTATGCATTAAATATGGCCTAGTATTTTATAAAAATGATTTGGTCCAATTTTGCAACAATTATTTGGTAGTTCCTTCACAAAAAACCTCCTTTCGGGCACTCGGAAAATGGAAAATGTATTTTCCGTGCAAATAAAATGAAAACTCCCTTAGGCAACATTGTTTGGAATTCCAAGATGCACCCTTGTGCATAATATGAGATCATTTGAACAAACTATGCCAAGAATGTGGCCATAAGATTGATCATTTGGCTTGAAAGCCATGAATCTTCACGCATGATAGCTCATTTATGAGAACACCTTTTTAAAATAATTGCCGTATTACAAGTTTGTTATTTTTCCTAGGAACTTGGCCACATATAATGACACAATGCGAAGGTTTCCCAATTTTTTAATTTTTTTTGAATTTTTTATGCCCGTTTCAAAATGCGATCAAAACGGCGGGAATGACCGTTCCTAGCTAGTGGTTGAATCTTGGAATTTTTTTGGTGTTTCTCTGATTAAATAGATACTTTTATACCTAGAAATGATTATTGTAAAAAATGAAGAGCAAACTACGAGGTAGCTACAGTTCAAATTTGACCCGCTTCCAACTGAATCAACGGGAATTTGTCTTTTTCACCAGAGGTGGGTCAAATCTTTTGACACCCAACCATTTGGTCAACTGTGCATTAAATATGGCCTTGTATTTTATAAAAATGATTTGGTCCAATTTTGCAACAATTATTTGGTAGGTCCTTCACAAAAAAACCTCATTTGGGGCAATCGAAAAATGGAAAATGGTTTTTCCATGCAAAGAAAATGAAAACCCCCTTAGGCAACATTGTTTGGAATTCCAAGATGCAACATTGTGCACAATATGAGATCATTTGAACAAACTATGCCATGAATGTGGCCATAAGATTGATCATTTGGCTTGAAAGCCATTGATCTCCACACGTGATAGCTTGTTTCTGAGAACACTTTTTTAAAATAATTGCTGTATTACAAGTTTGTTATTTTTCCTGTGAACTTGGCCACATATAATGACACAATGCGAAGGTTTCCCAATATTTTGATTTTTTTTTGAATTTTTTCTGCCCGTTTCAAAATGTGGTCGAAACGGCGGGAATGACCGTTCCTAGCTAGTGGTTGAATCTTGGAATTTTTTTGGTGTTTCTCTGATTAAATAGGTACTTATGTACCTAGAAATGATTATTGAAAAAAATAAATAGCAAACTATGAGGCACCTGCAGTTCAAATTTGACCCGCTTCCAGCTGAATCGGCGGGAATTTGTCTTTTTCACAAGAGGTAGATCAAAACTTTTGACACCCAACCATTTTGTCAATTGTGCATTAAATATGGCCTAATATTTTAGAAAAATGATTTGGTCCAATTTTGCAACAATTATTTGGGAGGTCCTTCACAAAAAACCCTCCTTTCAGGCACTCGGAAAATGGAAAATGGTTTTTTCGTCCAAAGAAAATGAAAACTTCCTTAGGCAACATTGTATGCCATTCCAATATGCACCCTTGTGCACAATATGAGATCATTTGAACAAACTATGCCACGAATGTCGCCATAAGATTGATCATTTGGCTTGAAAGCCAATGATCTCCACACGTGATAGCTCGTTTCTGAGAACACTTTTTAAAAATAATTTCCGTATTACAAGTTTGTTATTTTTCTTGAAAACTTGGTCACATATGATGACACAATGCGAAGGTTTCCCAATTTTTTGATTTTTTTTGAATTTTTTATGCCCGTTTCAAAATGCGGTCAAAACGGCGGGAATAACCGTTCCTAGCTAGTGGTTGAATCTTGAATTTTTTTTGGTGTTTCTCTGATTAAATAGGTACTTATGTACCTAGAAATATTTTTTGGAAAAAATAAATAGCAAACTATGAGGTAGCTACAGTTCAAATTTGACTCGCTTCCATCTGAATCGGCAGGAATTTGTCTTTTTTACGAGAGGTGGATCAAACCTTTTTACACCCAACCATTTTGTCAATTGTGCATTGAATATGTCCTAGTATTTTAGAAAATTGATTTGTTCCAATTTTCCAACAATTATTTGGAAGGTCCTTCACAAAAAAACCCAGTTTGGGCACTCGGAAAATGAAAAATGATTTTTTCATGCAAAAAAATGAAAACTTTCTTAGGCAATATTGTTTGCCATTCCATGTTTGTTATTTTCCAGAAAGGTAGTTCACAATTGGTGACACAATGAGAAGGTCTTTTATTTTTTTGAATTTCTATGATCATAAAATAGCTTACATGATTTTAACATCTTATTTTTAAATCTATCACGACCAATTTAGTTGGTCATAATGTTGTACTGCGTTTTGATTGGTCCGTGGACCAGACACGCGGATCATGCACGAAACACCGTTGGATCCTCCCGGATCCAATGGCAGCCCTCACCCCTCGCCTCCCCCACCAACCCCACGTGAGGCGAAACCCTAGCTCTCTTCTCCCCCATTTTCCACCCACCCCCCGCCTCCTTTCTTTCTTTCTTTCTCTCCCTCCCCCTCTCCCCCGATGCAGATCCCCCACGTCGCCGCCACCCACCCCTCAGAACCTCCCCGCCACCCACCTCCACCGCCGCCCTCACTTCCTTCCCCTTCCAGATCGCCGTCGCCGCCGCCTCCCCATTAGCTCCACCGGCGAGCACTTCCTCACCGCATCTCCACCCCCGCGCCCATCCATGGCATCCCCCACGCCCTTCCATCAGCATCCATGGCCTCCCCCGCACCCTTCCTCACCGCATCGCCACCCCAACCCCCTCCCTTCCTCTCCCCGATGCTCCCCTCGCTCCGGGCCTTCATCCTCTCCGGCCAGATCAACCGGGCGCGGCCCCTACCCTAGGCATGGAGGGTGGATCGCCGCTGCGCGGGCGCACGGGAAGGGGCGGCGGCGGAAGCGCATCCCCAAGATCTAGCCCGTCAAGCACCGTGTCGAAGTCTCTCCTTCGAGGAGGTCTATGTGCGGGTGTGCGGAGGCGCTCGTGAGGGCGGTGGTGGCCTTCTTCGAGGCCTTCCTCGTCGACTGCTTTCTCTTCTGGTTCCGCCGCCGCCGCCGCCCCGGCCCCGACAGCCCCGCCTCCGCCCACCGGGTAAGCGAACCCTACCTCTCCCTCTCCCTCTGCCTCTCCCTCGCGTCCGGCTCCTCTGTTTGTTCGTTCTTCGATCCCAAGCGGTGATGTTTTTATTTTTTGGTGCGTTCGTGTCTGTGCAGGATCCGCTCGTGCCCAAGGACTGGACAGGGGAGGCGCTCCCGGCCTCGGACGAAGAGAAAGGTGCCCTGGGTTTCTCGGGTAGATTTGTGATTTCGCGGTATTGGTTTGGTGTGCTGTGTACCTGCTTGCTTGAATTCTCTTGTCTGAATTCTTGTCAGAACAGTGTGTGTGGAACAGATTCTTCTCTGAATTCTCTTCTTGTGGTAGTATGAACTTGCTTGCAGTATCCTGCTTGCAGTATCTTGGAGTATCAACTTGGAGCATCTGGTTAGAGTAGCATCTTGCAACACATTTGATTACTCCAGTACTGATAGTTACAGTGGCATCTTGCAAAATGGAGTAGTTAGAGTAGCATCTTCGATTAACTAAATTGATGATAGCTGTTGTTAAGTTGGGACTTGCAAGCAGTAGTGCTTGCAAGCAGTAGTTCCCTCTTCTTATCTCTTCTTGCTTGCAGTAGTTTAATTTATGATTTGTCTTTGGTGGAGTATTTCTTGAAATGTGTTGTATTCCTGTGAATAAATAGTGAATCCAGTTACAACAAAGCATGCCAGTTACAATAAAGCTCCCTGTAACCTTTTGTTTTATTGGTCAAACACGATAGCAGCGATGCCGAGGGAGCTCCCCTACACACGTATGCATTCTAATGGTCACATACATGTATCTAGTTCTCCTCATAAAATATTTGCATGCATGACAAAGCTCCAACACGTACACTCTCATGCTTACTTAGATTAGAAGGATTCTGTACAAGACAAACTACTACTCCCTCCGTTCCGAATTACTTGTCTTAGATTTGTCTAGATACGGGTGTATCTAGACTCATTTTAGTGCTAGATACATCCGCATCTAGACAAATCTAAGACAAGTAATTAGGAACGGAGGGAGTATATGCTAGTCTTACTTACACTGTGTGTTTTGGGCACTCTACTTTAATTTTCTAGCATGTTAAATTTAACATTCTAATATATTTGTTTGAAACAATAGTCTAGCATAACATATTTTCTTCATTTTTTAAAACAGACAATACATATTGAATTATTCATATTAATCTAAAATAATAACCAAACAACTACATGACAGTGGATTAGTAGCATGCATGTGTGACTTAGTTTTTGGTGTGTTTTGCTTGCAGGTCATTGTTATGAAGGCCGTCACGGGAAGGCGTGGGGGATTTGGCACAAGGCCGATGATCGAGTCTATGCTCTCTCCTCCATGGAAAGACCTATTTTCTCTGATGATTGTTTTGAGGTGGAAGACCATGTGAACAACCTGGGTACCATCGCGGGCTCGGGCACCAAGGAGTTCATGGAGATGCTGTAGGGCTGGGGCCGTGGCTGCGCCAACAGGTAACCAAATCGGCTTCCCTATGATTATTATTGTTGTAGCGCTGGTTTTAGTGTAAATAGGCTGTTGGACTGATGAACAAAAGTCACGAGACCCTACAGCCTGATGACTGTGTAGAAGCGGAGTGGTTGGATTCATGTGTACTAGTAGCATCTAAACCCTGCAGACTAAATCATTAGGCACACTGTACTGCACACACTAGTTAATGTTCTGTCTTTTTTAGAACATTTTGTATCTGTTGTCTAGTTCTATCCGGTTATACTCGATTAGGGCCCCATGTGTTTGAACAACTAGTCAAGTAACATGGGTCCCCACTGGTGGTACAGCGTCAAGTTTGGAAGCAGCTGGAGTGAATGTGAGAAAAGTTGAACAGCTTACACATTTTCCTGAAATGGTATAGCTTAATTTGTTTTTTAGCTACTGCAGCATTTCTTGAAATGATTTTTATTCTAAGCATTTTTGTCATACTCAATAAGCTAGTTCCCGAATCAGATTTGTTAATGAAATGTTTCTTTAGCATGCTATAGTTAATTATTTGGCAAGTGTGATGTCCATTCGCCTGATTTCGTCGCCTGATTCCAAACGCCTCCTCTGTTTTTTGCAGGTCTGGCAGCACCGCCGCGTCGACGACGAAGGTGGTGACCGCGGCGGCGAGCGGCGCGAGTTGGTGGCTACGGGATTGGACGGCACGGCTCATATATGTGCTTCTGACTAATCCAGCTTCATTTGGTCTAGCTGGGCATTACTTTGAGTTCATATATGTGCTTGTCACTCCATAGGTTATAGTGATTCCCTTTGTTTCCTTATATGTTCTTGTAGTTTGGTTGCCTTCCCATTCATGCATGTTTGTACAGCTATATATAGTTTTGCTGTGAATCTGTCGTGCATGTACTGAAATGCAGGAAATGTTGAATACATGTTCACTCTGAGTTGGGATATTGAATTGTACATAGTTATGTGATTCATGTCTGCTTCTTATCTTATTAAGTGATTATCTTTATGTCCTTGTTACCAGTAGGATGGTCAATAGCTTGTTTTGTAGTTCTCTACTTTATGCAAATAGCTTCCTATAGCATGTTTCTACTATCTGTGTGATGCTGAACAATATGCTCTTAATCTGTTGCTATATTCTCACCAAATGCATAGTTTATTTTCTTAGACCTACTGTTAAACAAAGTCTTAACTTGTATCATTTTTTCTTAAAAATAAGCATAGAATTCCTGACTCTTATGTTATATGATCAGCTTACTCCTGCTTCAACAACCGTACTAATTCCTGACTGTTGTAAGGAGTAAAATAGTTTACTTGAGTGATATCCACTAGTTCACTATCTTAGAGCACCTTTTTAGCATTGTGGGCTGCTAATAGTATTTTAGACTTATCATATCCTCTCTGGCGCGATGGCAGGAGCGCATGATAGACTACTAAATGGACAAGTATCTGCAACGTTCAGCGTCAAAGATGATGCTTACCAGATGTTCTACAGCAGCCCCATCCATATCATCGGCATGAAGTTAGGTATCTACTCGTCCTAAAATTGATGGCCTGAAGCTTGATGCATGTATAATGTGACACACAACAGGATATCTTAATAATTTTGACATTTTTGCTCTGTTATCTAGCAGTAGGTTGATACTTGTCATTTGCCCTTTCCAAATATATCTCAGTTTTGTTGTTATGAGAATGTTATATGCATGGTTTCTTATTAGATCTCAAATTCTACAGCTACACTTGATTATGTTCCCTAACTTTTCTGATTTATAATCCGCAGATTTTGGCCTTCATTCGTCAAAAGTTTGTGTACAAGGAATTCCAGGAGAAGAATCTTTAAGTAAATAATTTATATAGATCAGGATCTTATGTTTTCGAGGTGGCTGCTGCTGTGACCAAAGATCAGCCTGGAGATGTGCACCAGTCTTTAGTTGATGTTGCCACCATGTTTTGGTGCCTGTGTATTTGATTGTATGTACACATGTTATACTGTAGAACTTGATGCTCATCGGCTCTTGCGGCATATTGTACACCTGTAGAGCTTGTTATACTGTGATTGCATTTGTATGTGTTGATGTAACAGATTGTTGCTTCTTGTTTTTGAAGTATTACACCTGTTTTCTTTCTATTTTGATTTTAATATTGGTTCTTTAATTATTGGCATATTGAAATCTGAGAAACATGACCATGACAATAAGGACCCACAAACCAGAAATGGACATTTGGGACCCTCTTATTAGAATCTGACAATTGGGACCCATTTGAAAAAGGAAAAAGAAGGGGCACAACCCAAAAATAAAAATGCCGAATTATAGGGCCTGGCCCGTGTAGCTTACCCAAATTGAAAGAAAAAAAAACAAAAATAGGCTGAATTAATGGGCTCGGCCTATGTAAAACACCCAATTAGACCAGGCTGAATCTTGCGCCATGTCAGATTGCCATGCTGGATGCCTACGTGGCCTGGGGAGGTTGCTAGTGACCAAAACGCCACAATAGACGTATTTTGGTCATAAACGTCTTCGACCATTCCAGAAGAAAGGTCGCTATAGTCAGTTTACACTAGTAGAAAACCGGCCTTTTGTCCCGGTTCATAAGGGCCTTAGTCCCGGTTCCTGAACCGGGACTAAAGGGTCGTTACTATACCCTCACCCTTTAGTCCCGGTTCAAACCAGAACCGGGACAGATGGGCCTCCACGTGGCCACTGCCGGCAGCCCAGGCAGGGGGGCCTTTGATCACGGTTGATGACATAAACCGGGACCAAAAGGGTTCCACGCGTCAGCAGGAGGTTTTTCTTTTTTTTAAAAAAGTGGCTGTTTTAGGGGTTTAGGGGGTTATTTTTAGGTTGTTATTAGCTAGCTAATAGAGAGAAGTGTCCTCTCTTATATGTAGTCCTTGGTTTACCTACGCTACTTCTATGTTCATTTCATCCGCAGATATATATATATAAAATAACTCATGCATGCTCGCATCATACATCATCATATATAATAACAAGTCCTACTAATTAATCAAGCATCATCATACAACTTCTACTCGTTATTAATAATAAGTCATACGATCATCATCCTCATAGTCATCGAACCCAACCCTACATAATTGTTCTTAGCACATGATCATCAGTATCAGGTACGATCGGACCTAAACACACTTAAGGTAAAATAGCATAAAACAATATAGACCCTGACTCTCCATTATGAAGAATGGAGATCATCCTGTCTCCAATTCTTGCGCCTCGCTTCCTTTTGCTTCCAAGAAGCTCCTTACGACTGTCCATACATTTTTCCATCCTTTGATTGTCATGTCTCCACTTGTTTTAGAAATCCGGTATGGACAGTTGAGATTCGTAGGATGACCTGGATATATGTTCAAAACACGAAGGCTGCCGCCATTCTGATACATCAAATGAGGCACACAATCCTCTGGGATATCTGTTGAAAAACATAGTAATAACTTCATAGTTAGCAATGATGTACTAGTTTTAGAAGTATGCAAAAAGATGCACGGATGTCGTAATAGTAAAAAAACTTATCAGGGTATCTCCATGGTAGTTACCGTAGTTCAACGCGTGCACTAGTGGCACGTATTGACCATAATGTTGAGGAGTTCGATTGTAGATATTGTAATTCTCAATATGATTACAAAATCCAACCAGATGAGTTTTCTCGTAAGTTAACTCAGAGCCATCGATGTAGTAAGTTCTATCTACCATCTTCTGCACATTCTTTGATACTTCAAAATAAGCTGTCAATGGAAATAAGCTGTCAACTATTTTGAAATGAACAATATAAGTTCTAGTAATAATTAACTATGTTTGAGAAACTCACATAGCGGTAGAACTGGAGGAGTATCAACAAGGACCCAAATGTCCATATTGTCTTGCTCGATTTCAGGATCACCAAGATCCATGGTGACAAGCATACCCTCATCAAAACCATACAATTTGCAAAATGCTTCCCAATTTTTGCAACCAAAATGGGTTACGCTCTCAACATTATACAACTTTACTTCAAAATCCACATCATGATGGGTCCTTAGGTGAATTTTCTTCATTCCAAAATTTTCATGGTCTTCAAAATCCATCCTCTCCAAGACATAGCGTCTTGCATGGCATGGGATAAACTATACTCGAATTGTAAAAGATGAAAATTACACGTTGAAATAGTTGAAGTCATGCTTAATTATGAAAAAAAACACTTGTTGTCGTTGCGTACCGTTTCAACTTCGAAGGTCTCCTCGAGCTTAATGCTGAAGCACCGACCATCGTCCAGGTGAGGCCTGTCGCACTCACCTCGATCGTCGTGGCACCAGTCGCCCTCCCCCGGGAGACTTTCGTCGTCCGATGATGACATTTCCTATACGTTCATAATTCAAACACTAAATTAGATCATTATTATTCAACTAATCATATGCATATGCCTTGCATAGTGCTCTCCAATTTGAGCATTCAATAAGAAAAATCAAATCGCAAAATTAAGTAGTATTCAAATTAGGATGCCTTCAATTATGAGAAAAACTACATCATCTCCATGTGTCCGTACATCGAATATTATCACTAATACACGTCGAATACTATATATCATACATATCGCCAGTACAGCTAGAACCGTAGCGCCCGACGGGTATCGGTGCGGGCGGTGGACACCCAAAGGGAAGGAACCATCACAGGATCATAGCTCCAGTGAGATCCCTGAAGAACCTGCCAGGTATTCTCGAACCTGCCCTCCAACGCAACCATTGAGCAACGGGCGTGCTCGTCCTCCTCGCTAACACGGTGACGTACCACCTCCACGGTGTCCGGAAGCCTCAGCACCGTCACTGGCCCACGCGACCGCCACCAAACAAGGATCGGGTCAACGACGGACTCTCTCCTCACCAAGCTACGCCCCCGGAAGGTAGCGCCTCCCAGTACCACCCCGACGGAGCCCAGTCCCGGACATGGCCCATCTGGTCAAGCAGGTGTCGTGCTCCGCCGACTCGACGACGAGGATGCGGGATAGGCATCATCCACGTTGATGCGGGAATAATTGCTTTAACCAAATAAATAAAATAGTTCTATTAATTTTCTTGCTAAAAATAAACTACTTCAACTAGTTCAACTACTAAGCACTTACTATAAATAGAATAATGTAGTACTTACTCAAAATAAACATGTTGCCCTAGTTCTAACTAAGTCCATTAAACACTTTCTAAGTAGTACTAATTACTAAAAGTTATCGGGGAGGGGGGGTATATCGACAACGACATACCCGATAACAAAAATAAGAAGAGGAAGAAGAAGAAAAAAAGAGGAGAAGAAGATCTATTATTCCTTCTTCTTCTCCTCTTTTTTTCTTCCTTTTCATCTTCTTATTTATTTCTTCTGTTATTCCTCTCCTCTTCTTCTTATTCTTCTTCTTCTTCTCCTTCTTCCTCTTCTTATTTTCCTTTTTTCTCTCCTTCTTTTTCTTCTAAATATGAACATATACGTAAATTGACAAAGATAATTCTATGAACAAAAAAAATCATAAAAATTCTATGAACAAAATTACAACAGAAAAAAATCATAAAAAATCTATGAACAAAATAAAAATTCTATGAACAAAATTACAACAAAAAAAATTCAAAAAAAATTCTTTGCATATATATGAACACACAAACTTTTGCATATGCAACAATAATATCACCAACAGTAAAAAATTCTAACTTTTGCATCTAAACTATACATCTAAATTAACTACAACAATTCAATTAACTATACATCTAAACTACGCATCTAAATTAACTACACACTAAATTAACAACTCAATTAACTCTACATCCTATAAATTACGCATCTAAATTAACCTACACACTAAATTAGGAAATTACGCAGTTTAGTGAGGCCGGCGACGATCGACGAGGAGGCCGGCGACGGTGAGGGGCGCGACAACGGTGAGGGGCGCAGCGACGGCGACGGTGAGGGGCGCGGCGACGGCGACGGTGAGAGGCGCGGAGACGGCGACGGTGAGGGGCGCGGCGCGACGGGCGGATGAGGAAGGCAGGGGGCGGCGACAACGACGGTGAGGGGCACGGCGTCGGCGGCGAGGAGGCAGGGGGGCACGGGGCGGCGACGGCGTCTGCGGCCGCGCGGGACGGCGTCGGAGGCAGGGGCGACGGCGAGGAGGCAGCCTGGCGGCGTCGTCAGGCGGGGCGAAGAACGAACTGAATCGAAAATTTCACAAGTGCTACTTATATAGACGAAGAATTGGTCCCGTTTCGTGATAGAAACCGGGACTCATGCCCCCTTTAGTCCCGGCTGGGGCCACCAACCGGGACCAAAGGCCACTTTTCGGCAGCCTAAAGGGCGGGAAGTGGCGGCCTTTCATCCCGGTTAGTGGAACCAACCGGGACTAAAGGGTGCATTCGTCCCGGTTTCTGTCACGAACCGGGACCAATTCCCCCGTTTAGACCCGGTTGGAGCCACCAACCGGGACCAATGGCCTTGCGCTGGCGCGGTGGTGGGAGTTTAGTCCCACCTCGCTAGTGGAGAGTGGCCGGCACCTGTTTATAAGCTCCGCTGCCTCTTCCCTCTCGAACTCCTCTGAAATGCAGGCTTATGGGCCTAATTAGACACTACAATGCCTGTGGGCCTACTGGGCCTGCTGCGGGCCTGAATCCTGGCCCATGGTTGGGTTTCTAGTCGTATTCAGGCCGTGCAGGCCCAGTAGGTGGCATTTTTTTTCTTTTTTTCTATTTATTTTTTCATTTCTACTTACAACTAAATACTTATAATTTGAATAGTTATAATTTGAATTCTTTGAAATTTGTGTGAATCTCTAGTTTGTGATTAAAATTAATAGTGCCATTAGTTTTCAAATTAGAATAGTTAGAATTTGAATTCTTTGAAATTTGTGTGAATCTCAAGTTTGTGATTAACTTTACTAGTGCCATTAGTTTTTCGTTTCTACTTAGAACTAAATACTTATAGTTCTTTAGTGATTTCTTTTTTCTTTTAGGTCACAAAAATTATAAACTTTCTGTTAGTGCCATTAACTTTAAAATTTGAATAGTTTAAATTTGAATTTTTAAAAATTTGTGTGAATCACTAGTTTACTAAATTCATGTGAAAACACTTTGTGTATTATATTTACTATGTACAATCTTTCTGCACAGATATACCAAAAATTATAAACTTTCTGTTAGTGATTCTAGTTTTCAAATTAGAATAGTTAAAATTTCAATTCTTTGAAATTTGTGTGAATCTCAAGTTTGTGATTAACTTTACTAGTGCCATTAGTCTTTCGTTTCTACTTAGAACTAAATACTTATAGTTTTTTAGTGATTTCTTTTTTCTTTTAGGTCACAAAAATTATAAACTTTCTGTTAGTGCCATTAGCTTTAAAATTTGAATAGTTTAAATTTGAATTTTTTAAAATTTGTGTGAATCACTAGTTTATGAATCACTAGTTTACTAAATTTGTGTGAAAACACTTTGTGTATTATATTTACTATGTACAATCTTTCTGCACAGAGATACCAAAAATTATAAACTTTCTGTTAGTGATTCTAGTTTTCAAATTAGAATAGTTAAAATTTGAATTCTTTGAAATTTGTGTGAATCTCATATTTGTGATTAACTTTACTAGTGCCATTAGTTTTTCGTTTCTACTTAGAACTAAATACTTATAGTTTTTTAGTTATTTCTTTTTTCTTTTAGGTTACAAAAATTATAAACTTTCTGTTAGTGCCATTAGCTTTAAAATTTGAATAGTTTGAATTTGAATTTTTAAAAATTTGTGTGAATCACTAGTTTATGAATCACTAGTTTACTAAATTTGTGTGAAAACACTTTGTGTATTATATTTACTATGTACAATCTTTCTGCACAGAGATGCCAAAAATTGTAAACTTTCTGTTAGTGATTCTAGTTTTCAAATTATAATAGTTATAATTTGAATTCTTTGAAATTTGTGTGAATCTCATGTTTGTGATTCAAATTACTAAAAAAATGAACATAGATGCGCCTATAGAGAAAATTCAACCTAAATTCATATTCAATTTCCATGAATTTCATAGAAATTCATTATGAATTCAGGTCAAATTTCCTGTATAGGGGCATCTATTTTCATTTTGGGAGGAGCTCAACAATGCATAGAGGGACAGGCTTATAAACCAGTGTGGGCGCCCTTCGGTTGGCGAGGTGGGACTAAACTGTGAATCGCAACGAGGAGACCATTTAGTCCCGGTTGGTGGCATGAGCCGGGACTAAAGGTAGACCTTTGGTCCCGGTTCAGGCCACCAACCGGGACCAATGGTGGTGGGCCCGGAGCCAGGCCCATTGGTCCCGGTTCGTCCCACCAACCGGGACCAAAAGGTCCTGATGAACCGGGACCAATGGCCCACGTGGCCCGGCCGGCCCCCTGGGCTCACGAACCGGGACCAATGCCCCCATTGGTCCCGGTTCTAGACTGAACCGGGACTAATGGGCTGCCCCGGCTTGGACCATAGCCCCCTTTTCTACTAGTGTTACGACCGCCAGCTTTTGACCTTCTGTTTTTGGTCACAAAAAGGTCGCAAATGGAAATTTGTGACCTTTCAGTGACCAATAGTGGTGGTCACAAGTTGACATATTTCTTGTAGTGAAGCCCTCTGTGATCAATTGCCCCCTCCGGCGGAGCTCCGGAAAAGGCCCCAAGATGGGATCTCGTGGATACAGAAAGTTGCGGCGGTGGAATTAGGGTTTTGGCTCCTGTTCTGATCGTTTGAGGGTACGTGTATATATATATATATATATATATATATATATATAGGAGGAAGAGGGGCGTCGGAGGAGCAAAGGGGGGCCTACAAGGTAGGGGGGCGCACCCTAGGGGGGGCACCCTCCACCCTCGTGGCTGCCTCCTTTGTTGCTTGACGTAGGGTCCAAGTCTCCTGGATTGCATCTGGTGAGAAAATCACGTTCCCGGAGGTTTCATTCCGTTTGGACTCCGTTTGATATTCCGTTTCTTCGAAACACTGAAATAGGCAAAAAAAACAACAATTCTGGGCTGGGCCTCCGGTTAATAGGTTAGTCCCAAAAGTAATATAAATGTGAATAATAAAGCCCAATATGGTCCAAAACAGTAGATAATATAGCATCGAGCAATCAAAAATTATAGATACGTTGGAGACGTATCAGGCATCCCCAAGCTTAATTCCTGCTCGTCCTCGAGTAGCTAAATGATAAAAAAGAATTTTTGATGTGGAGTGCTACTTGGCATAATTTCAATGTAAATCTTCTTAATTGTGGTATGAATATTCAGATCCGTAAGATTCAAGACAAAGGTTCATATTGACATAAAAATAATAATACTTCAAGCATACAAATAAAGCAATCATGTCTTCTCAAAATAACATGGCCAAAGAAAGTTATCCCTACAAAATCATATAGTCTGGCTATGCTCTATCTTCACCACACAAAGTATTTAAATCATGCACAACCCCGATGACAAGCCAAGCAATTATTTCATACTTTTAGAATTTTTCAAACCTTTTCAATCTTCACGCAATACATGAGCGTGAGCCATGGATATATCACTATATGTGGAATAGAATGGTGGTTGTGGAGAAGACGAAAAGGGGAAGATAGTCTCACATCAACTAGGCGTATCAACGGGCTATGGAGATGCCCATCAAAGATATCAATGTGAGTGAGTAGGGATGCCATGCAAAGGATGCACTAGAGCTATAAGTGTATGAAAGCTCATCAAAAGAAACTAAGTGGGTGTGCATCCAACTCGCTTGCTCACGAAGACCTAGGGGAATTTGAGGAAGCCCATCATTGGAATATACAAGACAAGTTCTATAATGAAAATTCCCACTAGTATATGAAAGTGACAAAACGAGAGATTCTCTATCATGAAGATCTTGGTGCTACTTGGAAGCACATGTGTGGTAAAAGGATAGTAACATTGTCCCTTCTCTCTTATTCTCTCATTTTTTCCCTTTTTTCCTTTGGGCCTTTTCTCTTTTTTTATGGCCTCTTTTTTTTCTTTTTTCTTCTCTTTTTTTCTTTTTTTGTACGGAGTCTCATCCCGACTTGTGGGGGAATCATAGTCTCCATCATCCTTTCCTCACTTGGGACAATGCTCTACAAATGATGATCATCACACTTTTCTTTTTCTTACAACTCAACAATTACAACTCGAAACTTAGAACAAAATATGACTCTATATGAATGCCTCCGGCGGTGTACCGGGGTATGCAATGAATCAAGAGTGACATGTATGAAAGAATTATGAACGGTGGATTTGCCACAAATACGATGTCAACTACATGATCATGCTAGCAATATGACAATGATGGAGCGTGTCATAATAAACGGAACGGTGGAAAGTTGCATGGCAATATATCTCGGAATGGCTATGGAAATGCCATGATAGGTAGGTATGGTTGCCGTTTTGAGGAAGATATATGGTGGGTGTATGATACCGGCGAAAAGTGCGCGGTATTAGAGAGGCTAGCAATGGTGGAAGGATGGGAAAAAGTGTGTATAATCCATGGACTCAACATTAGTCATAAAGAACTCATATACTTATTGCAAAAATTTAGAAGTCATCAAAAACCAAAGTATTACGCGCATGCTCCTAGGGGGATAGATTGGTAGGAAAATACCATCGCTCGTCCCCGACCGCCACTCATAAGGAAGACAATCAATAAATAAATCATGCTCCGACTTCATCTAACTGAAGCATGAGAGATCAATAGTTTCTTTAAAACAAATCCACCACCGTGCTCTTAAAGATATAAGTGAAGCAGTAGAGCAAAAATCATATGGATCAAAAGATATAAGTGAAGCTCATAGGATAAAATTATATAGCTCAAAAGATATAAGTGAAGCACATAGAGTATTCTATCAAATTCCAATTCATGTATGGCTCTCTCAAAAGGTGTGTACAGCAAGGATGATTGTGGCACACTAAAAACCAAAGATTCAAATCACACAAGACGCTCCAAGCAAAACACTTATCATGTGGTGAATAAAAATATAGCTCCAAGTAAAGTTACCGATGGAAGTAGACGAAAGAGGGGATGCCTTCCGGGGCATCCCCAAGCTTTGACTTTTTGGTGTCCTTGGATTATCTTGGGGGTGCCATGGGCATCCCCAAGCTTAGGCTCTTGCCACTCCTTTTTGCATAATCCATCAAAAGATTTCACTCAAAACTTGAAAACTTCACAACACAAAACTCAACCGAAATCTCGTGAGCTCCGTTAGAGAAAGAAAACAAAAGACCACTTCAAGGTACTGTAATGAACTCATTATTTATTTATATTGGTTTTAAACCTACTGTATTCCAACTTCTCTATGGATTATAAACTCTTTTACTAGCCATAGATTCATCAAAATAAGCAAACAACACACGAAAAACAGAATCTGTCAAAAACAGAACAGTCTGTAGTAATCTATAACCAACACAAACTTCTGTAACCCAAAAACTTCAGACAAAATAGGAAGACCTAGATAATTTGTTTATTGATCATAAGCAATTGAAATCAGTATTTTATCACGTTCTGGTGATTTTTAATAATTCGGGCACTAAGCATAAAGTTTCTGGAAATTACAGCAAGATAAAATAACTCTTATTCCAAGAAGATCCTATATGTTTAACTTGGCACAAACACTAATTTAAGAACAAAAACACATCTAACCAGAGACTAAACAAAATTTATGTTGGGGAACGTAGTAATTTAAAAATTTTCCTACGCACACGCAAGATCATGGTGATGCATAGCAACGAGAGGGGAGAGTGTTGTCTACGTACCCTCGTAGACCGTCAACGGAAGCTTTGACACAACGTAGAGGAAGTAGTCGTACGTCTTCCCGATCCGACCGATCCATGTACCGAACGCACGACACCTCCGAGTTCTGCACACGTTCAGCTCGATGACGTCCCTCGAACTCCGATCCAGCCGAGTGTTGAGGGAGAGTTTTGTCAACATGACGGCGTGGTGACGATGATGATGTTCTACCGACGCAGGGCTTCACCTAAGCACCGCTACGATATGACCGAGGTGGAATATGGTGGAGGGGGCACTGCACACGGCTAAGGAACGATCACGAAGATCAACTTGTGTGTCTTTGGGGTGCCCCCCTGCCCCGTATATAAAGGAGCAAGGGAGGAGGAGGCCGGCCCTAGGAGGGGGCGCACCAAATGTGGAGTCCTACTAGGAATCCCTAGTCCTAGTAGGATTCCACCTCCCATATAGAATAGGAAAAGAGGAAGGGAAAAGGAGAAGGAAGGAAGGGGGCGCCCCCTTCCCTAGTCTAATTCGGACCAGACCAAGGGGAGGGGTGCGGCCACCCTTGAGGCCCTTTTCCTTCTTTCCCGTATGGCCCAATAAGGCCCAATATGTATTCCCGTAACTCTCAAGTACTCCGAAAAATACCCGAATCACTCAGAACCTCTCCGATGTCTGAATATAGTCGTCCAATATATTGATCTTTACGTCTCAACCATTTCGAGACTCCTCGTCATGTCCCCGATCTCATCCGGGACTCCGAACTCCTTCGGTACATCAAAACTCATAAACTCATAATATAACTGTCATTGAAACTTTAAGCGTGTGGACCCTACGGGTTCGAGAACTATGTAGACATGACTTGAGACAATCTCCGGTCAATGACCAATAGCGGAACCTGGATGCTCATGTTGGCTCCTACATATTCTACGAAGATCTTTATCGGTCAAACCGCATAACAACATATGTTGTTCCCTTTGTCATCGGTATGTTACTTGCCCGAGATTTGATCGTCGTTATCTCAATACCTAGTTCAATCTCCTTACCGGCAAGTCTCTTTACTCGTTCTGTAATACATCATCCTGCAACTAACTCCTTAGTTGCAATGCTTGCAAGGCTTATAGTGATGTGCATTACTGAGTGGGCCCAGAGATACCTCTCCGACAATCGGAGTGACAAATCCTAATCTCGAAATACGCCAACCCAACAAGTACCTTTGGAGACACCTGTAGAGCACCTTTATAATCACCCAGTTACGTTGTGACGTTTGGTAGCACACAAAGTGTTCCTGCGATAAACGGGAGTTGCATAATCTCATAGTCATAGGAACATGTATAAGTCATGAAGAAAGCATTAGAAATATACTAAACGATCGAGTGCTAAGCTAACGGAATGGGTCAAGTCAATCACATCATTCTCCTAATGATGTGATCCCGTTTATCAAATGACAACTCATGTCTATGGCTAGGAAACATAACCATCTTTGATCAACGAGCTAGTCAAGTAGAGGCATACTAGTGACACTCAGTTTGTCTATGTATTCACACATGTATCATGTTTCCGGTTAATACAATTCTAGCATGAATAATAAACATTTATCATGATATAAGGAAATAAATAATAACTTTATTATTGCCTCTAGGGAATATTTCCTTCAATTTATTTCTTCCTAAGAGGAACAAAAATCAAAAACAAAAATAAAATTGGGTTGCCTCCCAACAAGCGCTATCGTTTAACGCCCCTAGCTAGGCATAAAGATACAGATAGATCTAGATATTGCCATCTTTGGCAGGCAATCCATACGTGGCTCTCATGATAGATTCATATGATAATTTTATTTTCTTTCTAGGGAAGTGTTCCATACCTTTCGTTAACGGAAATTGGAATCTAATATTCCCTTCTTTCATATCAATAATCGCACCAATCGTTCTAAGACACAGTCTATCAAGAATAATAGGACAAGAAGGATTGCAATCAATATCAAGAACAATAAAATCCACGGGAACATAATTCCTATTTGCAATTGGCTTTTTAATAGTAGAATCCGCAATGTGCAAATTTAGAGAGCAATCTTCAAATTCATAGAAACCTAGAATATCACATAAAGTTTTCGGAATCGTGGAAGCACTAGCACCAAAATCACACAAAGCAAAGAACTCATGATCTTTAATTTTTTTTAGTAGTAGGTTCCCACTCATCATAAAGTTTTCTAGGGATAGAAACTTCTAATTCAAGTTTTTCTTCATAAGATTGCATCAAAGCATCAACGATATGTTTAGTTGAAGGCTTTATTTTGACTATAAGCATGAGGAGAATTTAGCATGGATTGCAACAAGGAAATACAATAAATCAAAGAACAACTCTCATAATTAAATTCCTTGAGATCCAAAATAGTTGGTTTAGCAACGTCTAGGGTTTTACTTTTTTCAATCTCACTTTTATCAATTTTATCATCAAGATCTAAAAACTCTGAATTTTTGGAATGCCTTCTAGGTAAAGGTGGATCATATTCAGTCCCATCATTATCAAGATTCATATTGCAAAACAAAGATTTAATAGGGGACACATCAATAACTTTTATATATTCATCTTTGTTTTCATAGTGATCGGAAGAACACGCTTTAATAAAGGCATCTTTTGAAGCACGCATCCTAGCAGTTCTTTCCTTGCACTCACCAATGGAAATTCTCATGGCTTTGAGAGACTCATTGATATCATGCTTAGGAGGAATAGATCTAAGCTTTAAATAATCAACATCAAGAGAAATTCTATCAACGTTCCTAGCCAATTCATCAACTTTAAGCAATTTCTCTTCAAGCAAAGCATTAAAATTCTTTTGTGAATTAATAATCTCTTTAACACTAGTCTCAAATTAAGAGGGTATCTTATTAAAATTTCCATAAGAGTTGTTGTAGGAATTACCATAATTATTAGAAGGATTACTAGGATAAGGCCGAGGATTAAAATTCCCTCTATAAGCGTTGTTACCAAAATTATTCCTACCAACAAAATTCACATCCATAGATTCATTATTATTCTCAATCAAAGTAGACAAAGGAATATAATTAGGATCAGAAGAAACACTCTTAGTAGAAAATAATTTCATAGGTTCATCCATCTTTCCACTCAAAACATTGATTTCTTCTATCGCATGCACTTTTTTATTAGTAGATCTTTCAGTGTGCTATTGAGAATAATTAACCATAATATTATCTAGGAGCTTAGTAGCATCTCCTAAAGTGATTTCCATAAAAGTGCCTCCCGCGACCGAATCCAAAAGATTTCTAGATGCAAAATTCAATCCGGCATAAATTTTTTGTATAATCATCCATAAGTTCAAACCATGAGTAGGACAATTACGTATCATAAGTTGCTTAAAATTCATAATATCGTTTCTAAGAGAGATGATCTTAGCGGGAGGAAAATACTTAGAGATAAAAACATCTTTGCACTTGTTCCAAGAATTAATACTATTTTTAGACAAAGATGAAAACCAAGCTTTAGCATGATCTCTAAGCGAAAAAGGAAATAGGTTCAATTTAACAATATCATTATCAACATCTTTCTTCTTTTGCATATCACACAAATCAACGAAGCTATTTAGATGAGTAGCGACATCTTCACTAGGAAGGTCGGCGTATTGTTCTTTCATAACAAGATTCAACAAAGCAGCATTGATTTCACAAGATTCAGTATTGGCAAGAGGAGCAATCGGAGTGCTAAGGAAATCATTATTGTTGGTATTGGTAAAGTCACACAATTTGGTAGTATCTTGGGCCATAGTGACAACAAGTAATCCAACACACGAGCAAACAAGAAGCAAGCGAGAAAACGACAAACGGAGAGAGAGGAGGAGGAAAAAGAGAGGGCGAATAAAACGGCAAGGGTGAAGTGGGGGAGAGGAAAACGAGAGGCAAATGGCAAATAATGTAATGCGGGAGATGAGATAGTGATGGGTACTTGGTATGTTGACTTTTTGCGTAGATCTCCCCGGCAACGGCGCCAGAAATTCTTCTTGCTACCTCTTGAGCACTGCGTTGGATTTCCTCGAAGAGGAGAGGATGATGCAGCAAAGTAGCGTAAGTATTTCCCTCAGTTTTTGAGAACCAAGGTATCAATCCAGTAGGAGACTACTCTCAAGTACCTTGCACCTACACAAATAACAAACTCCTCGCAACCAACGGGATAAAGGGGTTGTCAGTCCCTTCAGGGCCACTTGCAAAGATTAAAACTAATAGAGATGATAGATAATGTTTTTGGTATTTTTGGTATAAAGAAGCAAAGTAAAATAAAAGGCAAAGTAAAAAGCAAAGCAATAATAAAGTGATGGAAGATTGATATGATGAGAATAGACCCGGGGGCCATAGGTTTCACTAGTGGCTTCTCTCGAGAGCATAAGTATTCTACGGTGGGTGAACAAATTACTATTGAGCAATTGACAGAATTGAGCATAGTTATGAGACTATCTAGGTATGATCATGTATATATGCATCACGTCCAAAACAAGTAGACCGAAACGATCCTGCATCTACTACTATTACTCCACTCACCGACCGCCATCCAGCATGCGTCTAGAGTAATAAGTTAAAAATAGAGTAACACCTTAAGCAAGATGACATGATGTAGAGGGATAAATTCATGCAATATGATAAAAACCCCATCTTGTTATCCTCGATAGCAACAATACAATACGTGTCTTGCTGCCCCTGCTGTCACTGGGAAAGGACACCGCAAGATTGAACCCAAAGCTAAGCACTTCTCCCATTGCAAGAAGAACCAATCTAGTTGGCCAAACCAAACTGATAAATCGAAGAGACTTGCAAAGATAACCAATCATACATAAAAGATTTCAGAGAAGAATCAAATATTGTTCATAGATAATCTAGATCATAAACCCACAATTCATCGGTCTCAACAAACACACCGCAAGAAGAAGATTACATCGAATAGATCTCGACGAGAGAGGGGGAGAACTTTGTATTGAGATCCAAAAAGAGAGAAGAAGCCATCTAGCTACTAACTATGGACCCGAAGGTCTGAGGTAAACTACTCACACTTCATCGAAAAGGCTAGGATGATGTAGAAGCCCTCCGTGATCAATTGCCCCCTCCGGCGGAGCTCCGGAAAAGGCCCCAAGATGGGATCTCGTGGATACAGAAAGTTGTGGTGGTGGAATTAGGGTTTTGGCTCCTGTTCTGATCGTTTGAGGGCACGTGGATATATATAGGAGGAAGAAGGGCGTCGGAGGAGCAAAGGGGGGCCCACGAGGCAGGGGGCGTGCACTAGGGGGCACTACTAGAAAAAGGGCTATAGATGGGATTGACACTAATGGCGCACTAGACAAGAGGTGCGCCATTAGTATATACTAATGGCGCACCAACTTCTGATTCACCATTAGTGTTGAAACTACTAATGGCGCACCAAGTCAAGGGTGCGCCATTAGTACCAATTTTTTTTTGAACTAGCGCGCCTGTCCAAACATACTAATGGCGCATCAGGGCGCAGTGCGCCATTACTAGTTGCAACTAGTAATGGCGCACTTGTTCCACAGTGCGCCACTAATGTTGTTTTTTTAATTATATTTTTTATTCCTTTTGTTGCAAAACTACTAATGACGCACAGCTTCACCGTGCACCATTACTAGTTCAAACTAGTAATGGCGCACTGTGAAGTAGTGCGCCATTAGTATGATATTTAAATCGTATCCGGTCCCCCTCGCCGCCGAGCACCCCCCGGTCCACCGGCCGCCGCCGCCGACCCCCTGCACCCTCGATTCCCCTACTCAACCGCCGCCGCCAACCCCCTGCACCCTCGATTCCCCTACTCAACCGCCGCCGCCGACCACCCGCACCCCTCCCCTACTCAACCGCCGCCACCGACCCCCCGCACCCCTCCCCTACTCAACCGCCGCCACCGACCCCCCGCACCCCTCCCCTACTCAACCGCCGCCACCGACCCCCCGCACCCTCCCCCGCTCCACTGGCATTACTGTTTGATGATATTTTTAAAAAAATTATTACTGTCTTATAAAAAAAATTACTGTTATGATTTAAACAAGTTTGAACACATTTAAACACAAATAAGTATCAAACAACATTTTAAATGCATAAAAAAATTTGTGGAGCCTGGGAATCGGCGGCGGCGGCCGGTGGACCGGGGGGGTGCTCGATTGTATTTCATGGGCACTTTTTAAAGTATCATGAATATTTTTTAAATTTCATGGACACTCGATCTCGATCCCCCTCCATCTCGATCGCTATCCCACCTCGCCAGATCCGGTCCCCCTCGCCGCCGAGCACCCCCCGGTCCACCGGCCGCCGCCGCTGACCCCCCGCACCCTCGATTCCCCTACTCAACCGCCGCCGCCGACCCCCCGCACCCCTCCCCTACTCAACCGCCACCGCCGACCCCCCGCACCCCTCCCCTACTCAACCGCCGCCACCGACCCCCCGCACCCCTCCCCTACTCAACTGCCGCCACCGACCCCCCGCACCCACCCCCGCTCCACCGGCATTACTGTTTGATGATATTTTCAAAAAAATTATTATTGTCTTATAAAAAAAATTACTGTTATGATTCTAAACAAGTTTGAACATATTTAAACACAAATAAGTATCAAACAGCATTTTAAATGCATAAAAAAAATTGTGGAGCCTGGGAATCGGCGGCAGCGGCCGGTGGACCGGGGGGTGCTCGATTGTATTTCATGGGCACTTTTTAAAATATCATGAATATTTTTAAATTTCATGGACACTCGATCTCGACCCCCCTCCATCTTGATCGCTATCCCACCTCGCCAGATCCGGTCCCCCTCGCCGCCGAGCACCCCCCGGTCCACCGGCCGCCACCGCAGACCCCCCGCACCCTCGATTCCCCTACTCAACCGCCGCCGCCGACCCCCCGCACCCCTCCCCTACTCAACCGCCGCCGCCGACCCCCCGCACCCCTCCCCTACTCAACCGCCGCCACCAATCCCCCGCACCCCTCCCCTACTCAACCGCCGCCAACGACCCCCCGCACTCGCCCCCGCTCCACCGGCATTACTGTTTGATGATATTTTTTAAAAAATTATTACTGTCTTATAAAAAAATGTTACTGTTATGATTTAAACAAGTTTGAACATATTTAAACACAAACAAGTATGAAACATCATTTTAAATGCATAAAAAATTGTGGAGCCTGGGATTCGAACCCAGGACCTCCTGGTGTGAGAACTAGCTGCTGACCAGTCGAGCTAATAGGGAAGACTTGATGTCTATCAGGTCAGGTTGTAGATAACCAGTTGGCTCGAGCAGAAAAAAAAATACTAATGGCGCACCAGGGTGAGGTGCGCCATTAGCATGTATGTACTTATGGCGCACCCAGGGGTGGTGCGCCATTAGTATTGTGCCGCCCCTACTCCTATCAATCCCCTCTCTCTCCGTCGCCCTCTCTCTCGATCCCCTTTCCCTCTCCTCTCGATCCTGATACTGCTGCCCCGCCGCCTCGACGCCCCGACGCCGCCAACGTCACCTGCCGCAACTGCGAGCACCAGGTACCCCCACCCTCCCCTCTCTCGCCCCCTTCCGCAATGCCATGCCGCGATTCCTGTCTTTGCGGCCCCCAAATCCTAGCTAGGGTTTTCTGTACTTGCCATTGTTCTTTTGTACTTGGTGAAACAATGATGAAACAATGAGTTGTAACCTTGCCATTGCCATCTGAGGTTAAATGAGTTGTAACTGATGAAACAATGAAACAATGAGTGATTAAACCCATATTTGGAACAATGAAACAATGAAACAATGTCACCATTTTCTCTATCTTTCCTGAATAATGATAAATAATGATAAAAAATGGTGATTAAACCCGTAAAAGTGGGGCAGTACAATGGAGAGGCCCAAAGGGTGCTTCCCACTAACAAGGAATTTCACTCCACTCACATTCAGCTAATGGCTAACAAATAATTAGTGGCAGGGTGATCTTAAGCACCTAGCTCCTGCTTGTTGGGACCTAACAGTGCTCGGATATTTATCTTTCTGAAAGAAAAAACATTAATTAGAGAACATGGCTAATATCTTGGTCTAATCAGTTAGAACTTTTTAAACTTTTTTATAGCTTGTCTATGCAAATACTAGTAGTTTTGACTTCCCTAACAAGTGCTTTAGGCTTGCTTGGCTTAACTGAAGAGTTGGTATGATCAGAAAGTTCTCAAGCATGGAGTAGAGTCAATTTTGTATGGGAAATACTAGTAGTTATTCCCCCAAGTTTGTTGCACTCTGTGTTAGACAATGGATATTGTTTTTATGTTGCTGTAGGCAAAGTTCTTCTGATTGTTACAGCAAAGTTTGCATCAATTCAGAAGTTTGCTCCGGGAACTTGCTTCACAACAAAATTGTTGCTATGATGCGATGATACAATTAGTCGATGTATCTCTCTGAATCTTGGTTGTGTCATCTCATCTGTTATAGTTTCATCTGCCATAGTTTCGTCTGTAGCGAGTGTTGAAACTTATTTATCCATGGGAACATCGAGGAACTGCATTGTTGAATTCAGAATTATACAATTTGCAAGGCTTGTTTATTTATCTGTGAGAAGGTACATTAAGAGATTGATGATTTGCTGCATTCTAAATTAGATACTGAGAGTTGTAGCTACAATTTTGTGGACTAGCAGCTAAGCTACACTCAGAAGTTTTTTTTACAAAGTTTGTCAGCCAATACGAATCCTTGACTCACTGCCCCACCTTATCATGGTTTCATGCCAGTCCTTAAGATGCTTACAGTTGCAAACAAGCCTGCTCTTCTTTGAGCATGTTGCTTGATGCCAATGTGCCAATGCTTGTCCCAGCTATGTACCCACTAGTCCATGCATTCTGTGGACAGCAAAGAGCAAATGCTAAGTTGAGACCTTTTTTGTTCCCACCTCATTTTTGTGTTTGCATGTTCTGTTGGTCACCCTCGGTGTCCATCTTGTTTTCCTAGAGATTAGGGTTCCATTTCATTAATTTCTTGGCAGCGGTTATTTGGAAACAATGTGATGTCTTAAATTCTGCTGTGAAGTTAGTTTTGTTTGTGTATATCACAGTCTTGCATTGCAATTGCTAAAACAAGGTGAACTTCCGACTAGAAATATCGTTGAGTTCCAGGAGGAGTTTCAGGAGTTTGCGGAGAAGACCAAGACGCTGCCGGACACCACCACCAACGAGAGCAATCTCTGCCCCTACAGCCTCTACAAGCAGGCCACCGTCGGCCCCGTCAACACCGGTACATGCATTCACATTTTACGCGCCTTTTTTATTTTCATCTTCCTACTAGTTTTAGTAGTAACAAGTGTAATATCCATGTTAGCATGATTATATAGTTGTATACTGTTAATTTTAGTGTCAGTGTTCATATTAGATGTATATAGTTGTTGAAGAATGAACTTCTTGCACTACTGTTAAAGCCTAAATATATTGCTGCTGTTACTTTTATGTATACATATTGTTGGTCCATTTCATCCATGATGTCTTTTGGGCAGGTACCCCGAGAGGCCCTTGAGTTTGCCGGAATGTCGATTAACTTCCGTTCCGGCAAATTCGGGTACTCCATATGTCCTATTTTCAGCAAAGGTCATGCTGAAATTTTCCGTGAATTTTAGCATGACTTTGCTAAAAATAGGACATATGGGGTACTTGTGACTAATGCCTGTTATCATGCTTGTTTTATGATCTGTTGTAAGGGTACTAATTGGTCTCTTCTGCTGCTTATCAGAGATGGCGGGAAGCAGCCACCGCCGCTCTGCGACACCGTAGTACGAGTTGGATGCTTCCGAGTTCTTCACTATCATACTTGGGACTTCAGTATCATCCATGACGCAGGTATATAAAATGAGAGATATCCCCTAGCTTGACCCATCTCATTATGATATCTGTTGTTTGCCTACATCACTCATTGTCCCAAACTGCAGAGGCTGCTTGACAGTTTTAAGAAGATGCTGATGGGTGAAGATCCGCCAAATAATGTGAAGGTGCGACAGGCCGGCAGCGGGTTTCGCAGGCTGTGGGATGTGGAGTTGGTGATCAAGGAGGTCCACATGTACTTGTCTCGTGGGTGGGAGAAGTTCTACCGTGCCTACGACCTGCGGCTAGGGTACTTCCTTCTCATCAGGTACGACGACGACGCCACCACGCTCATCGTGAAGGTGTTCAACGCGACTATGTGTCGCATGCGCTATGCTAAAGATTATGATGCCGGTACGTTCTGCCTCTTGTTATTCCTCTACATTTGGCTTTGTCTCACATTGATTGTTAACGGTCATTGTTGCATTTGGACAGGTAATGGGAGCAGCAACAGCGACAATGGCTACAGCCAAAGCAGCAGCGACCATGGCTGTAGCGAAAGCAGCAGCGACCATGGCTGTAGCGAAAGCAGCAGCGACCATGGCTGTAGCGAAAGCAGCAGCGACCATGGCTATAGCGAAAGCAGCAGCGATTCTGGCAGCAGCATAGACAACAAGAACGATGATCCGGACTGGGGTGCGGGAGAAGAGGAGCAGAGTGGGGATGAGGAGCTGCAGGATGACGATGGGCATCAGGCTGAGGATGACCTAGCGCTGGTGGTGGCTGACCAAGGGCAAGAGATGGTGGTGGCTGACCAAGGGCAAGAGATGGTGGTGGCTGACCATGGGCAAGAGATGGAGGTGGCTGAGGATGACCTAGCGATGGTCGTGCCTGAAGGTGGCCTCGCGATGGTGGTGGTGCTTGACAATGACCACGCACCGGTGGTGGCGCCGGCGATCCCACAGCTGGGCGACATGACCACGCCAATTGATGTAGAAGACTACATCCCACTGCCTCCACCGCCTCCACTGCCTCGCCGCTCTTGGCGCATCAGGCTGAGGAAGGAGAAGGAGAACAATGCATGAGGACTGAATTTTGTATCAATGTGAAACTTTTGTGAATTGATGGATAACGGTGTTGGATGGACAATGTGAAACTTTTGTAATATGTAACGATGGAACTATGTGTTGGCTATGTATGTATATATGATGGAACTTGTGTGTTGGCTATGTATGTTATATGGATGCTTGTTGTATATATATGTGTTGGATATCTCATAGGTGAAATAGTGACCTGAGATTAAAAAAAATTAAAAAAATTGTTACTAATGGCGCACTACCATGTGGTGCGCCATTAGTATGCGGAGGTTACTAATGGCGCATCACGTTGTGGTGCGCCATTAGTATGCCAAAGCACCTGGCTATACATGGCCCCTGGGAGGCATACTAATGGCGCACCGTGCCCTACACTAATGGTGCACTTGTGGTGCGCCATTAGTATACCAGATACTAATGGCGCACCAGTGGTGCGCCATTAGTAAATATTACTAATGGTGTGCTAGTAATGGCGCACCCCTAATGCGCCATTAATGGCCAAATTAGGTGCGCCATTAGTAGCCCTTTTTCTAGTAGTGGGGGGGGGCGCCCTCCACCCTCGTGGCCGCCTCCTTTGTTGCTTGACGTAGGGTCCAAGTCTCCTGGATTGCATCTGGTGAGAAAATCACGTTCTCGAAGGTTTCATTCCGTTTGGACTCCGTTTGATATTCCGTTTCTTTGAAACACTGAAATAGGCAAAAAACAGCAATTCTGGGCTGGGCCTCCGGTTAATAGGTTAGTCCCAAAAGTAATATAAAAGTGAATAATAAAGCCCAATATGGTCCAAAACAATAGATAATATAGCATGGAGCAATAAAAAATTATAGATACGTTGGAGACCTATCACTTATCGGGGGTGCCGTGTATTTGACACGAGCAATCGAGTATGTGGTCCAAACTGAACGGGCCTGGAGTACTTCCTTTGAATGGCTTTTTCTGCTGACCGGATTTAGAGCCACCGAATCCGGCATTGACTGCCGTATCCTCGGTGTTATCGCCGTTGCTGCGGCGCTTGTGTCTGCTACGACGTGGTCTGCCATTACTATCCTTGGTATCTGAAGTGCCAAGGTTCCTTGATATGTTGTTGCTGCGAGCCAGCCAGCTATCTTCTCCCGCGCAAAAGCGGGTCATGAGTGTCGTGAGGGCTGCCATAGACTTCGGCTTTTCTTGGCCGATGTGCCGGGTGAGCCACTCATCATGGATGTTATGCTTGAATGCCGCTAAGGCCTTTGCGTCCAGACAATCGACAAATTTGATTTTTCTTGGTTAGGAACCGTGTCAAGAATTTCCTGGCTGATTCCCCCAGCCGCTGAGTTATACGAATCAAGTCATTGGCATCCGGTGGTCGCACATAAGTGCCCTGAAAGTTGTCAAGGAATGCATCCTCCAGATCCTCCCAACAGCCAATAGAGTCTACTGGCAAGCCATTGAGCCAATGCCGAGCTGGTCCTTTGAGTTTTAGTGGGAGGTACTTGATGGCATGTAGATCATCGCCGCGGGCCATGTGGATGTGGAGGAGGAAATCCTCGATCCATACCGCGGGATCTGTTGTACCATCATATGATTCGATATTTATGGGTTAAAAACCCTCTGGGAATTCATGATCCATTACTTCGTCAGTGAAGCACAGGGGGTGTGCGACGCCTCTGTGCTGGGCTATATCGCGACGCAGTTCATATGAGCCTTGTCTGCTGTGTTCGGCCCGACCAGATTTACCTTTACTGTATCCGGCGTGATGGTCATTGTCCCGCGTAGGTGCGCACCCCCGTGATCCGTAGATCGATCTTGCGTGTTTTTCCCTGTTTTCCAATACGTCTCGCAGGTCCCGCATGTTGCCCCATGCCTTGGTATTTTTGTTTGAGTGGCAGCGGGGTGCAGGCTGAGCTTTAGGCTGAAATGCCTCTCTGTCTTAGCCACGAGGTGGCCGATCAGCCGCATCATACGCTGGTGATGTAGGTTTCAATGCTTCCTCCTCAAGTCGGGGTAGCAACCTGCGCTTTGGGTAACCCTTGGAGGGGCCTTCGAGTTCATACTCCTCGGCCGCAAGGACTTCAGTTCATCTGTCCGCTAGCAAATTTTGATCAGCTTGAAGCTACTATTGCTTTTTCTTCGGGATATTTGCTGTGGCTATAAGCCAGCGCTTAAAGCGCTCCTGCTCGACGGGATACTCCGGCATGACAAATTCTTCATCGCCAAGGCTCAACTCGTCTTCGGAGAGAAGCATGTAATTGTCATCCTCTGCTTCTCCGGCTGCTATTCGCTCAAGGGGGCTAGCTTGTTCATCCTTTGGCTCTAATTCTTGCGGGAGGGGATTGTCGTCGTCTTCGGCACTGTCCGGAGTGCTATTGTCTCTTGTGCCGGTATCACTACTTTTGCTATGGTGAGACTTAGAGCGGCGCCGCTAACGTCGGCGCTTAGGTTGCTTCTTTGAGGGGTTATCCTCCGATGTCTTATCGCCATTGCCTTCTTTGGGTGTATCCACCATGTATATATATCTTATGATGAGGTGGCGGTCCAGCGCCCTATGGGTGGTGGTTCCAATTCGTCTCCTACATCGTCGTCCATGCCGTCGATGTCTTCGGAGTGGAAGTCGAGCTTGTCGGTTAAATTGTCGACAGTGGCTACTAAGTGGGTGGTGGGTGGGGAACGAATTTCTTTGTCGTCCGCATCCCATCCTAGATGGACATAGTTCGGCCAAGGTTCTCCTGACAAAGAAAGTGACCTCAATGAATTTAGCATGTCACCAAAAGGCGAGTGCTGAAAGATATCCGCGGAGGTATACTCCATGATCGGCGCCCAATAGGATTCGATAGGAACGGGTGCAGGCGATTCGGAGCCTGTGGCCGGGGACGAATCCAATGGTTCGGCAACACGGCTCTCGCGAGGGGTAAAGTCAGTATTCGGCTCTATCGCCACTGAGAGTGCGGCCTCCAAGGTGGGGTCTATCCACCCGTCCTCGGATGGCGCAATTTGCTCCGGTGTGAAGGCCGGAGTAGTTGCCGGTGCAATCTCTCGAACACTGTCTGATGGCAGAGCTAAATCATGCTCGTCGTGAGTCAGCGGCGCACCTGGCATGGGCTCGAATCCGTCGAAGATCAAGTCTCCACGGATGTCGGCAGTGTAATTCAAGTTTCCGAACCTTACCTGGTGGCCAGGGGCGTAGCTCTCGATCTGCTCCAGATGGCCAAGCGAGTTGGCCCGCAGTGCGAAGCCGCCGAATACGAAGATCTGTTCGCGGAGGAAGACCTCACCCTGGACCGCATCGTTACCGATGATCGAAGGAGCCATCAGGCCATATGTTGACGGCACAGTGGAACTCTCAATGAAAGCACCAATGTCGGTGTCAAAACCGGTGGATCTCGGGTAGGGGGTCCTGAACTGTGCGTATAAGGCGGATGGTAACATGAGGCAGGGGACACGATGTTTACCCAGGTTCGGGCCCTCTTGATGGAGGTAATACCCTACTTCCTGCTTGATTAATTGATCTTGATGATATGAGTATTACAAGAGTTGATCTACTACAAGACCGTAGAGGCTAAACCCTAGAAGCTAGCCTATGGTATGGTTGTTCTTCATGTCCTATGGACTAAACCCTCCGGTTTATATAGACACCAGAGGGGGCTAGGGTTACACATAGTCGGTTACAAGGAAGGAGATCTACATATCCGTATTGCCAAGCTTGCCTTCCACGCCAAGGAGAGTCCCATCCGGACATGGGACGAAGTCTTCAATCTTGTGCCCGTTGTTGTTGTTATGGATCCGGTCCCCGTGAGGGACGTTTTGGCCACGACGGTGGTCGTTGTGTCTTTGGTAGACACGGGGCCACCCAGGACTTAGCCCAAAGGGGAGTTGGTCGGAGTGGTCGGGAGAGTGTCATGGCAGTAGATTGGGTTTGTCGGAACGCCGTTGGTCCACCCGAGTGGGAGTGCGAGGCCATGGGTTTCGTGGTGTGGGTACAGTGTGCTACCTCTGCAGAGTGTATATTGAATCTATCGATAGCCGTGCCCACGAATAAGAGCCCAGTTCGTGTCGGTCACACTATGAGTCAACAGTATTAATAATAATGTGCTTAATAACAACTCCGGTTCGTTGAGGAGATAAGTTGGTTGTGATCGCCGGAATGATCACCGTTTGTGACCAAGTGTTAGTCATGGTTGTGATCACCGGAAAGATTACCGTGGTATCGAGGATATCGAGTTGTTGGATATTCATGATGTTGTGCGAGAATCGTGGGTAAAGATCAAGCTCCTTGTGGTCATTTAATGATCACTACGGTATTGTTTATACCAAGCTTGATTTGATCCTAAGATGATCATGTGAGGTCCGAGGATGGTAAGTGATGCATGTGATGGTTACGAGGTAACCCGAGCAGGATAAATGATGCATGTAGTGTCATCATGTTGCATGCTAGTATCATCAGATTTATACGTTCTTTCCATGATCATATTGTTCTAGCAGTGTTATGTTCATGTTGTTCATGCCATGTTATCCTGATGATCTCATGATAAATCCTGCTTAACCGTTAATTGCCATGCTATTGTTTGTCTTGATTGCTTCTCGTTATTGTGAGCATGCAAATACATTCAATGTACTGACCTGGGGTGTCATGCCAGTTTGCAGGTCGTGCTGGATTTCTTGCTTGTTTGGTGTTGTTCCAGTGTTCGCGAGCTAGGATAAACGTTCCAACCAGAGTCCCTGCGGATTGGAGTCCATCATCGTCGTTCGTTGTTCCGCTGCCAGTAGTTGTTCCTCTCCTTCGAGTTGTTATGCTGCTTGTATAGAGCAACCGTGGTTGGCATAGTGTCGCCGTACCGATGTTATTCATTGTAATATCGGAAACCTTGTGTTCATATTCGTGCTGTAATAGAGAGCTGGTTTGTTCTATACTAAGCAGTGTCGTATTCCAGAAGACTTCACCTCGATCTCTGGGCTGGAATACGGGGCGTTCCGGTTTTCTCTGAGCCGGGGTGCCACATGATTACTTCTTGTAGTTGATCCTAGTTGGTTTATTTGGCGGAAGATCATATGTTTAGATCCTTTATGCATATTAATACCCCTCAAATTATGAACATGAATATGATTTGTGAGTAGTTACGTTTGTTCCTGAGGACATGGGAGAAATCTTGCTATCAGTAGTCATGTGAATTTGTTATTCGTTTGATATTTTGATGAGATGTATGTTGTCTTTCCTCTAGTGGTGTTATGTGAACGTCGACTGCATGACAATTCACCATTATTTGGGCCTAGAGGAAGGCATTGGGAAGTAATAAGTAGATGATGGGTTGCTAGAGTGACAGAAGCTTAAACCCTAGTTTATGCGTTGCTTCGTAAAGGGCTGATTTGGATCCATATGTTTCATGCTATGGTTAGGTTTACCATAATACTTATTTTGTAGTTGCGAATGCTTGCAATAGGGGTTAATCATAAGTGTGATGCTTCTCCAATGAACGGCAGTACCCAAGCACCGGTCCCCCCACATATCAAATTATCAAAGTAACGAACACGAATCATATGAGCGTGATGGAAACTAGCTTGACCATAATTCCCATGTGTCCTCGGGAGCATTTTCCTTCATATAAGAGTTTGTCCAGGTTTGTCCTTTGCTACAAAAAGGGTTGGGCCATCTTGCTGCACCTTATTTACTTTCATTACTTGTCACCTGTTACAAATTACCTTATCACAAAACTATCTGTTACCGGTAATTTCTGTGCTTGCAGAGAATACCGATACGTCCCCGTCGTATCTACTTTTCCAAACACTTTTTCCCTTGTTTTGGTCTCTAACTTGCATGATTTTAAAGGAACTAACCCGGACTGATGCTGTTTCAGCAGAATTGCCATGATGTTGTTTTATGTGCAGAAAACAAAAGTTCTCAGAATGACCTGAAACTTCACGGAACATCTTAGAAAAATCAATAAAAAATCCTCGCCAAAGATGAAGTCCAGGGGGCCCACACCCTGTCCACGAGGGTGGGGGCGCGCCCCCTAGGGCGTGCCCCCCTGTCTCGTGGGCCCCTGGAGACCTTCCGACGCCATCTCCAACTCCATATATTTGCTTTCGGGGAGAAAAAAAATCAGAGAGAAGAAATCATCGCGTTTTACGATACGGAGCCACCGCCAAGCCCTAAAACCTCTCGGGAGGGCTGATCTGGAGCCCGTTCGGGGCTCTGGAGAGGGGGATTCGTCGCCGTCGTCATCATCAACCATCCTCCATCACCAATTTCATGATGCTCACCGCCGTGCGTGAGTATTTCCATCGTAGGCTTGCTGGACGGTGATGGGTTGGATTAGATCTATCATGTAATCGAGTTAGTTTTGTTAGGGTTTGATCCCTAGTATCCACTATGTTCTGAGATTGATGTTGCTATGACTTTGCTATGCTTAATGCTTGTCACTAGGGCCCGAGTGCCATGATTTCAGATCTGAACCTATTATGTTTTCATGAATATATGTGAGTTCTTGATCCTATCTTGCAAGTCTATAGTCACCTACTATGTATCATGATCCGGCAACCCCGAAGTGACAATAATCGGGACCACTCCCGGTGATGACCATAGTTTGAGGAGTTCATGTATTGACTATGTGTTAATGCTTTGGTCCAGTACTCTATTAAAAGGAGGCGTTAATATCCCTTAGTTTCTGTTAGAAGCCCGCTGCCACGGGAGGGTAGGACAAAAGATGTCATGCAAGTTCTTTTCCATAAGCACGTATGACTATATTCGGAATACATGCCTACATTACATTGATGAATTGGAGCTAGTTCTGTGTCACCCTAGGTTATGACTCTTACATGATGAACCACATCCGGCATAATTATCCATCGCTGATCCGGTGCCTATGAGTTTTCCATATACTGGTCTTCGCTTATTTACTTTTCCGTTGCTACTGTTACAATCACTACAAAATACCAAAAACATTACTTTTGCTTCTGTTCCTTTTGTTACCGTTACCAACACTATCATATTACTTTGCTACTAAACACTTAGCTGCAGATATTAAGTTTCCAGGTGTGGTTGAATTGACAACTTAGCTGTTAATACTTGAGAATATTCTTTGGCTCTCCTTGTGTCGAATCAATAAATTTGGATTAAATACTACCCTCAAAAGCTTTTGCGATCTCCTACACTTGTGGGTTATCAAGACTAATTTCTAGCGCCGTTGCCGGGGAGCATAGCTCTATTCTTTGAGTCACGTGGGATTTATATCTGCTGGACACTATGAAGAACTTGAAAGACGCTAAGACAAAAATTTATCCCTCAACTACGAGGGGAGGTAAGGAACTGCCATCTAGCTCTGCACTTGATTCACCTTCTGTTATGAGTAAGCTTGCGACACCTAAACCTGCTTCTGCTATTCATTCCGATATGTCGCATGTTATTGATGATGCCACTTCTGCTATGCATGATACTTACAATGAAACTACTTCTATGCTTGATACTACTGTGCCCCTTGGTGAATTTCTTGAGGAACAAATTGCTAGGGCTAGAGAGAAAGAGATTATTGAAACTGATAATATTGATGAAATAGATGATAAAGATATGCCTGTTATTCTTGCAGGGTATTTATTTGATACCGAATCTTCTGCAGCTATTTTAGCTTGCAAAGATAGAATTGAGCTTAAAAGGTTATTAGTAAAATGGAGTAAGGAATCTCTTAATGATAGAATGAGACCTGACCCTGCTGTTGCAACTTCACCTATTTACGTTGCCGATAAGGATTATGAATTCCCTGTTGATCCTGATATAATTACTTTGGTTGAATCTGATCCTTTTCATGGCTATGAATCTGAAACTGTTGTGGCACATATTACTAAATTAAATGATATAGCCACCCTGTTCACTAAAGATGAGAGATCTCGCTACTTTTATATCCTTAAAACTTTTCCGTTCTCATTAAAGGGTGATGCAAAGATATGGTTTAATTCTCTTGATCCTAGTTGTGTGCGTAGTCCCCAGGATATGATTTACTTCTTCTCCGCTAAATATTTCCCTGCTCACAAGAAACAAGCTGCTTTAAAGGAAATATACCATTTTGTGCAAATTGAAGAAGAGAGTCTCCCACAAGCTTTGCCTGACCATCCTCTTAAGAAAAATGAAATACTTGATATCTTTTATAATGGGCTAACCGATACTTCCAAGGACCACTTGGATAGTTGTGCTGGTTCTGTTTTCAGGGAAAGAACACCGGATGAAGCTGAAATTTTATTGAATAATATGTTGGCAAATGAAAATAATTGGACACTTCCTGAGCCAGCTCCTTCTCCAATTACTGAGCCTATTCCTAAACCAACTCCGAAGAAGAGATGTGTTCTATTTCTCAGTCCTGATGATATGCAAGAGGCAAAGAAATCTATGAAAGAAAAAGGTATTAAAGCTGAAGATGTTAAGAATTTACCTCCTATTGAAGAAATACATGGTGTTAATTTACCGCCTGTTGAAGAAACGTACGATCTTGATCCATTATTTATTGAAGAACCTCCAGGTCTTGATAACCCGACACAGGTCGTAAAGGTAAATTCTCTCTATAGATATGATAGAGCTGAAGTCCCTCCTACTAAAATTGCTAGCCAGTGCTTGGATGAATTTGATAACTTTATGTTAAAGCAAGAAGACTTCAATGCTTATTTTGGTAGAAAATTAAAACAAAATAGTTATATGATTAAACAATTGGGTGATTATATGGATGATGTTAGAGGTGAACTTAGACTTGGTAGCAAGCATGCTTCTATGGTTACCACCCAAGTAGAACAAGTACTTAAAGCTCAAAATGATTTTCTCAATGAAATAAATAGTAAGAAAAATGATTATGCTATTAGAGTGGCTACTAGAACTGGTAGAATGACTCAGGAACCTTTGTATCCTGAAGGCCACCCTAAGAGAATTGAGCAAGATTCTCAGAGAAATGATATTGATGTACCTAGTTCTTCTAAGAATAAGAAAAAGAAAAGTGATAGGACTTTGCAAACTTCTATTGAACCTATTGCTGAAACACCTGAGAATCCGAATGATATATCTATGTCTGATGCTGAAACACAATCTGGTGATGAACATGAACTTATTAATAATTCTAATAATGATGTTCACGATGATGCTCAACCTAGTAATGATAATGATGTAGAAATTGAACCTGCTGTTGATCTTGATAACCCACAATCAAAGAATCAACGTTATGATAAGAGAGACTTTGTTGCTAGGAAACACGGTAAAGAAAGAGAACCATTGGTTCAGAAACCCATGCCCTTTTCTCCCAAACCATCCAAGAAAAAGGATGATGAGGATTTTGAGCGCTTTGCTGAAATGATTAGACCTACCTTCTTACGTATGCGCTTAACTGATGTGCTTAAAACAAATCCTTATGCTAAGTATATGAAGGATATCATTACTAATAAAAGAAAGATACCGGAAGCTGAAATTCCACCATGCTTGCTAATTATACTTTGAAGGGTGGAATACCAAAGAAACTTGGAGATCCAGGAGTGCCCACTATACCATGTTCCATTAAAAGAAATTATATTAAAACTGCTTTATGTGATCTTGGAGCCGGTGTTAGTGTTATGCCTCTCTCTTTATATCGTAGACTTGATTTGAATAAGTTGACACCTACCGAAATATCTTTGCAAATGGCCGATAAATCAAGTGCTATACCTGTCAGTATTTGTAAGGATGTGCCTGTCGTGGTTGCAAATGTTACTATTTTAACGGACTTTGTTATTCTGGATATTCCTGAGGACGATATTATGTCCATTATTCTTGGAAGACCTTTTCTGAATACTGCAGGGGCTGTTATTGATTGCAACAAAGGCAATGTCACTTTTCATGTTAATGGTAATGAGTATACGGTACACTTTTCGAGGAAACAACCTCCAGTTCATAGTATCAATTCTATTGGAAAAATTCCATCAATTATCTTTGGAGGTTTTGAATTTCCTCTACCTACTGTCAAGAAGAAATATGATATTCTTATTATTGGGGATGTGCATATCCCCATTGAGGTAACATAGTGTTATTCGAAATTTCTCCGGTTCCATGTCAGTCGGAATGAGTTTGTTAACAAGACTTGATCAACCTTGTTAGTCGATTCTTTTTGAAGAGCATGAGATGGATGAAACTAGAAGCACAACCTTCTGTTCTCTCTCTCTATTTTCTGTTATTTAGTTAATATGATTTTTTCACGAATATTTGAGGATTTATAGTGCAAAAATCACAGCAGGAGGAGCTGCCACCTGGCGACGAGGGTCAGGGGCGCGCCCTACCCACCAGGGCGCGCCCCCTGCCTCGTGGGCCCATGGTGGCCCTCCTCCACTTATCCCAGCCACCACACACTTCTTCTTCCTCCCACAAACACGAACAACCAGCTCAAACCCGAGTTCTAGCTCGTTTTGCTGCGATTTTCGATCTCCTTGCTCAAAGCACCTCTCACAAAACTGCTTGTTCCTTGGTATGTGACTCCTCCATTGGTGCAATTAGTTTTTGCTCTAGTGCTTTATTCATTGCAAATTTGTGCTGCATAGGTGACCATGTTCTTTAGCTTGCATGTCAAATTTATATGGTTCCAAGTGGTTCTAATGCTTGATATAGGCCCTAGGCACTTGTAGGAGTAGTTGCTATCAATTTTATTGAGTTTGGTTCACTTTTATTTTGAAGTTACTAAAAATTTCAGAAATTTTTCAGAGGAGGAAATATGCCTAGGAAAATGCTTCAAGGTGGTTCTTCAAGGAAGCAAGGCCCCAGGCCTGCAATACGTGATGCCGATGAAGAACCCCCAAGGGACGCTTTAGTACGACCTTGTGAGTGGCCCTTAGAAGATTTTATGGATCATGCGGGAATCAAAGAAGAATTTAACGCATATTTGCGTAATGTCGATCTTGTGAGCTTTGAGGAAGACAAATGCCTCCAGTACTATCAACTCTTCAGTTCATTTGTGAGGAGGTTTGAATTTTCATCTTCACGCAGTTCTCCTACTGTCATGTTTGATCTATATGACAAATCTTACACCATGGACTTAGAGGATTTTACCATTGCTTGCAAACTTCCACATTGGGGTAGCATTAATGATCCCCGTAAATCTGAATTTAGAGATTTTACTGGTAGTATAACTGTAGAGGAATCTAGAGATGTAACGCAAGCTACCATAGGGAGCATTCACTTTCCTGCTATACATTATTTTGCTCTCTTCATAGGTAGGTGCATAACTGGTAAAGATGAAGCATGTCACATGTGTCCTTGATCTCGGTATTCTTAGGAGTGTTGTTTTAGGGAACCAAGCCTATAATATGGGATCCATTGTTGCTTGTAGGTTGCATCATAATAGATATAATGGAGATTTCTTTGGAGGAATTTATGCAACCCGCTTAGCTAATTTTCTCATGGAGTTGTCCCCTGCTTATTTAGGTTTTGATTCTATGGTCTCTCACTAGTTTGTCGAGAGGAATGAATCACCTCTCTATATCGACTAGTCTTTGATAAATGGCATGTTGTCCGTGTTACTCTCCCTGCTTCTTCCTTCTTTGATTATCAGGCAAAACAAAGATATATTATTACCAGAGAGGAGGCAGATGAGTACGAGATGAGAGCGGAGGCAGCCCGACGCCACGCTGCAGCTCAGGTGGCGATAGCCCCTGCATCGCAGTACGACCCCAGCTACACCTACGGATATCCGCCAGGCCATCCCTGGCAATAAACCAACTTAGCCAAAAGCCTAAGCTTGGGGCAGTACGTATTTCCCACCGACATTACATTTATGTTCACACACTCATTGCTAGATGTCGGTGCTCATCCTTTTTCACTGTAGCATCCATGTTAGTTTATTTTCTTTTTCCCGCTTTCTTCTTGTGTGTTTGATGAACCATAAGAAAAACAAAAAAAATAGTAGTAGTCTGCTTTTCATGCTGTAGTAGTATTTAAAAAGAAAAACCCAAAAATATTTCCCCGTTCTTCTTTTGCTTGTTGGGAGCTTTCCCGTGTAAATAGTTTTATTTCTTTTCTTTTCTTTGGGGGTCGATAGGAGAAGACCATGATTAAATTGTTGAAGTGGCTCTTATATGCATTATTGTTGATTTAACTATGAGCCATATTGCCTTGTCTTCTCCTGTTTATTGAATGCTTGCAGATTCCAGCTTAGTCCAATGCACGTGCACTCTTATTATTATTCACATCGTTCGGTCGTGCAAGTGAAAGGCAATTATGATGATTTACGATGAATTGACTGAGATGGGAAAATCTGGTATGAACTCGACCTCTTTTGTTTTTGTAAATATGATGAGCTCATCGTTCTTGATTCAGCTTATTATGGATAAACATGTTTGCAATGACAATTAGAGATCATAGTTACTTATGCCATGTCTGATTAGCTATGAGTTATAATGGTTTACCTTGCGTGCCAACATGCTATTAAAATGGTTGTGATGTGGTATGACAGGGTGGTATCCTCCTTTGAATGATTTAAGTGACTTGACTTGGCACATGTTCATGCATGTAGTTGAAACAAATCAACATAGCCTTCACGATATTTATGTTCATGGTGGATTATATCCTACTCATGCTTGCACCCACTGTTAATTAATTTTAATGCATGTTGATGCCTGTTGTCGCTCTCTAGCTGGTCGCTTCCCAGTCTTTTGCTAGCCTTCACCTCTACTAAGTGGGAATACTGCTTGTGCATTTAACCCCTTAAAACCCCAAAGTTATTCCATATGAGTCCACTATACCTTCCTATATGCGGTATTTACCTGCCGTTCCAAGTAAATTTGTATGTGCCAAACTCTAAACCTTCAAATAAACATTCTGTTTTGTATGCTCGAATAGCTCATGTAGCAACTAGGGTTGTCCGTATCTTCCATGTTAGGTGGGTTATTCTCAAGAGGAGTGGACTCCGCTCCTCACTCACGAGAAAATGCACTACAAAAAAAATACACTTCCGTGATGATATGTGTTTGTCACAATAGGTCGCTTTTTTTTGTCATGCATGTACATCCATGAAAAATTTATGACAGAATCAAGATAGTCATACATGTGCTGTCGTAGAAGTGTTCCATGACGTTACCAAAATTATCATCACAGAAGTGTCGACTTCCATGACGATAAATCGCGCATCACAGAAGTGCTTTCGTCAAGGGTGATCGACATGTGGCATCCACCGTAACGGAATGCCGTTAAGGTATCGGGTCGGGTTTTGGATCCGATAACCCGTTAACAGCCCCGACCAATGGGAAATTTCCACGTGTAAAATTCTTATTGGACGGACGAAACACGTGTCAGCTCATTAGTGGGTCAGATAGGCGCCTATGATACGTCGACATGTGGCATGGCCCAACAGAGGCCCATTCCTGTGTAAAGGCCGGCCCGTTTGACTTGGTTAAAAGCTGGCGGGCCGGCCCATGCAAAGCCTATTAACGGCCTGTTCGAACATAGCCCATTTACAGCCCGCTAACCCAAGGCCTGTTACGCCCTATCCGAATTAGGCCCAGTAGCATCATCTGGGCCATTAAATATGATTCCAGCCCGTTTTCACTTCTGGCCCATGTATGGCCCATGACGTCTTTCGGCCCATATGAGGCCCTATGTAACTCTTGGCCTACTAACGGCCCGTGGTGAAACTGGCCCGTAAAGAACAATGTATCACTTTACACCCATTAACGGCCCGTGGTGAAACTGGCCCGTGATGAACAGTGTATCACTTTATACCCATTAACGGCCCGTTATTCCGCTGGGCCGTTTCCAGCCCATGTTATCTTTCGGCCTTCTCAAAGCCCATTTATTCTTGGGCTCATTTCCAGCATTCGTTTACTTACGGCCCGTTACTGTCATTTTCTGCTTGTGGGCCAAATTCAGCCTGTGGTTACAGTCGGCCCATTTGTGGTCCGTTAATACGTTGGGCCATTTTCATAGCATCATCAAATACGACCTACTAACGATGGCCCGTTATGGTCGGCCCATGAACGGGCGATTCCAACTCTAGCCCGTTTACGGCCATAATGCGGCCTGTTATTGTCCCATGTTTGGCCATCGATCATACTGCCAGTATAAGGCCCATTGATGATACGGCCCGTAGAAGGCCCATTGTTTCTATGGCCCGTAGAAGGCCCACTGTTTCTACGGCCCGTAGAAGGCCCACTGTTTCTACGGCCCATAGGAGGCCCAGTGTCACTACAGTAAATATTTGACCATGGTTATTGTGGCCTAGTTTTAAAAAATAGGTTAATGCAGCCACTAGCAAACCGTGGAAAAAGAACTGCAATGACTAGAAGCAAACAAATAAACAAGAAATCAAGGAAATAAATAAGCAAGCAACTTACGCTAGGCTGTCACGGCTATCACACATATTACATCCACTGGGCATCAAATTTCGCCACCAGTGCAAATAAACATGCCGACAAAAGAATATACAAAACTGAGAGCACTTCAGAATGCACTAGGCCTGGCCAGGTCGGGCCCCCCCAAACAGCTAAAGAAGCTGAGTAGACCTCAGTTGTGTCAACGATAGATGCATCAACACTAGATTTAAGGCATGATGCTGCACACGGCAGTCCTCTGACATCTTTAATGCATCTTTGACTTCAAGTCGGAGCTGAGCTGAAGCAAGCCTTTCCGCTTTAAGTTGAGACTAGAGAAGTTGAACTGATTGAGGCAGCGACTGCACAGAGGTTGTCTCACACCTGCTGGTGAGTAGCTTCAACTCACTGTCTTCATCAAGACAGGACCTTGGGGTCATCTCCCTGTCCTGAAGATGGTTTGGCTCACTATCTTCCCTAAAGTTCTGCCTGGCGTAAGAGATACGAGTCTGAAAGAGAAACAAGGAGACACGTAACAGGTTTCACAATTATATAAGCAAATAAATGGATCTGTTCTGCATAAGGAACATGTTTTTACAACTACAATTTGAAACTGGTAGTTGTTGCAAACATCCAATCAGCTGTAAACAGCAAAGCAAAAAGCAGTGGAGGAAATGATGCCTATCCTAATCTATACTAGAACAAAGTTTGAAGGCTTGAGAAGGATGAACTTACATTACATGTCAACAAGGGCTGGACAAAGCCCTTCTCCATATTGATGGAAGGATAATTCAATAAATTCCCTAAAGAAAATTCTTTATAAGCGTTGCCATTATTCTATAGTTTGCAAAGAGTAATTATAGATCAAATAATATTGGAAGAAACGGAGGATAATGAAGCTTAGGTGCACACTGATGTTACATAATCAAATAGCAATTAATTAAGTACAACGTTACAAGGCAAAAGGGAGAGAGCAATGCAGAGCCCATTATTGTTTTGAGATTGTATGATCCTTTGAGCAAGGAGATTCATCTGAAATTAGTTTTCATACAAGAGAGAAGGTAAGGCACAAGCAGAAATTTAGGAGTTCAAATTTTGAATTGATATCATAGACAGTACCTGACGCTGGGCTCCCAGAAGTTCTAATAGGGGTTTGGCCACTAGAGTAGGGGTAAAGTGTGGTGCAGTTGGGCCTATGTTTTCTGTGACTGCTGATCTATCTGATTTAACAGGTATCACTACCTTTTCCAAATACCTAGTTTGTACTCCTTGAGGATCTGCACTCACCCTCTTCCTTTTGGACATCTATTACAAAAGAACAACATTTGACTGGAAAAACATAGTGTGACGACACATGGAATAGGTACAGAAAATGGATTGGTATGTCATATACTCATATATGATGCTTAAACTAAGCAGATGGTGTAACAAAGTAGAAGTAATGCAAGAGGTGAGAAGCAAAATATGTGCGACCAATACAACTTTGCAAAGTTAGAGCAAGCACCTTGATGGGTGAATAAGTAGGCCATCCTCCACCATGCCAAGTTTGTTAGGAAGTGGATCGTTCTGCAATATTCCTCTCGTGCGCCCATTCTCATATTCATTTTGATAATGTTCAATATCTGACATGCATGAAAACATAAAAACAAGTGAGATTTTCTTTGTAAGGCAGAAGTGATTCTAATCCAATACTGCCTCCCTGTAAACCCCTTTGTGCTATCTCTGCAATTCTTTTAAAAGATGCCATACATGCTGTAATTTGTTGTGTGCATTAATATAATGTGGCCTACTACTCAAAATAAGAGAGCTCCAAAAGTGATGACACTTCGCAGATGATAGCTTCAACATATAGTAAAGAAGAACAAGTCAACCTGACCTAACAAATTCAAAATATACTAAGGGAGAACAACTCGACCTGACCAGTCAATTGCAAGAGAAGAGTATCATCTTAAAGAAGAGCAGAAGAGCAAGCATATCAAAGATATTACAAGTCTTTTAATACAATGTCGGTTGGCCGCCCATGATGAACCAGAGCGCACAGAGAAATACTATTCTTTCCGGTCTCTCCATATGTGGCTCACATGCATTTTGAAACTAAAGTAGGAACATTTAGCTAACCAATTAAACATCTCTTAGTTTTACTAATATTAGCAATAATATCAGATATGAATTTGTACAACTAAGCTTGTTCAGCTCGATGGGTGGAGCAGTGCTATTACGACACGAACCACGTAGGCTGATTGTGGTCATCATAAAATGGGGAAAACATAAGCATGATGAGTACAGTGTTGACCGTGGCAGTGGGATGGAGGATCTGAAGCTGCAAACCGCGCAAAGGGTAGTTAGCAACCGATGTTTGCTTTGAAATAACAACTAAATTTAGCATCCATTGTTTGCTTCGAACTAAGAACTAAATTCTAAGAGGTAAAAAGAAAGTAGAGTAACCAAGTTAAGATCTATTTTCTGGTTGAGATCAGAAAGTTGAGGAGATATGAAGTACCACCTCTCTTGCGGCGCCGTGTAGGCATTGGGGGTGCGATGGCTATCGGTGGCATTGAAGCAGATCTACGATGGTAGATGGGTGCATCGGGGGATAAGTCCCGTTGCGGTGGAAGAGAAGGTCGTGTGAGCGGCCCCGGCAAAGAGGACGACGGCGCCGATGAAGCGAGAGGATGCGATGCAAGGCTACGTCGCCGTGGATGAGAAACGTCCATCTCTAGCAGTGGACGACGCGGTCTTGGTAGGCGCTCCGGCATGGTGGAGGACGGTGGCGATGGATGTGGTGGAGGATGGCGGTGATGGATGGGGTGGCGGACGGAGGCTGGTGTGGGAATGGGGTGTTCTAGCGCGGATGGTGTATGAATGGGAAAATGGAGGGAGAGGTACGGGGAACCATGTTTTTGGGATGCGCTTGTCTGAAATATGGAAAAGTTACGAACTTATCCCCCATTTCAAATTTGGACGTTTCGTCGGTTGGGGATCGGACGGTAATCTTGCATCTCCCAAATATTTTCCGGTAACTATTTCGGGCGAGGAGAGGGTGCTTTGCCGCCCATGGTTGGCGCCCACGATGGAGAAAGGGCGAATCCAAACGCATTGCGCACGTAGCGCCAATCGCTGCCGTCGGTGTGACTTGTAGATGCGAGCGACCGTGGCCCACTTGGTCCCATGCAGTTATCCCTCCTCCCATTTTCCTCGGGACATACGTTTGGAATACAGTCAAATCATACCTATGCAGCAGCAGGACGCCTCCTCCCTCTCTCTCTCTCTCTATCTATCTATCTCTCTCTCTTCTCTCCATTACTCCGATGGCTATTGCATTTTTTAAAGAAATGATGGCCATTGCGTAGATCAAATATGTTGCAATTTATTTTTCCTACCTGCAAAAAGACTAGTCACAATTCTATGAAAATCACTTAACATGCTTTATTTTCAGTTCCCTTCTTTATGTATTTTGCTCTAGTTCATGACCAGTAGGTTGTGAAGTCCCCAACATATATAGATTGTAAATATTAGGCATAATTTTATAAGAACATTTCAGATATCTCGATTGTACTTTGCAGAATATTGATGGAACTCTGTTTTTTACAAAGCAGGCACTTTGAATAAATTGCGGAAGAACTTTGTGGGATCATTGAACAATTTTCTAAATTGTTGACATAACTTTATATCTCCAAAGCTTGCACTTTGTGTAAGTTGCTGAAGAACTTTGCGGGATCATTCAACAAATTTATAAATTGCTGATAGAACTTTATTCCTCCATAGCTGGTTACTTGTATAAATTGCAGAAGAACTTTTGGTTTAAAGAGAAACTTTTACAACCACTATGAAGAAATATAATTTTCTAATAAAATTTGCTATATTCATCTAAAATTATAGAGTAGATAATTGCAGAGGCCGAAGATAATCCTCCTTTTCCAAATAAAAGAGGAGATAATTAACCATAGTCAGGAAAAAAAGGCTTTTTTTTACGATAATTAGTACTGCCCGTGCATAGAATTAGAAGATAACATGCAGAATAAGGGATAAGGATGCGGGGATGCATGTGGAGAACCTAGCAACAGTAGAATCTATAGACCTGGTCCCACCCTGCATGTCCAATCAGTTTGAAATACAGCTCTATGTACCCGCTATGGGCGCTGGAATACCCTGCAGCACTGACAACACATTGGGCCACTTTGATTTGACACCACAAGGGATGTGCGGCACATACATCGATTCCGGCCGAGTCGAGTTTGTTTTGCCGCCCACCGTGTGTGAATGGGGAATGGAGGGAGAAACAGAGGTCTTTTGGATGACCTTGAATCAAATGAGTTTTGCCGCCCATGTTTGACGCCCACTGTGTCGGAATGGGCTCAGAGGCGGTTGTGTCATTACTAACCTACCCCTATCGACAGAAGTGGAAATCGGGCCGATAAGGATGACAAGTGTCAGGGGTAGACAGTAATTTCCATCTCGCACACACTTGCTTCGAGCAGCCCACAAATCATTGTGGGTGTTTAGCCGCTTCGTTCAAAACTTGGGAGAATTAGCATTCAGGTTTGCCCTGGGACATGGCAAACTAAATTCAAATCCAATTTGTGTTCGATTACGAATATCCACAGATAATTATACGTCTGTTCTTGATTTCTTCAAAACCACAACAAAGATTTATTCCACCTTTATATATGATTATGATTTGGAAATGCTGTGATCTTCAAATTCAGTAGGTTGGATAAACTCTGAGTCAAACAGTTATTTCATCCAATACAATATGCTCACATGACAAATAGTTCACCTTATGTCAATCATACAAGTACTAAGGATTACCTCGCCTAAAAAATTCGGATCATTACAACACATGGACAATATAGGGGGTCTTGCAACATAATCCATTCAGAGACATGACACAACATGCAAGTACAATAATCTAATGAAAATTTCAACTGGTATCTAAAGAAGAACCGGGATTATCTTGGCCTTCAGATCACAGAAACAGCAGGACCTCCTCCAATTCTTGGGTTGCTTGCATAATGCGTGCCGCTAATTCCGTAATTTCCAGCCTCAAGATAAATATTACCTCATTCATGCCAGCCAGACCATCTCTTTCTGCCTCTAGTAGAGCCTCAAGCACTATAATATCTGTGCTCAGACTGCTCTTCGGCGGTGTTGCCTTTGAACTGCTACCATCTGGTAACATGGATGGCGCACTGCTTCCACAAATAGATTCTAAGGTTGTACATTGTGTCCTAGTGTGAACGGCATCCTGAAAGGTTTCCGCTGGACATCAGTAAGAGATAGTTATCGTATGATCCAGGTAGTAAGCTTACATGGTAAACGACGGGCGAATTATTGCCGAGCATGGCAAACTATATTTAAATGGTTCGAAGCAGCATCAGCCGAAAATAAATTAAAATGGTAAGATGAAACTAGGGATGTAAGTGGCAAATAAACGAAATCCGCCAGTCCCATCTAGTTAGTTTTTGCTACCTCCCTAGTTCATTTTCCACAAAAAAAAACAAAAACTCTTTTGAACTATCATACCACTAGTGGACTTTAATCGGGATTAAACCGGACCCAGTTGACATCCCTAGTTGAAAGGGAGTGTACAGCCTCTATATTTAAGTTGCCAAGGCATCTAAGCAGTTGAAATAATCTGAGAAAGCACTTAACAGTGTGGCCTCATATAAACTACGAAGATAGTCCTGTGATGAAGTTGAGAGGAAAAGTTAAGGCCTCAAATGAAATAGGCATGCATTTCTTTACGATAGTACATCAGGCACTGCTGACATATTGGCCAACTCAGGTATAGTGTAACAACAAATAAGCATTCGAATCAAGCAATACAGCAAAGCAGACAACTGAACTTTTAGTAATTCGGTAGGATTACATGTTGAGGGCACAAGCCAAGAAAGCAGCCCACTCACATTACATTTCACACGTACTAAAACACACTGGCTTACCATATGTTGCTGTGAAGCCTAGCTTCTGTTGCAATGTTCTTTGAAGATATTGTCAGCATCCCGTGGTTGGAAATCTAGTTGTTGTAGTTTATTCTGCACCATCTATTTAGGTAAAAGTAATTTTAATCGCATGCACTGGTCCGAATTGATCATCAATGGTTCATCTAAACTAATGAAAGAAGGGTGTGTGCATACACGACAATACTCCCTCCGATTCTTTTTACTTTGCGTATAACTTTTTCTCAGTTTTCTCGTATTAGTCTGCGCGTTGCCGATTCCTAGCATTGGTTTCCTTTTGTGCCCCGCCCCATCTGCCTTTGCCCTCATTAATTGGCAAATTAGTCCAGAAAAATTAAACCAGTGCCCTCCTTGGTATGCGGGTCAAGAGTTATGCGCAAAGTAAATAGAATCGAAGGGAGTATATCTGCTTCGCTCTATTTTTATGCTTGTTCGAGGTGCCAGCCCCAAAAGAACAAATATTTTGCTTGATGGGGTTGGCAGCTCCATAATTAATAGAAGCATCAAATTAATCATGCAACTTGGGAAGATCAAGAAGACACAAACAAGTAATGAACAGAGGCTCGGAGCAGTGATGTAATAGCTAGCATCAGAAAATGTAGGGTAAAACGAACAAAAAGCAGCGGAACCACATGCTAGTTTGCTGATGTGTAATTAAGCATAGAGAACATTAAGCAGTCTGATGAAACCAACAGGTGGCATCAGAGCAAAACTAAAGCATATTAACTATATGTGCACCGGTATGTAATTTAGCACATGTAACATGTTCACTGCCAGAAGTATGGCCCTACAGGTGCAAGCAGAATAACGTGTCTCATGAAAAACTGAATGATGCCCTGAAGAAATTTAAAGGTGCGCTGCTTATGCTAGGAAAGTGAATGTAGGCACCGGCCATTGGATAATAGTACCTGATTCTCGGCGGCATATGGGTATCGTTGTCATACTTTATAGCTAAGGATCGTCGATGGTGCTCGTGTTGCGGTTGAGTTTGGGCCGGTTGTCGCCGTCGCTGAAGCGGTTCCGGTGCTATGGCTGCGGCGCCTGTCGACATACAAGAAAGCTCATTTGTGGTAAGTGAACAGTAGCACGATAAAGAGAAAAACCGAAGGAGTACAAATCGAAATAACCTGATGAGGCTGCGGCGTCGGTAAAGCAGGGCCAGTGGAGTTGAATATGGCGTCCGTGGAGCGGGTCCGGTGCAGTGGACGAAGGCTTCGGCGGGCGCGTTGTACAGTGCTTTCGGTGAGGCGGATCTGTTGCGGCGGACGAGGGCTTGTATGAAGGGCCAGCGAAGGGGCGGACGAGGGAGTCAGTGAAGGGCCTACGCTGTGGTGGACGAGGGCGCCGGTTAAGCAGATCCGGTGCGGTGGACCATGATGGCGGTCAAGGAGATTTGGAGCGGTGGATAATCCAGTCGCTGAAGCGGCTCCGGTGAAGTGGTGAGTTGGCAGTCGGGGGTTCCAAGGTGTGGAAGGTAGATCCGACGGGGTGTGAGGTCCACCGCTGCGGCGGAGGACTAGATTCGGTGGCTTGCTGTGGTTGGGGGGGGGGTCGGGGAGGGGAAGGGGAGGGGTCTAGGGAAGAATGTTGGGGGCAAAGAGGGGAAAACAATGGAGTTACCAAAGCAGCCCTTTTCCGTTCATGTGGCAGGGGTAAAACAGAAATATCGCAGGGCTAAACATTCGGGCGCGTGATATTTCGATGTGAGCGGGAAGTTTGAAAGCTTTTGGCGCCTAAAATTATAAGTATTCTGCTCTCGTACGGCCGACTATGATATCATGGCCGACAATTTGTTTGTTTTGCATGCAAAAAAAGTGCAAGTTTTGAAAATCAATGTCTCCAACTCGTAACTTAGATTGTCCATTAAATTCAAATATGGATCATTGAGCTACTACAAGCAAATACCATCATACAGTCCAATTCAAATGAAATTACAAATGTGTTTATCCTAAATATGATGACAAAAGCAAAAATGTGTATGTGTATGAATAAAGTGAATGATTATAAAGTTTGAACATGCCCGTATGTGTATATCTCTAGGTTTGATATATGAATATGAAATCACGAAATCCCGGCTTAAAAAATGTACCTCCGTTTAAATGAATTACAAAAGCTAATGATGGAGTCGAATTCCAAAATTCCAATCTTAGGTTTGTAATTCTGGTACATCAAGGTATATCACGCATGTTCAAAAGTATCGTTATCTCATAGTACAAACTGTGAAACAAATTGATCAACCATGAGTGCACAATATCTCAATGACGCTAAAGTCCCTCAAATATAGACACCTCACGCTTTATCTGAAGTCAACCCCCCCACCACCACCACACACACACACACGCACGCACGCACGCACAGAGAAGTTGTTCTCTCCCCCAAACACCAACACACGAGCACATTAACACCCCTCTCTCTTGTAAAGTCCGGACCCCAACATAGGTCTCTATCACTTTGTCTCTCGGGCATGCACACATCTCTTGCCTCACTCTCTAGGTCTCCCGCTATCTCTCTTACCCAAGCACACGCACTATGTAGAGTGTATATTTCCCATACACACAAAATGTCACCCCCAAACGTCTATCTCCCTAGTTATGTGGTTCTCGCGCACTCACCTCACACACCACCCCCACTGCAAACAAGCACACTTTGTCTCCTTGTGCACCACTCTCCTCTTTCTATCTCTCCCACATGCGGACCCGCCCCAGCTCTTACCATGTATACATATATGTCGTGACTCTTTGCATAGCTCCCTAATGTATAGTCATTCTCGATTTCGCACATTGTTCTCTACACCATCTATTCTAGATCTCTCATGAAGTCCCTATCACACACACGATGACTTGCTTCCCTTGCGACTCCGTTCATAGGCCAATTTCGGACAACATCAACATTGTCTCCCTATCTATACGCCATTTATGGACACAAACGACCCCTCTCGCCCCCCTCTCTTCCTCTCTCTCTCTCTCTCTCTCTCTCTCTCTCTCTCTCTCTCCGTCGCTATCTCTCTCTTTCTCTCGCTCTCACACCCCTCTCCCACACACACTCGATGTCTCTTCCAAATAGTCTGCTCCCCTCACCCTCACCCGTGCTATCTCGCTACTACACATGTCACACCATTCCCCCCTCCCTTATACTAGGTTTACATCATCAGTGGTCTCTCTACTCCACATACACTCTCTGCCTCTCACACACAAACGCGTGCACAAACACACACAGACACGCACAAACACCCATTTACCTAGATCATCATCTCTGCTCATGTCCGCATGTGTATCTCACACACTCACTCTCTAATTATGTATATGTGTCTCCACGTTACATAACACAAAGCCCCATGTACATGTCTCTCTCTATCCTCCACACACATAGACACAAAGAATCTGTTACCATTGCCTCAGTCTCTAACATATCACACACGCAAACACACACACACACACACTCTCTCTCTCTCTCTCTCTCGCAAACACACTCAACAAGGGTTTCCCCGTGAAAAACTTACCGTCTATTCATGAACAGTCGTGGCAGTACAGCAAACACGAGACGTGAAAAAGAATAAATCTACACGTGCTTAGACCACCTAGTATGACTACTAGGACTAGAGCAAGCCAAAAAGCGCGCCGCCGTCACCCCCTCCTTGTCGGCGACTGGAAAATCTTCGTTTTACACAGTCCAGAAGTCATTGTGCTAAGGCCCCACATGCCAAGGCGTTGAATAGAATGTAGATTCTAGTTTACGGAAGCAAGTATCGATAATACGTTTGTATCTGCATACTTATATTTCTTCTCTTATAAAAAACCGAGTTGGTGATGATGGTACGTGTGCCATCTTGCAATATAGACCGTCCGATCTATATCTGATGGATGGAAATTAAACTAAAAGATACCCGCACCCCTCTCCACATTTGCAGACAAGGCCTTCCCTCGTTCATCCTTATCTCCAACAAACCTCATTGTTGAGCAATCAATAAAGGAAGCCTCTGGAACAAACTGGCCTGGTGGCCGCTGCCGGCGTCGTCAATCCCCATGCCTCCGCTTAGTCCGACCACCAACCACCACCACACCTCACTCCTCTTCACCTTATCTCAGATTTCTCGACATATCATTAGTTTTTACACATGGGATTACTCCCGCAAGGGTCAATCACAACAAGTGTTTTATAAAAAAATGCATCTGGATGTTCCGTGCAATGCACGGATCTTGCTAGTTGTCGGTGTCAAAACCGGCGGATCTTGGGTAGGGGGTCCCGATCTGTGTGTCTAGGCGGATGGTAACAGGAGACAAGGGACACGATGTTTTTACCCAGGTTCAGGCCCTCTCGATGGAGGTAAAACCCTACTCCTGCTTGATTAATATTGATGATATGGGTAGTACAAGAGTAGTTCTACCACGAGATCAGAGAGGCTAAACCCTAGAAGCTAGCCTATGGCATGATTGTTGTTCGTCCTATGGACTAAAACCCTCCGGTTTATATAGACACCGGAGAGGGCTAGGGTTACACAGAGTCGGTTACATTAGGAGGAGATCTACATATCCGTATCGCCAAGCTTGCCTTCCAGGCCAAGGAAAGTCCCATCCGGACACGAGACGAAGTCTTCAATCTTGTATCTTCATAGTCCAACAGTCCGGCCAAAGGATATAGTCCGGCTGTCCGGATACCCCCTAATCTAGCACTCCCTCACTAGTACTCCTACACAAGACTATGTTGGTGATGCTAGTGTGTCTGCCATCCGTCGTTTCTGACCATTAGATCTAGATCTAACGATTGTGAGGTAAGTTGTTGCCTTTTCTCACCAACATCCCACTTGTCTACCAATTTGTAGAAAAACCCATAATTAGTATCTTAAAACCAACCACATCCCTCCCTGACCTCACCGAAACAGCCCAAGGAACATATTCTAATTGAAACATAATATATGTCTGGTGACATATGTATATCAAAATTAGAGTGTTTTGTACCAAGTTTGTGAATAAGTATTATTCTAATTATGATTCGTTGCACGGACATGAACATTGCTAGTATTTCCAACCATGCATTTCTTTTCCTAGTATTCCATAGGCTCGAGTTTTCCATCAAGATATTAGTCATTCATGGTTGATATTTACTTTCAGTCATGTACACATATGCACTATGTAACTAGCCTTGCTTATTGGCTTCCAAAGCTTAACTTTCACTCCTACTTAAAATATGTAGAGTATTTAACAAAAAACTACCACTTTCAACCCGCCCCAGGAGGAAAATATTGTACAAAAAATAGAAAAAACGTACCCAAAATTTCTTAATCCACGCCAAAAACTACCTAGTACTCCTACCGATTAGGTCCGTTTAAACCCATTTATGACAGGGTTGGCCCATAAGTCCGTGCTGATGAGGCAGGTTAAACCAACACATTTTGTTTGACCGTTGACACGAGGGACCCACATCTGACCTTCTATCCAGTTATTCCCCCTCAAATCATTATTTTTCCTCAACATTACTTCAAACAGTACTGATGCGTATTCGTCGGTGGTGCCGGTGATGAGCGAGTTGGCCGCCGCTCCGTCGGACGGGCCGGACGCCGTGCTGGCCTCCGCGCTGGTTGGCAGGCTGGCCCGAGCGTGACTCACGAGTGAGCAAGCCACCTCGCTGGCCTTCGCTCAAGCCAGATGGCTGGCCTTAGCGCGGCGCGCGCGAGAAAGTCGTCGCGCTGCCGTGCCAATCTAGCTAGCAAACCTTGCAGACAAGCAGCTGGACGGAGCTATCTTGGCTAGCTAGCGGTCGCGAGCGCCGGACGGAGCTGGCATCCGGGCTGCTGCAACATGGGCTCCGCACCACCGGCGGTTTTGACCTCACCTTCTGCCGGCGGCGGTAGCTGCGTCCCATGGCTAAGGATGACTAGGTGGACGGGCCGGAGCTTGGAGGTCACTTGAGGATTTTTGTTGGTAAGAGCATGTACGATGGTTGATAAGGTAGTCTTATCTTAAGTCTGCCACGTATGCAAGTGGTAGTAGTTTCTTGGCATTTTTGTGGTTTCTTGCATTATTAGAGCAAGTACAATAGAGCTGAGTCAGCGGGCTATAAGAAATAAACTACTACTACATGTTGGCTATAAGATGGGCTGTAGATGACATGGCACTGGCTTATAGCCAGCAGCTGGCTATACTATTAACCATGCTCTTACGGGTTTCTTGTAAGGAACAATGTACGTACTACTAGCGACAAAAGGCGATTCTAGGTTGCGTTGTACTCCAACTAGTACTACTAGTGGTCGCGGGAGTGTATACCTCGTTTTGTGGGTTCGATCCCGGCCGAACGCATGGCGGCCTTTTTAAAAAAAATAGTATACTACTACACTTCGCTGCGAGCCAATATTTTACAGGGGTAGTTTGAGTTTTGAAGTCAAACGGACGTGCGGCCCCACAATCTAGGTGCACTGGACAGCCTAGCCACGTGAACGGGTATCCCTTCCCAGCATCCCGTGGCTCGCGTGCTCACCCTAGCCGCACCTCGCTTGCAGCTTCCAGCTAGTAGCATATTTAAACTAGCGCCTCCCAATTAAGCCCGATGAGCCGGAAAGGCCTGGCGGGGCATTGGGAACTGTGCAATATGGCTCTGTACGTAAAGTGCTCTACTACTACTCTGTAGCTTGTGGCGTTGCATGCATGGACATCACTCCATTATCGGCTCTACTATAAAAGAAATTCCTCTTGACGTGTTTTTATTTGAAACAGAGGCAAAAGCTTTGCTTCATCTCATTCGTAAAGAAGGAACTACTAACAAAGTTCGACGAGATCCATTACACCTCCACAAATGGAAGCGAAAAGCCTAGTCTCGCTGTATCAAATAACTCAAATGTTCTGCCCCCGCAGTAACCGTCGCTGATAAACAGGCTGCTAGTCTGTGCGTGAGAGGAGCGGCTGAGTAGGCCAGCTACGTGAGAGGAGTGGTTGAATAGAGCACCGAGAGTACCCACTAGGACACAACGCCGGTGTACTTCCCCTGCATTGATAGTACAACGATGGTTCTAGAGAACAGTAGTACCCTCCACTTCCAACTGTAGCTCCTTGGCCCTGAGATTCAAGAGTTCGAAACTGGTGCACTATACAAGACTAGACTAGAAGTACAGTACTCCCTCCTTTCCGGTTTATAGGGCTCATCTCAAAATTTTAGTTTTCCCATTTTATAAGGCTCAATTTGGTTGTTTCCCATCACATGTTCAGATTCCAAGGTGCATTAAATCATTGCATGCAAGTATTAAGAGAAAATTGACCAATGAATGTAATTTATGCATGCATGCATTGCAATTAATGCATTGGTATACATACTTTTTTTAGAAAAACAAGAGCATTAATTGGGTGCTTTTTTGAGGAGTACTTGAGAAAAGTAGTACTAGTACTGCTACAGTACGAGTACGTACTCCTCCATCACATAATGTACGACGTTTTTGACACTAGTTGGCGTGTACAAAAAATGACAAAAACATACCCAAAATTTCTTAATCCACGCCAAAAACTACTACCTAGTGCCAAAAATTTCTTAGTAGTGCTATTATTTACAGTATAATGCAATCCCATAACGTTCCATAATGCTAGTACTACCACTCCATGGAACCAAAAACTACTACCTAATGCCAAAAATTTCTTACTAGTGCTATTATTTAGAGTAGTAAATAATAGCCTCACCCCTTCGCTGAGGAACGATCTACAGTTGGAAGGGATAAGGCCCTGCGGTTACTGCGCTCTTATCTCCTCCTCGCCAGTTCCCCTCCCCGCCCCCCCCCCCCCGAAGAGAAGGCAGTTCGTCGCTGCTCCCATGGATTCGCCAGGCTGTTCTCCTCCTCGTCGGGGCTGGGAGACCTTGATTGACGATTCTCTGGGAGAAATCGCACGCCGCTCCGACGTCCTCACCGCCGCAAGACTCGGTGCTTCCTGCACTAACTTTTTCAAGACGCTGCTTAAATAGGATTGGGAAAAGGCCATGCTTGTTGGTCTTCCATGAGTCCTCGAGGAGAAGGTTCTTCTATGGGACAATTCTTCGAACAGTCCACCGCTCCCTGGCCATGGTTGCACGTTGACTCCGCTAGAGTTGACGACGTTGAGAGGTAGTCGTATTTTGTCCGATGAGCAGGTCAGTAATGGAGTTTGATCATGTAGTACTTAGTTATTCCATTTCCATCCCGTAATTTCTCCTCTGCCCACCGTCTTATATATAGGTCTGGGTCGGTGCCAACAAAGATTGGCTTGCATACCTCCGGCCGGATACCACCATGATTTTGCACAACATCCACAGCAGTGCGGCCGTTCCGGTAGACCCCTTCTCCACCATTGGGATCGGCCTTCCGGACTGGCTGGCCAAGAATATGTATGATGATGCCTACATGAGATTGAAGAAGATAGAATTGCGGACCCGCCAAAAAAGTGACGCGGCTATGACGATTACTATCTCATCGCGGTGTTCGACATAAGGATTGCCATCAATGCAGGAGGCAGTAACGGCAGAGGCTGGCGCATGTTGGCGGCGGCAGATTTGTACCCCTACACGTTCGAAGACGTCGTGCGCCATCTAGGCCGCATCTTCGCGGTGACAAGCCAGGGGACTTCTTTCATCTGGTTGACATCCTACGGTACGGGAGAATACAAATGGAATGCACAAACCATCATTTGCATCCCTAACGACACTCCATTATTTTGCAGTGACAAGTCATCCCCCGATCAAAATAAGATCGTCGATCCTGGATGTGCATTTGCATCCGCGATTCATTCTAACCTGGAACCTTGTAGCTGACTTTGGCATATTGGGATCAACTATCTTAGCAGTCGTTACCCATGGTACCACTGATGGGCAACATGGTCACATAATCTACCATGATCGGACCATCACCATCTACCCAGGTATTCCATTTTTTAACCCTCTCGCCTTCTCTTTCATTGTTGTACTAGTAGTATACTTTGTAGTACTAGTAGGAGTACTTTTTACCTTGGAGGACGCGTATAGCTAGCTAGGCCCTTGAAGACTTGAACCCACTAGCTGCCACCATTTTTGTTTTTCCATGTCTTACTATCTCATCCATGTAGCCAAGAGTGGCTATATATAATAAGCCGGTTATTTTACTTCCTCTATACCGGAGTAGTACTATTTGCTGCACAGTATTATTGACCGCCATATTTGATGCATGGACCTTAACTATGTACGTCACCATGTTTCCAGATCTCGGATGCCGCGTGTACGAGATGAACGGCGCCGAGTTCGACCCCCGTGATGCTACGTGGGTGCCGAGGAACACTCTTGGAGAGTACTCGCTTTTCATCGGGGACAACTACCCCATTGTGAAACGGATGCCACCTTCCGTGCACGACACGGAAGGCCTGCCGTTCATGAAGCATGGTTGTGTCTTCAGTCCGCACCGCCGGAGTAACGACATGCTGGGACACGCTATCCCTGATTTATGCCGCTTCAGCTTGGATGAGTCTCCATCGTGTGGAACCGGACTAGAAAGCTGCGACAATGATTCCCGTTGCCCACCGCTATGGATCGTGCCATCCATGAAGAACACCTGGGACTGGAACCTGGAGGAGGACATGTAGCCCATCTATAACGTGTAAGTGGAGTACGGTAATTGTGAACGGCAGCGCTGTGAATATATGTATACTAGTCGTGCACAAATTTATCAGATGAGTTGGAGATGAACTTGTGTGGCATACTTGCATTTGTCCTTTAGAATTTATTACTAGTCAATGTGTTATGTCTAAGTGCAACTTTTGTGGTTGTTACACGGGCTCCAACACGCTCTTTGAGAAAAAAGGGGGCACAGCTTTGGATATACGTGACGTGGCGGCATCTGACAGTAGCATTGTTTGCTATAGTTGTGCTAGTACACTCCTACTAGGACGACAACTCTTGTAAAACCTTGCGCTTGGCTCTTTGCCTCTTCGGGAGGTTCAACAGTTCATACAATCGTGAACCTTGCACATGGCTCTACGCCTCTTCGGAAGGTCCAACAATGATGATACTACAGTACAACATGCTTCTGGCAATCTGACACCGATGTAACTCCTGCACGTCCACCGCGAGGGCGAGGGCGAGGGAGAGGGAGAGGGAGAGGGAGAGGGCGCTGTAGTCAAAACCCTCTCCTCGTCCTGCGAACCACCGCGCGCGTGGGTGAGGGAGAGGCCTAGTAAGCAAGCTTCTCCTCGTTCGACGAGTTGACGGGACACATCAAAGCAGTACTAGTACTAGTAGTAGTAGTCCATACAGCGTCCTTTTCGATTAATATGGCTTAATTTGAAACGAGAAAAATACACTGGCGGTCAACGTATGTAACAGTACGCTCTTTACGATCACTATATATAGTTTTGCGGCGATTATGCTATCAGTAACTCATCGTAGAGCACCATATTGCACCCTACTGACCGGCCACATAGTCGACGTGGCACTTTGTTGACAGGTTAAATTATCACCTTGTTTTTGGGTCCCACCTGTCAGTTGGCAGAGCAAAGAAATCAGTTAAACAAAACTTTACGCAGGCGCGACATGAGTCCAACCCTTGCGCGCGAACCGCCCTGGCTGTGTGTGTGAGTGCATGCACGTGTCCTCCCTCGGTCTTCCAACAAAGAGTGTACTACATGATGTACATCTACACATCCAATGCATTTAGCCTTTAATCTACTAAATCGATATTGATTAACTAATGCACCAAATTGTGCTGTAGGTATAGGCTACATATCTATCCTTAATTACAGCATGCAACGGCCTTCATTTAATCTTCTTATCTCAATGGTCGCATGCACACATAAGTCTGCTACTTTTGGGCGTTAATTATGCCCTGGTTAATGTGTAAATCTCTAAATGTACAGTCTTTCATAGACGTAGGGAGTAGGTTGAGCACTGGAGCGTGAGCGCGTGTGTTGCGTCGTGTGCTGTGTGCCGCATGGGTGCGTGAGTGTTGCGTGCGTCCATGTGTACGTGTGAGTGTTGCATGTTGCATGCATGCATGCATGCATGGGGCTTACTCCATCCCATTGACATGTTCGTATTTCAAGCTTCCTCTGTTCCCTCCATATGATGATACTCCCTCTGTTCCCAAATATAGTACAAAGTTGAGTCATCTATTTTGGAACGGAGGGAGTAGTACAGAGTAAAAGCCTCCCTCTGTTCTCAAATACGAAGTATTTGTCTTTATACAGATTTCAACAAGTGACTAGGTACGGAGCAAAATGAGTGAAGTGAGTGTAGCGGCATAGGGATACTGTAGAAAGGAAGTCCTCGCGATCCATTTATTCCCCATCTCGATCAGAGAGAACTATTCAACTAGTCTTCGCAGTGAAGTGACAATACATGCTGCAGCAGATGGGACACGTAATTAATAAGCTGAACTAGCATGTTGGTGTTACTAAATCAGCCTTACCCAGTACTGCCATCATGTTTGCCAGTAGAGCACGCTTCCGCAAATACGCCTACGCACCTCTGTCCTCCATTAACTGGCATATGGGCCCTGTTGTGGTAGACCCACATGTCATCGGTGTAACTATTTACACTCCGAAGGACGGTATATCCTGGTAGTAGTACTATTAGAATTGAGATTGAATGCACTTTCTTCCCCGTCTTCCACTCTTCTTCCTCATCTCTTCTTCTTCCTCCTCTCTTCCCCATCGTCGGCCGCACACCATTTACCCCCGCTCACTGCTCGCCCGCCCGTGCCATCTTCCTTGGTAGCTCGCGTGTACCATATCCCTCCGCTCACTGCTCGGCCACACGAGGAGAAGCTTCTTCGCTCGCCCGCCCGAATCCACTTCCCCGCTGGCTCGCAGGCACCGAAAACCCCAATGGCAGAACCGACTAACACGCAGAGCCGAGATTGGAATTCCCTCCCTGATGTTCTCTTGGAGCAGATCTATAGTCGTATGGACCTACTCAGCACCGTCCGTCTGGCCGCATGCTCGGTATCTTTGTATCTTCTACTCGTCTGCAACCGGCCGGCTCTTTTCAAGACACCCTGCTTGCTGATGCCCGATCCTTGCAGGTGGCCCAGACACCGACTTGACGATCCTACGGAGGTTGCCGTGGTGCCCCTCGACATGCTACCACTACCCGTCCACCTGCCCTTCATGCGCGGCCACTACTGGGCGGGCATGAAGGCCAACTGGATCGTCCTCATCCACCAATCTGGTAGTCCATGGCGTCTCGTGGATATCTACACCCAGCGTGAGATCACCCTTCCATCTTTGGATACCGCCGCCATCTAGCCTCACGGCCCGCCGGACACTCCTGCCTACTACGCACGAGACGCGTCAAGCTTTTGGCTCGACCTCTGTTTGCAGAAAGTTGTAATCTGCGAAGTGCCCACACCATCAGAAGACTACATGGATTACAAGCTCATTGCCTTGTTCAACAAGGGATTAGTCTTTCTGGAATCCGGTCGCCATACATGGTTATGGCTCATCATCAATCCTGTTGAGGAAACATTTCCGTCTGATGCTATAGTGCATGATGGCATCGTTTACGCGGTCGTCGCCCAGATTGGCTACCTATACTGGTGGAATCTATCGTCATGTAATTGTTCTATCTCATGTCATTTTTAAGTTATGAATACGACTGCCTGTTCATTTATTACAAATTTAGAATGCATAGCATGTCTATAACCACATTATTGCTATATGTTCCTCTCATTTCCTAGATTTTTATGACCACACATGTTATTGTTAGAGTTGATATGAGAACAATTGGCATCTAATGATAGTTAGAATACATATTATGAGCATAACATCATGATTGCTATATGTTACTCTCATTTACAAGATTTTTATAACAACGCATGTTATTGTTTAGAGTTGATATGAGAACAGTAGTAGTAAGTGCTATGGTAGAATATGAGTAGGCGCTGTCATAGTTGTTTTCCTCTCATTGTTACATGATGTTTGAACCATGACATATTGCTAGAATATGAAAGCCATTGGCTTATTTTTTTAACTTGGGGTATGATTATGACCACGGCATTGCAATTCTCTGTCTATGATATGTGTCACTGTTATAATAATCTTAATTCCACACATACTCTGAACATGATTGTTTATTTTTGTCCTTTTGGTCTCCAATTTGAATTGTTGCAGCAGATGCAAATGTGCTGGCCATCATGATTCCAGGACCTGGAATCATACCAGCCGATGGGTGGTGGTTTATCGCTCGTTCAGCTGACAGCGCTCATTTGATGCTCATTCGCATGTACCAAATTGACCAAACCATTACATCAAACCACATGCAGTACAATGCGTGGGGCGTTCGTGACATTGATGGCTATGGCTGATTCGTATTCGAGAAAGATCCCAGCTCCGTTGGGCCAGGCGTATTCAACTGGAGGCGGGTTTACAGCCTCGGCAACCACTCCTTGTTCCTCAGGCTCAATTATCCGATCATCCAACCAATCATCGATCATATCACCGGCGATGACTACTGTGCTATGCAACTTCCATTCGCGAGGGGGGCTGTATTTACACATCATACCATGGGTTTCATGAATCACCATATCCAGAGATTCGTCGACACAACTTGTTGCCAGATAATCTTCAGTGTGTGAAAGGCATCAAGCTTCCATGCGATGGATGGCTTTTGCAAACCCGACATGCGACAATGTGGTTCATGCCAACGGCAAATATGCACAACTTGATTCGTGATGATATCTAGACTGAGCCATGTATTCTGCTGCTGTAGCACGACCCTCTTTTGTTGGATATTATGTACTGTTGTCAGTTTGAAGCACTCCTCCGGTTTGAAGGATAGATACCTTCCTGGGATCAAGTGCATCCTAACTCACCTGCGTAGGATGTACTGATAATGGAGATGGAGATGCTGTGCAGAAGCCATATATATATATATATATATATATATATATATATATATGTATAAATTGTGATACTAAATACGACTAGTAAGTAGTACAGTAGCAGTACTAGTATACGTCTGTCAAATATTTCATCATGTCCACACATTGAATTGACGTGACAACACGCTGCGTGTGAGGTGACACCGCCCCGCCCGACCGACCACTCCTTCAATGTGATCCTCCCAGGCTTCGGGTAGTCAACGAAGTACGTGTCGCCGTCGTGGGTGACGGAGAGGATCGTAGCGCGGCTCCACATGCCAGTCGACGCGTGCTGGCGGATGGTATCCCGCCAGAGCCGGCAGACGAGGCGGGCCCGGAGGCAGGCGTTGTGCGGGAGCCGAACCAGGATCTCTACAAGGACATCTGTGGGGATGTCCATCATTTGCTGTGATTCTGATTCTTGCTCGGACACGGCTCACGTAAGACAAACGGTTCAGCGCATGTGCGTATCTGTTAGTACTAGTTTATACTCCTACTCCCTCCATCCGGAAATAGTTGTCCGAGAAATGGATGTATCTAGATGTATTTTAGTTCTATATACATCCATTTGTATCTATTTTCACGACAAGTATTTCCGGACGGAGGGAGTATGTTGTCGATACAGCAGCAGAGCGAGACACATTGAGACACCTACGTATAGTCTCCAATAATTTGTCTTACGGGGCTGATGTTGTCACAGCCCCAGTTTAGGCCTTGCCTGCCTTTGCATTTGCATCCATGCAACATATTTAACTTTGATGAAACTTGAAATGGGGACTGACCAAACCCTAGCACTAAATGGAATGCAATTAGGATCAAAATAAAAATTATTTTCAATGACCCAGAATGCCTTTGGAAATGTTCATGACTTCTAATAAAGGTGAAAACCTCTGCCAATAATGATGCACACTTTTCTAGGTCATTTATGGATTTTTGGATTAAATCATAAGTATTTGAATTTGGACATTTAAATTATATAAAATATTTTAAGTGTCCAAATAATCTTGAAAGCATTTGAGGGCTGTTGGAAATATTTTCAAAAGTGCCCACATTTATTTTCAGGATTTTTACAAAATGAATTAGTATTCTTACTAATTCAAAACAGAGAAATAAAATAGAAAACAGAAAGGAATTAGGAAGAGAGAGAGACAAAGCCTACCTGATCCTACCTGAAGCCGGCCCAGCACTGCAGCTGGCCGGCCCAGCCCACCACCGCCTCCTCCCTGTCGTCTTCCTCCTTGCGCCAGTGGGCAGGGGCACGTGCCCGGCGCGAGTGGCCACACGCCAGCCACCTCCTCCCTGCCTGGCTGCCTCCTCCTCCCCCTGGCGTCTCCCGCGACGCGACGCACTCCCTGGACCGCCCCCTCTCTCTCCCGTGCTTTCCCCTCCCCTGCTTTCTCTCCCTCACGCGCCCGAGCGCCGCTGTCGCCGCCGCTCATCGATGCCGCGCCCTGAGCCACCTCCTCGCCTCCCCGATGCATCCACCGGCCTCGCCGCCATCGCCTACACTCTCTACACCGATCCAAGCAACGCCAAACGCCCCGAAGCGCCGGCCCTGAGCTCTTCTTCCTCCTCGGGTCGCCTAGATCGCCACCATCGCCCTGCTCGCTCCGGACCTCCCCCGTGCCCACTAACCTTCCCATCGTGCTCGCGGTGAGCTTCTCTTCCTCCTCCACCAAACCCCGTTGCCCGCCGCCTCCTCTAGGTCGTAATTGCGCGGACGCCGAAGGTCGCCGGCGCCGTGCTTCATCACTGCCACGGCCACAGCTGCCACCACCCACGCCCGAGCTTTGCCCCGTGCTTAGCACTCACCCAGAAGCCGGGCGCACCCACCCTTTCGACCTGCTGTGCCCCCTAGCGCCAACTTCGACCTCGCCCGAACTCCGGCGACCGCCAAGGTCATCGTCGGTGACAACTCCGGCCACCCCAGGCCCTACCACCACCACCACTCGATGCGGACGTGCGTTCGCATCACGTAGATGCCCTCCGCTGGCCGTTTGGTCGCTAGAGACGCAAACCCGAGGCTCGCCACCGTGGCTGGCCTCGCCGGCGACATGTCGCCTGTGGGTTTGACCCCACTGACCGGGTTTTGACCCTGTTTGACTTTCCCAGGGTCATTGACAGGTGGGCCCGTGCCCCTGCTAATTAGGTTAAGTGCTAACTAAACATATTTAGCCCTGTTAATACTGACATGTGAGACCAGGGCCTTAACTGGTTTAGTTTAGTATTAGTTTAGAGCTAATTAACTCAGGTTAATTAGTTAGACACTGACATGTGGGTCCCAGCCGTCAGGTTTGACCTGGGCTGGCGCCTTTGACCTGATGACGTCACCCCGACGTCATGCTGACGCAGTTAATTATTTTCTGGATTTATTCTTATTCAGGAAATTTCAGAAAATAATGCAAACTTCTAAAAATCATATAAAATCAACCGTAGCTCAGAATGAAATAAGTTATATATGAAAAATGATCAAAAAAATCCAATCTATCCATCTGCACTGGTTTTATGCATGTATAAAGAACTTAACCGTGCTGTTTAGTGCAAAACATGATAATGCACTATTTAAATTCATAACTTGAATTTGGGGTTGAACCTTTGGTTCAATATGAACCAAATCCATCTGGTTGTAGTTACATTAGGCCAACACACCCATTTTACTATGTCATGACCATGCATCATATTGTGCATTGCATTGATTGTATTTCCTTCTCTATTGCCGGTATTTGTCCCCTCTCGATAGAGGTGGTTTCGACGATGAGTTCGATGACACCGATGAAGAACTATTATATCTTCAGAAGTGCCAGGCAAGCAAAACCCCCTTGTTCATTCCGATAAAATCCCACTCTCTCGCTCCTGCTCTCTTTTATTGCATTAGGACAACAACGATTCATGTGTTACTTGCTGCGGTAGCTGAACCCCTTTATCCTTTGCATGACCTGTCATTCCACAGTAAATAGAGGAAACCCACTAGCATGAGTAGGAGTTGCTTGAGCCCTGTTGTGCCTACTCATTCATGCTTGTTGTCATGCCTGCTACTGCTTAGAGTTGAGTCAGGTCTGATTCATCGGGCATGAATTGGAAGGTGTGAACATGTCCTACTGTGTGTGAGCTAAGTGTGTGAATACGATTTGGTAAAGGTATTGGTGAGAGGCCATGTAGGAGTACATGGTGGGTTGTCTCATTGAAGCCGTCCTCAGGTACTGAGTTCTGTGTTTGTGATCCATGAAACAGTTACTACCACGCATTGGGCCCGAAACCAATGGACTCTCTCTCGGCTTCTTGATCACGCTTGTCCTCTGTCCAGGAGTTGCAAGTAGTTTCTGGTGTTTGTAGTATGCTGGGGGCCGCACACAGCGCTGACCATAGGGGTGGGTTGTGTTGCGGTAGGCACGTGGCACGGTGTACCGATTCGCCCGTTTGGTGTCTCGGGAACCCTGCTCACATCGTTCGGGGCCGTATGTGGAATCCTCGGCCGGACTCCCTGCGGATGGAACCTGAATAGGCGATAAACCTGGACTAGAGACTCGAGTGTTTAGGTAGGCCGTGGCCAACACCCTCGCTGGGCTTCCGCTTGAAGGTTCCCGAGTACATGTCGTGTAAACAGCGATAAGTGGTGAGAGCGTGTGTGAAGAAGTACACCCCTGCAGGGTTATAAATGATCTATTCGAATAGCTGTGTCCGCGGTGATGGACTTCTGGGTTGCCTATATCAGTTCATAGACAAGTGAAGGTGGATACTCTAAAATGCGCAAGATAAGAGTGAGTGCTATGGATGGCCTTCTCGTAGGGAGACGGAAGTGGATCCATAGTGGTGTATTGATATGGTGAATATGTGGACTCGTGTGCGCCACCTCAAAAGAGTTACTTGCAGTCGTAGTTCAGGTTAGCCACTGAGTCAAAGCTGGCTTGCTGCAGTCAAACTCCACCACCCCCTTTATTGATACTGATGTATATGTATTTAGTTCTGATGTAAGTCTTGTTGAGTACATTTGTACTCACATTTGCCTATTTTATGTTTTTGTAGAGAGACGTCAGTCTCGTTAGTAGTTCTGCGTGGACTTCGACGTTTAGCTTGTTACCTCAGCTACGATCTTGTGCCCTCGGCAGGATCTGGTAGATAGTCAGGCTTCTCAGCCTCTTTCATTTGTAGATGTCTGTACTCAGACATGTTAAGCTTCTGCATGTGTTTTGACTTGTATGCTCTGAATGTTGGGTCATGAGACCCATGTTTGTAATATCTCACTCTTCGGAGCCTAATGAATAAACACTTTGAGTCGTAGAGTTATGTTGTGATGCCATGTTGTATTTACTCATATCGGGCATATTGTGTGTATGATTGAAATGCTTGGTATGAGTGGGATCTGACTATCTAGTTGTTTATCCTTGGCAGCCTATCATATGGGGAAATGCAGTCTAGTGCTTCTGAGCGATAGTAGTCCGCTACAGCCCGGTTCACCGGAGTCCTGCTAGCCCAGCACTACTGCTCGGATCACTTGATTGGCCGGTATGTGATTCAGTTCGTTCCTGTGTCTGTCCCTTCGGGGAAATGTCACGCGGTGACTTCCGGAGTCCTGCCTAGCCTGCTACAGCCCGGGTTACCGGAGTCCTGTTAGCCCAGTGCTATAGCCCGGATTCACACGTTGATGACCGACATGCTCGACGTGATTCATGTATGCCTGTGCTCATAGGCTAGCGCCGCTTTGGGTTCACGACTTGCCATGTCGGCCCGGGTTCTCTGTCATATGGATGCTAGCGACACTATCATATACGTGAGCCAAAAGACGCAAACGGTCCCGGGCCAGGTAAGGTGGCACCCGTGGGAGTACCGTACGTGAGGCCGCAAAATGATATGATGTGTTACATGCTGGATCGATGTGGCTTAGGATCGGGGTACTGACAGTGTTGGTATCAGAGCCTGACTGCCTGTAGGATTACCAAGCCAAACTGGTCGAAGTTGTGTCTAGAAATGCTTTAGTTATGTAAGGGAATTGATTGTGGGATGGAACGTAAGGCTCTTTTTACTCCTTATACCTCATGCCCTCTGATCTGAGTCATCCTCTTCCTTTCTACGGGGATTAATAACTAGGCCTTCTCATCTATCTATCAGGAAGACGTGTTACTAATCCATAGACTTATAGAATTGATAAGTTCCAGGCCTCAATTCAATTTCTACTACTTTTAGTATGTTGTCAGCTGAACCAGAACCTTGATATTGCGCTTCTGAGTGGTTATCCCACCATTTTGCAGGATGTCTCAAATCATTTTGAGTATTTACAGCCGTTATGCTGTCCGAGTCATCCCAGGTTTCTAACTAGTCTGATGCATTTGCAAATCCCTTCTCTCTGTTTCTAATGTTCATTTGGGCCAGATTAATCACACAAATTAGTGTGTTGAGGTACTCCGCTGCCTCGGCATATATGTTGGAGCTATTATTATGAACATAGGTGTTTTAGGGAGTCACCTAGTAACCTAGCCATGTTTTGTGTTCCCAGTGTGATGATTCTGGCCACCATTCTCGAAAGCATCCCGTGATGCCGTTTAATAGTAGGTATTCTATTCCTGGGTTCTTGAACCCGAGATTCACCCTACTTACCTCATGTCGATAGTGTTTGCTAGTTCCTTTAGGATATTAGTAACCTTTGTGATAGTCCTCGAGGTCCGTGGTATTTCCTTCTTCCCAATACCATGAACCATTAAGGCAGAAGTTCCGTGAACCAAAAGATCACAACCAGGGTGCTCTTGAGGGGTACTCCATTCATGCTGTGAATCTGCCAATCCTACCTCTCCGCATGGATTATCCAGAAGAAATTCGTTGAACTCGTTTGACATACTAATCCATGCATCCACAACTCAGAAAATTATATGTTCCTTGAGTTGACCCTCCTCAGCTGTATTCCGATCCTAGTCTATCAATTGATAGTCAGGAATAGTTGTGCATTTGTGTTCATCGATGCCTATTATTCTTGTGGTCCGTCAAGCCATTCTATTCCGGAATGACTAGGAGAAACAAACTCCAGTACCTCATCCATATCCAGGATTGGGTCAAAGTAGTTGTATTCCGCAGATCAAAATGCAGCCTCAGCTTTTGTTCTATTCTACCCTGAAGTATTACCCACTTTATGTTAGGAACGTCATGAGAATTGCACCTTCCCTTATGAATTCTTGACGTAGTGATACTTGTTGCCATCATTGTTCATTCCTCGATTTCGTGCTGTTGCAATCGGAATGCCGACGAGTGAATCGTGATGTGTGAAATTAATACTCCTAGCAACTAGTTGCTCGGTAGTAAATGGACAATATTCTCATTCTTAGCGTGTTGGTTATTAAATCATCATCCTAAGATTGATCGTGCTACCTAGTCCTTATTTCTGGTGCACTCCTCGATCAAGGAGTTAGGATTGTGTCAATGCCTCACTCCTTTGATCATATCATCTTGCCCTGAAAAGCAAGGTTGTTCTCGAGCTTAGTAACATACCGGTGGTTCGTGATTTTCCGAATATCTTCTCGGAAGCATTACCAGGTTGTCCCCTGACTATTATGTTGAGCTCGTGACCAAGTTGGTTTCGTGTAACCCACCATTTCTCCAAGAATTTGTGTTGGATACCCCTGAACTAGTTGGTTGAGCTAAACAACAACTTGGAGAGTTGGAAGAGAAAAGCTTGTACGACTTAGTTCATCGCTAAGGGATACCCTTGTGTGTGTGTGTTGAAGAAGGACGATATCTCCATCGCCTGGTCCTCGGGATCAGTTGTTCGATCTATTGCCTTGTCAAAACTTTGACTTGAGTATGGGCTATCGTCAAGTCAAATCAGAACCAACGATGTTTGTAATGCTGTCTTACTCGTGGTTGATCCCTAGAGCATACACCATTACATCCTTTGGTCTGACCAATGCTATCACCATGTTCACATGATGGTGGAAGTCCAGTGATATGGAAATTCCGATGAGTTGTTGTTGAGCCCATCAGCAACATTTTGTCTCCCCCCATGATTCATGTTGAACATTACACTAGTATTGGAAACTTGTAAGCATTGCCTTCATGTTCCGCTGATGAGGCATATGTTTGGATGAAAGTAGTGACTTCCTTTAGTTCACGTGCACTTGATGAAAGTTGCCACCGTGAATTCGAGAAAGCTTGTTTTTGCTTCCTTTGGAATCATCCCAAGTTAGTCATGCATACGTGCGAAGTATTCTGTAGTCTGGAGACTTGCAACCTTCATTCTATATGTGTCCCTAGCACGCCAAGCCACTGATTGATTTGTTCAAGGATAAGAAGTTCAAGTGTTATTCCTGAAGGGCCCAGACGGACATGCACAAGACTTCGTTATTCCAATGATGGTTCCCAACCTGAAATCGGTAGTGTTTTGTTGTAAGACTTCTACGTGATCATGCTCGTCTTGGACATCATGTTCACATGTATGTAGCAGAATCATCTTATGTTTTGGAGCTTGCTATCGTAGTTCAATCCTGAGAATCTCGCAACTCCGTCTCGTCGGTTTGTGTTGCAACCTTTCTTTTCCAGACATGATGTCTGAAATATCCTGTTTTCAACCAGACCTGAATCTCAGGAAGGTATGATGGTTGGAACGTTTCCAACATTTGCATGTTGTTCCCAGCTTGCACCGCCGTTGTGCCATCCTATCATGGGTCCCATCCATTTCCGGTGATAAGCAAAGTCATCCATTGCGTTGTCTTCAACAAGGTAGTCCACATCATCCAACCTAGTCTGAGTATGCCATTACTTCGAGCTCTTTCAAACGATCGTTGTGATTGCCTTAGGCTGGTATAAAGAATTTCAATGATCTTTGTATCAAAAGTAATTCTTTTTGCCACCAAAGGGAATAGTTCTTCGAGTCACCTTCCCTGAGGTGCCTCGTTACGGGATCATGGCAATTATTTCCTCGCCACCTTGACACCGTCCACCATCTTTCTAAGCGTGGAATTGTTGCCCACCAAATCAAACCCCGTCGCTTGTTCTTCCATCCCTCTCGATGTGTTTCATGTCTCAGCTCGAGAGATGTTTCAATGTCTCACTCGATGAGTGATCCTGAGTTGTTCGATCTTCGAGAAGATCGATCCTTCTGGAGTTTCCCTTTCCTCTCATGGTCATGTTAGTTGGAGTTCTCAGAGCAAGACATCAAGGCAAAGATGGTGATCGTATCAACGTTCATTTGAAGTGCAGCCTGGATCATGAAGATTATGGTAGCTTGTGTTTTTCCCCCTTCACCTTACACTACGCTTGAATCTCGGGACGAGATTCTCGTTTAGTGGGGGTGAGCTGTCACAGCCCCAGTTTAGGCCTTGCCTGCCTTTGCATTTGCATCCATGCAACATGTTTAACTTTTATGAAACTTGAAATGGGGACTGACCAAACCCTAGCACTAAATGGAATGCAATTAGGATCAAAATAAAAATTATTTTCAATGACCTAGAATGCCTTTGGAAATGTTCATGACTTCTAATAAAGGTGAAAACCTCTGCCAAGAATGATGCACACTTTTCTAGGTCATTTATGGATTTTTGGATTAAATCATAAGTATTTAAATTTGGACATTTAAATTATATAAAATATTTTAAGTGTCCAATTAATCTTGAAAGCATTTGAGGGCTGTTGGAAATATTTTCAAAAGTGCCCACATTTATTTTCAGGATTTTTACAAAATGAATTAGTATTTTTACTAATTCAAAACAGGGAAATAAAATAGAAAACAGAAAGGAATTAGGAAGAGAGAGGGAGAGACAAAGCCTACCTGACCCTACCTGAAGCCGGCCCAGCACTACAGCTGGCCGGCCCAGCCCACCACCGCCTCCTCCCTGTCGTCTTCCTCCTTGTGCCAGTGGGCAGGGGCGCGTGCCCGGCGCGCGTGGCCACACGCCGGCCACCTCCTCCCCCTGGCGTCTCCCGCGACGCCACGCACCCCCTGGACCGCCCCTCTCTCTCCCGTGCTTTCCCCTCCCCTGCTTTCTCTCCCTCATGCGCCGGAGCGCCGCTGTCGCCGCCGCTCATCGATGCCGTGCCCTGAGCCACCTCCTCGCCTCCCCGACGCATCCAACGGCCTCGCCGCCGTCGCCTACGCCCTCTGCACCGATCCAAGCAACGCCAAACGCCCCGAAGCGCCAGCCCTGAGCTCTTCTTCCTCCTCGGGTCGCCGAGATCGCCACCGTCGCCCTGCTCGCTCCGGACCTCCCCCGCGCCCACTAACCTTCCCATCGTGCTCGCGGTGAGCTTCTTTTCCTCCTCCCCCAAACCCCGTTGCCCGCCGCCTCCTCTAGGCCGTAATTGCGCGGACGCCGAAGGTCGCCAGCGCCGTGCTTCATCACCGCTGCGGCCACAGCTGCCGCCACCCACGCCCGAGCTTTGCCCCGTGCTTAGCACTCGCCAGGAGCCGGGCGCACCCACCCTTTCGACCTGCTGTGCCCCCTAGCGCCAACTTCGACCTCGCCCGAACTCCGGCGACCGCCAAGGTCATCGTCGGCGACAACTCCGGCCACCCCAGGCGTACCACCACCACCACTCGATGCGGACGTGCATCCACATCACGTAGATGCCCTCCGCTGGCCGTTTGGTCGCCGGAGACGCAAACCCGAGGCTCACCACCATGGCTGGCCTCGCCGGCGACATGTCGTCGGTGGGTTTGACCCCACAGACCGGGTTTTGACCCTATTTGACTTTCCCAGGGTCACTGACAGGTGGGTCCGTGCCCCTGCTAATTAGGTTAAGTGCTAACTAAACATATTTAGCCCTGTTAATATTGCATGTGGGACCAGGGCCTTAACTGGTTTAGTTTAGTATTAGTTTAGAGCTAATTAACTCAGGTTAATTTGTAAGACACTGACATGTGGGTCCCAGCTATCAGGTTTGACCTGGGCTGGTGCCTTTGACCTGATGACGTCACCCCGACGTCATGCTGACGCAGTTAATTATTTTCTGGATTTATTCTTATTCAGGAAATTTCAGAAAATAATGCAAACTTCTAAAAATCATATAAAATCAACCGTAGCTCAGAATGAAATAAGTTATATATGAAAAATGATCAAAAAATCCAATCTATCCATCTGCACTGGTTTCATGCATGTTTAAAGAACTTAATCTTGCTGTTTAGTGCAAAACATGATAATGCACTATTTAAATTCATAACTTGAATTTGGGGTTGAACCTTTGGTTCAATATGAACCAAATCCATCTGGTTGTAGTTGCATTAGGCCAACACACCCATTTTACTATGTCATGACCATGCATCATATTGTGCATTGCATTGATTGTATTTCCTTCTCTTTTGCCGGTATTTGTCCCCTCTCGATAGACGTGGTTTCGACGATGAGTTCGATGACACCGATGAAGAACTATTATATCTTCAGAAGTGCCAGGCAAGCAAAACCCCCTTGTTCATTCCGATAAAATCCCACTCTCTCACTCCTGCTCTCTTTTATTGCATTAGGACAACAACGATTCATGTGTTACTTGCTGCGGTAGCTGAACCCCTTTATCCTTTGCATGACCTGTCATTCCACAGTAAATAGATGAAACCCACTAGCATGAGTAGGAGTTGTTTGAGCCCTGTTGTGCCTACTCATTCATGCTAGTTTGTCATGCCTGCTACTGCTTAGAGTTGAGTCAGGTCTGATTCATCGGGGATGAATTGGAAGGTGTGAACATGTCCTACTGTGTGTGAGCTAAGTGTGTGAATACGATTTGGTAAAGGTATTGGTGAGAGGCCATGTAGGAGTACATGGTGGGTTGTCTCATTGAAGCCGTCCTCAGGAACTGAGTTCTGTGTTTGTGATCCATGAAACAGTTACTACCATGCATTGGGCCCGAAACCAATGGACCCTCTCGGCTTCTTGATCACGCTTGTCCTTTGTCCAGGAGTTGCAAGTAGTTTCTGGTGTTTGTAGTATGCTGGGGGCCGCACGTAGCGCTGACCATAGGGGTGGGCTGTGTTGCGGTAGGCACGTGGCACAGTGTACCGATTCGCCCGTTTGGTGTCTCGGGAACCCTGCTCATATCGTTCGGGGCCGTATGTGGAAACCTCGGCCGGACTCCCTGCGGATGGAACCTGAATAGGTGATAAACCTAGACTAGAGACTCGAGTGTTTAGGTAGGCCGTGGCCGACACCCTCGCTGGGCTTCTGCTTGAAGGTCGCCGAGTACATGTCGTGTAAACGGCGATAAGTGGTGAGAGCGTGTGTGAAGAAGTACACCCCTGCAGGGTTATAAATGATCTATTCGAATAGCCGTGTCCGCGGTGATGGACTTCTGGGTTGCCTATATCAGTTCATAGACAAGTGAAGGTGGATACTCTAAAATGCGCAAGATAAGCGTGAGTGCTATGGATGGCCTTCTCGTAGGGAGACGGAAGTGGATCCATAGTGGTGTATTGATATGGTGAATATGTGGACTCGTGTGCGCCACCTTAAAAGAGTTACTTGCAGTCGTAGTTCAGGTTAGCCACTGAGTCAAAGCTGGCTTCCTGCAGTCAAACTCCACCACCCCCTTTATTGATACTGATGCATATGTAGTTAGTTCTGATGTAAGTCTTGCTGAGTACATTTGTACTCACGCTTGCCTATTTTATGTTTTTGAAGAGAGACGTCAGTCTTGTTAGTATTTCCGCGTGGACTTCGACGTTTAGCTTGTTACCTCAGCTACGATCTTGTGCCCTCGGCAGGATCTGGTAGATAGTCAGGCTTCTCAGCCTTTTTCATTTGTAGATGTTTGTACTCAGACATGTTAAGCTTCCGCATGTGTTTTGACTTGTATGCTCTGAATGTTGGGTCATGAGACCCATGTTTGTAATATCTCGCTCTTCGGAGCCTAATGAATAAACACTTTGAGTCGTAGAGTTATGTTGTGATGCCATGTTGTATTTACTCATATCGGGCATATTGTGTGTATAATTGAAATGCTTGGTATGAGTGGGATCCGACTATCTAGTTGTTTATCCTTGGAAGCCTATCATATGGGGAAATGTAGTCTAGTGCTTCTGAGCGATAGTAGTCCGCTACAGCCCGGTTCACCGGAGTCCTGCTAGCCCAGCACTACTGCTCGGATCAGTTGACTGGCCGGCATGTGATTCACTTCGTTCCTTTGTCTGTCTCTTCAGGGAAATGTCACGCGGTGACTTCCGGAGTCCTGCCTAGCCTGCTACAGCCCGGGTTACCGGAGTCCTATTAGCCCAGTGCTACATCCCGGATTCACACGTTGATGACCGACATGCTCGACGTGATTCATGTATGCCTGTCCTCATAGGCTAGTGCCGCTTTGGGTTCACGACTAGCCATGTCGGCCCGGTTTCTCTGTCATATGGATGCTAGCGACACTATCATATACGTGAGCCAAAAGACGCAAACGGTCCCGGGCCAGGTAAGGTGGCACCCGTGGGAGTACCGTGCGTGAGGCCGCAAAGTGATATGATGTGTTACATGCTGGATCGATGTGGCTTAGGATCGGGGTCCTGACAGATGTGGAGCTAAGCAATTCTGCCAGGATAAGCGGCTACTTTTGAGGCTCAAAGCAATTCTGCCAGGATAAGCGGCTACTTTTGCGCCTCATAGATGCAAGATCATCGCAACATGTACACTATTTTACTAGTCATGCATGTAGAAAGTTGGAACGGTGGTAGGCGCCATGCACTCCTGGAACTTTGACAAAATAACCACGAGTACTCCCTCCTTCTGGATTTATTAGGCCCTTTTATTTTGAGCCAAAGTTTGATCATGAGTTTAACTAACGAGATGTTATTTATAAGTCACAAAACTTAAATGTATCATATAAAACCTCTCCAAAATCACGGCGGCGTGTTCGGGTATTCTGGACTTCAGATTTGGAGTACCACTTATCTGTCGAAATCTTTCATCATTCACTTAAAACAGTCGATTGATCATACATTGAGTACCATATAACTGCAACATGCCAAAGATGTTATGAAAATGCCAACTAGGTACACTAAAACCTGTATTCCACAATACTGCAGGTATCACACTGAGTGGCCTAAGGAAGCATTTCTTCCAGCGCAATTCCAGGGCGTTCAAAAGGGGCGTGTGGACGCGTCGCAAGATACAGTCGGAGTGCGGCATGCACGCGATGTGGCACAAGACCGGCAATACCTTGCCAGTGATGGTCAACGGCCAGCAGACGGGTAGCAAAAAAGGTTTTGGTGCTGCACACCAACAAGAACTTCGACCAGCAGAGGACCAACTGGGTCATGCACCAGTACCACCTCGGGGACTTGGAGCAAGATAAGGACCGGGAGCTAGTCCTCTGCAAGATTTTCTACCAGACAAACACTAGGGCCAGGAGTAAAAAGATTATAAGTTAGTTTGGTATTGGTAGTTGTACTACCTTGTCGTCCGCAAGTTGGTATTGTTGTTAACGATCTTTTGGTATGAACTTGCATTTGCTTCCAACCATCATGCCGAGGGTCGACGTGGATATAAAGCTGAATCATTTGTTTCGAAACGAATTTTCAGGGACCTGATTTTTATTTGATGGCTAGCATAAGCCCCCACCGTTCGAATTCCCAGTTCTCCAATTTTTTCGAAACAAGTGCATGCACTTATTATCACTATAAAAAAACAATATCCGTGCTGCATCCCAGTTATCAGTCTGTACTTGCAGAATTCTCTCGTTTATTGAGCATGTATATTGTTTTTTCAGGTCGAGCAAGTTTCAGCTGGGCTGTAGATTGCCCAGGGTTGTTTTGTTTTTAAAAGGCCCAGCCATGACGACAACGGGACACAAAGATCTAGCAGGTATCTACTGGCCTCTGGCCCGCCAGTGTTAGTTATATTTTGTCTTACAATATCCGCAGGCAGTTTTTTTTACTGAATGAAACACACAGCCCAGTTCTATTAAGCTCTACCTATAGTTTTACTAGTTCATATACACGTATCATTATATTGAAAACACATAAAATTCCCTTTTCATATTTACATCATTATTTTTGTTGTTTTCCCCACCAGCGCTGATTTTTTTACCACTGGTTTTCCCTTAAACCAACTAAATTTGTCCCACGTCTTATTTGCTTAAAAAAACAAAACGATTTTTTTTGCAAATCAATAAGTTCTTAAAAAATGTTTATCATTTAAGGATTACAACAGTTCGGACTCGACCGAAATATGCAAAATAAGGTTGGACTTTTCGAACGTGGTCTTGGGCAGAAAATGGGCTGTAATAAATTACTTAAGAATTAGCAAATGAGCTGCAAATTATAAAAAATAGCAAATGGGCTTTATGTTGTCTGCCACAGATTTGGAGGCTGACTTGTGGGCCTACTAAGTTCATGCGTACACAAGGTTTCTCAAAAAAGAAACTTAGTCAACAATCGACTCTACCAGCGTTAGACCGTTAGATGTCAATCTAACGGCAATCGTGCTTCTTTAGTCTCTAATCCTCCTGCCCCAGCCGCCCAAACCAGCGCCGTCGGAACCACCTGCTCCCGCGTCCCATGGCCGGCAGTGCTGCCGGGAAGGCCTCACGGCCCCATCATACTCGCATCCCTGGCCTGTCTATCCCTCCACTCACCCACACCTCCTGTTATTTTCCTGCGACGGCAGCCAAACCAGTCAACCCTCGTACTCTCCACCGCGTGGTCAGCCACTACCATGTCTTCCCCTGCTCTGTGTCGTTCCCTTCATAGGCCTCGCCGTCGTCCACTGCCCTGGTTCTCTCGGTGCGGCGTGGTCAACGATGTCCATCCAACGGCCGTAGTGCTTCTTCAACCTCTGGTCTTCTTTCCCCAGCCGCCCAAAGCAGCGCCGGTCGTGCCGCATGCTCCTGCCTCCCGTGGCCGGCTGTGCTGCCGCGGAGGCCTCAACGTCCCCATACTACTCCCACCGCTGGCCAGGCCATCTCTCCACTCACTCACTCCCCCTGTTATTCTGCGGCGACGGCAGCCTCACACCGCAGCCGAACCAGTGAACCCTCGTACTCCTCTCCGCGTGGGCATCCACTGCCGCATCTTCCCCGGCTCCGCGTCGTCACCTTCCTAGGCCTCGCCGTCGTCCACCGCCTTGGTGTTCTCGGCGCGGTGTGGTCAACGTGGTTAACGACATTCCATCGGAAGAGTACTGTACGTGGAGAGGCTGACAGCTGGGTCCTTGGCCACAGCCTAGTTTTTTTCTAATTTGCCAAGTAAGTCGATTTGTCAGGCCTGTTGGGCTGCAAATCTTTCAAGACGAGGAGAGCTTTCATTCGGCTGGCAGAGAAAATGGCCCATCAGTAATGAGAAATGGGCTGTACATTTTTAAAACACATCAAACCGGCAATTAGTTTCAAATATCTTTTTTTCATTTTGAGATTTGAAATTACATTAATTTTTATGCATGGAGAATTTGTTGGATTTTATATTGATATCCATTAATTATTATATTAAAATCAATTTGAATGTGAGTCGAAATTTCAGGATTAAAAACAGTTCGGACCGCACCGAAATATGCAAAATTTCATATAATGTTTTAACCGTGGCCACAATATGGGCTGTAATGCTAACAAAAATAATATGGGCTCCAAAAAAACCTTAATAATTAGCAAATGGGCTGTAAATTATTAGAAATAATGGCAGATGGGTTGTATGCTGTTTTCCACAGATTTGAGGCTTTCCTAAAAAAAAGGTTGACGCACAAGCAGTGACTGTTGGATGGCCATCCAACGGCTGTCGTGCTTCTTCAATCTCTGCTCTTCCTGCTCCAGCTGCCCAAATAGGCGCCAGTGGGACTGCCTGCTCCCTCCTTCCCGCGGCCGGCTCTGCTGCCGCGCAGGCCTCACCGCCCCACCGTACTCCCATCGCTGGCCTAGCCATCCCTCTACTCACCCACACCTGCTGTTATTCTCCCGCGACGACAGACAAACCAGTAAACCCTCGTACAGTCGTTGAGGGAGTCCTGGATTAGGGGGTGTTCGGATAGCCGGACTATACCTTCAGCCGGACTCCAGGACTATGAAGATACAAGATTGAAGACTTTGTCTCGTGTCCGGAAGGATCTTTCCTTGGCGTGGAAGGCAAGCTAGGCGTACGGATATTCAAGATCTCCTACCATTGTAACCAACTCTGTGTAACTCTAACCCTATCCGGTGTCTATATAAATCGGAGGGTTGTAGTCCGTAGGACAACCATCATCATACACAATCATACCATAGGCTAGCTTCTAGGGTTTAGCCGCCTTGATCTCGTGGTAGATCTACTCTTGTACTACCCATATCATCAATATTAATCTAGCAGGAGTAGGGTATTACCTCCATCGAGTGGGCCCGAACCTGGGTAAAATAAAGTGTCCCTTGTCTCCTGTTACCATCCGACCTTGACGCACAGTTAAGGACCCCCTACCCGAGATCCGCCGGTTTTGACACCGACATTGGTGCTTTCATTGAGAGTTCCTCTGTGCCGTCGCGATCAGGAAGGATGCCTCTTCCCGTCTTTAAAGACGGCACCATTACCAAAGGAGCCTTGGCTTTCGACCAAACTCTCCGGCTAGGTGGTTTTCTCGCAACCGCCTGTTCGGCTATTGCACCGACGGTGACCTCTCGGGTCATCGAAAGCAACCTCCACGTCGGCTCCAAACTCGCCAAACAATTGGATCCGATGGAGCTCTCTTCTGTAAACGAGCTCCTAGATCGCATCGCCGCACCGGGTGTCGCCACAAATTACGACCAGGTTGGGCTTAAACCCGATCTAAGGGAAATTAACTCTCCCCAAGTCACCCACCATGTCGCTGTGGTGGAGACACAACGCGGCGACCCTTCATCTATCTTAAGGACTAGCTACGTCCGAATTCCCAAACCCTCCATACCGGATATCCACGGAGGCGAGGATACAATCCAAGACCTGAGCTTAAAATCAGGCAACGGGCCAGACTCATCGGACAACATCCAAGACTCCGGATCTCAGAATTCGGAAGTTCTTCGGCCTCCGAACAGCAAACTGGGCGAGGTCTCAGATTCAACGAAACCCGCCCACCCGATCTTAAGCGATCTTTCCCAAATCAGGAAAATGCCCGAAGAAACAGTACATCATTACTGGGCTAGATTCCTCCTGGTTATGAACGGGATAAAGGACTGCCGCGAGGGAGACGCAATCTCAATCTTTTGCAATAACTACATAGACAAGGGAATACTCAACGCCGTAAGTCGTTGTAATATTACACGCTTTGCTGACTTGGCATCCATAGTGCGAGGGAAAGTGCTTGGAAAACCGAAATAAAATTTTGGGATAATCCGGCCTTGAATAGCAATCCCGTCCGAACTAAGAGGGTGGACCACAGTAAGGCACCCGGACTAAATACCAAAAAAATCAAAACCCTTTAGAGGGCATGGAACCGTACTGGAAAAGTGGCTAGATGGATCCTGCAAGATTCACAGTGCAGAGGACGCCACCCCAACTCACAGCCTCAGGGCATGTTGGATACTCCGACAGGTGGCCAAAATGGGCGAGGACCTCCTAATTCCAGAGGTCGAAGGAAACCAGCCCGAGAATTTCAGTTCCGTTCTCACAGTCTTTGGGACTTTCGCATCAAATAACATGAGAAAAAGAACACTCCGCAGCCTCACTGAAGTCTATCAAGTAGCGACAATAAACCCATGGAGTAATACTGCTATCACCTTCAACGCGAATGACGAACCTAAATTTCAAACAACCCGAGCACCAGCCGCATTGGTCCTCAGTCCCATAGTGGAAGGCTGTCGCCTCGCAAAGGTACTCATGGACGGAGGCAGCGGATTGAACCTCATTTACGAGGAAACCCTCCAGAAGATGGAAATAGACTGGAACCGCATTGAGCGAAGCAGCACAACCTTTAGAGGAATAATCCCCAGTCAGGAAGCGCGCTGCACCGGAAAGATCAGACTAGATGTGGTATTTGGCCCGCCGGATAATTACAGGTCCGAACAGATCACGTTCCAGGTGGGCCCGTTCAAAAGCGGATATCACGCTATACTAGGACGGGAGGCTTTTACAGTTTTCCAAGCTATACCCCATTACGGGTACATGAAGCTTAAGATGCCTGGGCCAAACGGAATTATCACTCTCGCTAGTGATCCGGACATAGCACTCCGCGCCGAAAACAAGACAGCCGCGTTGGCCCTCGAGGCACTATCCGAAACCTTAGCGGCCGAAGAACTGACTGCGCTGCGATCCACGGTTAATAGGGATGATGTGATACTCGATAAGCAATCCAAATCCACATCCTTCAAACCAGCGGACGAAATAGTCAAATTCCAGGTCCACCCAACGGACCCCAATAAAACAGCCTCCATCGGGGCAAGACTGAATCCTGATGTAGACGCTGCACTGCGAGAGTTCCTACAAGAGAACTGGGACATTTTCGCTTGGCACCCTTCAGACATGCCAGGAATCCCATGCAGGTTGGCCGAACACAGCCTAAATATACAGAAAGGATTCAAACCTGTCAAACAAGCCCTTCGGCGTTTCTTCGAACCAAAGAGTCTGGCTATGGGAGAGGAGCTAGCCAAGTTATTGGAGGCCAGATTCATTAGAGACATAAAGCATCCGGACTGGCTAGCAAACCTGGTGATGGTACCAACGAAGGACAAATCCTGGCGCCTGTGTGTCAATTTCAAAGACCTTAATAAGGCTTGCCCAAAGGATCCTTTCCCCCTCCCTTGAATAGATCAAATCATCGATGCCACTGCAGGACATGATTCGCTGTGCTTCCTCGATGCATACTCCGGTTACCATCAAATCAAGATGGCAGAATCAGACCAAGCCGCAACAGCATTCATCACACCATACGGCCCATTATGCTTCAACACAATGCCTTTGGGCTAAAAAACGCCGGCGCAACATATCAGCGCATGATTCAAACATGCCTGGCAAGCCAGATCGGCAAAACAGTGGAGGCGTATGTAGATGATGTGGTCATTAAATCAAGACATGTCGAACCCCTAGTAGACGACTTGAGGCTTACATTCGACAACCTCCGAAAATACGACATTAAGCTCAATCCGGAAAAATGCATTTTCGGCGTTCCAGCCGGAAAGCTCCTAGGCTTCATTGTATCCGGTAGAGGAATTGAAGCAAATCCAGCTAAAATCCGAGCTTTGTCACAATTGGATGTCCCAAAAGAGCTCAAACAAATACAGAAACTCACCGGATGCGTGGCGGCTTTAAGCAGCTTTATCTCCCGCCTGGGAGAAAAGGCATTGCCCCTTTTGTCAGGACCCCGATCTTAGGTCACACCGATCTAGCATGTAACACATCATATCACTTTGCGGCCTCACGCACGATATTCCCACGGGTGCCACCTTACCTGGCCCGGGACCGTTTGCGCCTTTTGGCTCACGTATATGATAGTGTCGCTAGCATCCATATGACAAAGAACCCGGGCCGACATGGCTAGTCGTGAATCCAAAGCGGCACTAACCCATGGGAACAGGCATACATGAATCAAATTCGACCATGTCGGTCAACAGCGTGTGAATCCGGGCTGTAGCACTGGGCTAACAGGACTCCGGTGAACCGGGCTGTAGCAGGCAAGGCAGGACTCCGGGTGTCGCCGCGTGACATTTCCCCGAAGGGACAGACACAGGAATGAAGTGAAACACATGCCGGCCAGTCAATTGTCCTGAGCAGTAGTGCTAGGCTAGCAGGACTCCGGTGAACCGGGCTGTAGCGGACTACTATGGCTCAAGGAGGCACTAGACTACATTTCCCCATAAGAGAGGCTGCCAAGGATAAACAACTAGATTGTCGGATCCCACACATAGCAAGCATTTCAATCATACACAAAATATGCTCGATATGTGTAAATACAACATGGCATCACAACACAACTCTACGACTCAAGCATTTATTCATTAGGCTCCGAGGAGCGAGATGTTACAAACATGGGTCTCATGACCCAACATTTAGAACATACAATTCAAAGCACATGCGGAAGCTTAACATGTCTGAGTACAGACATCTACAAATGAAAAAGGCTGAGAAGCCTGACTATCACAAGATCGTAGCTAAGGTATCAAGCTAAACATCGAAGTCCACAAGGAATTACTAGCGAGACTGACATCTCTCTGCAAAAACATAAAATAGGCAAACGTGAGTACAAACGTACTCAGCAAGACTTACATCAGAACTAACTACATATGCATCAGTATCAATAAAGGGGGTGGTGGAGTTTGACTGCAGCAAGCCAGCTTTGACTCGGTGGCTATCCTGAACTACGACTGCTAGTAACTCTTTTGAGGTGGCGCACACGAGTCCACATATTCACCATATCAATACACCACTATGGATTCGCTCCCGTCTTCCTACGAGAACGCCATCCATAGCACTCATGCTTATCTTGCGCATTTTAGAGTATCCACTTTCACTTGTCTATGAACTGTACAAGGGGTCCAAGTTTCCATATCCGAGGAATCCGGCTATTTGAATAGATAATGATAACCCTGCAGGGGTGTACTTCTTCACACACGCTCTCGCCACTTATCGCCCTGTACACGTCATGTACCTCGGCAACCTTCAAGCGGAAGCCGGGCGAGGGAGTCGGCCACGACCTGACTAACCACACAAGTCTCTAGTCCAGGTTTATCGCCTATTCGGGTTCCATCCGCAAGGAGATCCGGCCGGGGTGTCGCTCACGGCCCCAAGCGATGTGTACAGGGTTCCAAGCCCACCAAACGGGCGGCGCTTGGTTTACCCGGCCACGGTGCCTAGTCTGTCCCAAGCCCACCTGTACCGGGTACCACTTGGTAGACTATTTACACTACCTACAAACACCAGAAACTAGTTGCAACTCTTGGACAGAGATCAAGTAGATTAATAAGCCGAGAGGGGCCGAGTTACCGGAACCCAATGTGTGGTAGTAACTGTTCATGGATCACAAACACAGAACTCAGTTCCTGAGGACGGCTGCAATGAGACAACCCACCATGTAGTCCTACATGTCCTCTCACCGCTACCTTTACCAAATTGTGTTCACACACTTAGCTCTTAACAGTAGGACATGTTCACCACATTCCAATTCATTCCCGTTGAATCGGACCCGACTCAACTCTAAGCAGTAGCAGGCATGACAACAAGCATGAATGAGTAGGCACATCAGGGCTCAAACAACTCCTACTCATGCTAGTGGGTTTCATCTATTTACTGTGGAATGACAGGTCATGCAAAGGATAAAGGGGTTCAGCTACCGCAGCAAGTAACACATGAATCGTTGTTGTCCTAATGCAATAAAAGAGAGCAGGAGTGAGAGAGTGGGATTTTATCGGAAAGAACAAGGGGGTTTTGCTTGCCTGGCACTTCTGAAGATAGTATAGTTCTTCATCGGTGTCATCGAACTCATCATCAGAACCACGTCTTATCGAGAGGGGACAATACCGGCAAACAAGGAAGAAACACAATCAATGCAATGCACAATATGATGCATGATCATGACATGTCAATATGCCATGTTTTGAGCTAATGCAACTAGCTATGATTTAAATGAAGTTGGTTTGAATACATGATTCAAATTCCAACTCCATATGTGATTATTTAAATGCCCTTTATTTGTTTTGTCCAAAACAGAGGAAAAACATTGTTCAAACATGCATGAAAATGGTACAGATGGATTGCTTGAATTTTTCTGATAATTTTTCATATATAAATTATTTCATTTGGAGCTACGGTTGATTTTATATGATTTTTAGAAGTTTTGGGCATTTTCTGGAATTTTCTGAATTGTTTTCAATCCAGAAAATGATTTATGGCGTCAGCACTACGTCATGCTGACCTCAGCAGGTCAACAGGCGCCGCCCTGGTCAAACCTGACCAGTGGGACCCACTGGTCAGTGACCCGGTGCCAGTTTGTCTCACAGACAGGTGGGGCCAGTCAACGGTGACGTCAATGGGTCAATTGACGTGCGGGGTCCACTTTGTTTAAGTTAAAATTTAACAGGGTTTACCCCGTGGTTAAATAGGCGGTGGGGCCTACATGTCAAAGGCTCTAGAGGGGTGATTAGTGGGCTCATTAGCAACTAATGATGTCGCCACGTCGGCCTCGCCGGAGCACGGCCGGCGACAACCAAAACAACGGCGGCGCGGCTCGGGATTGCGCTACGGTCAGTGGTTTGGCGCGCTGGGGGCACTAGGAAGGAGCTCTTGCTCGTCCGCATCTAGAGGACCTAACGGGAGGTCGCGAGATGGCCGGAGTTGATCACGACGTCGACCTCGGCGGCGGCCGGAGTTCGGGCTCGACCGAATCCACGCCACAGAGCATGCGGGGAGCAGCAGTTGGGTGCTTTGAGCACCTGGAGACGCTCTGAGAGCGTTGGCGGGTTCAGACACAAGCGGCAGCAGCTGTGGCCGCGACGGCGACAAGGTCAGCGGCGGACGGAGTTCGGCCGCGACGGAGCTATGGCCTAGAGCTCACAAACGCGAGGGGAAAGGGAGGGGTTCTGCACGGAAGCTCACAGCGAGTCTGGCAGCGACAACGGCGAGGTCGGGCAAGCTCCGGATGCGCTGAACCGGAGCTGGCGATCCTCGGTGCCCGTCGGTGAAGACAACGACGATGGCGACGAAGCAGGGCCTCCGGGCATCGCGTATCTCGATGGAGAGGGCAAGGCAGACGCGGCGGAGCTTCTAGGCTCAGCGGCAGGGCGAGGGGTGGTTGGTGGCCTTGGGTTCGGCGAACGGCGGCGACGGTGGCGTGAGGGAGAGAGAGCGGAGGGGGGGGCGGCGAGCTCGAGAGAGGGTGAGAGGGGGTTAGCGGGGTCGTGACGACACGGGGAAAATCGTCCACGCGTCCAGGGCTCATCGGCAAGCAGGAGGTGGCACGGAGCGCGTGGGCGCGCACGGCGGCCACACGCCCTCCTGCCCACTGGCAGGAGGTTGAAGACGGTGCGGCGGCTGGGCTGGGCCAACTACAATGTTGGGCCGGCTGGGCTGGACAGGTAAGTGGCCTAGGGCCTACTCTCCCTCTCTTTTATTATTTGTTTCGGTTTTTTCTAATTTCTGCTACTGTGTTGGCTTTAGTAAAAATACTAAAGCATTTTGTAAAATGCTGGAATAATTTGTGGTCACTCTCTGGATTATTCTGGTGGCCCACATTTAATTTCAGCATTATCTGAGCATTTAAATTATTTATAGTGTTTAAATGCCCAAAGTCAAATACAATATGATTTAATTCAAAAATCCAAAGTGTCCTAGAGAAATGTGCACCACTTTTGGCAGAGGTTCTAGACCAATTCAAAAATGATGAACTTTTCCAAAGGCATTTTGGGTTCATTGAAAATGATTCTTATTTGAACCTATTTGGATTCATTTGATGCTAGGGTTTCAACAATCCCCATTTCAAGTTTAAAAGAAATTTAAACATGATGCAACACATGAAGTTACCCTAGCGCAAAGTCAGAAGTTGTGACACCTTTACCGCCTCCTTAGACGCAACGAACACTTCGAGTGGACGGATGCTGCCATGGCCGGACTCGAGGAAATAAAGGCCATCCTGGCAACAAACCCAGTCCTGGCCGCGCCGAACATTGGCGAACCCATGCTATTGTACATTGCCGCAACTCATCAAGTTGTTAGCGCAGTACTTGTCGTCGAACGGGCAACGGACGGACACAAACTCCCCCTTCAAAGGCCGGTTTACTACGTGTCCACTGTCCTCATGCCAAGTAAATCATGGTACCCGCACTACCGAAAGATCGCAGACGTGGTGTTTATGGCATCCCGGAAGCTACGACACTACTTTCAAGAGTGTTCTATAACAGTAGCCTCGGAAGTACCACTCAACGATATTATCAACAACTGCGATGCAACGGGCCGGATAGCAAAATGGGCCATAGAGCTCCTCCCATTCGACATAACCTACAAACCACGGCGAGCTATTAAATCGCAAGTCCTAGCCGACTTCGCTGCTCAACCTAGGTGCAGGGGAGTAGAAAGGCTGATCCAAATTTATTGATGTAGCTACCCATTCAATGTAGAAGAATTTAAATTTTAGAATCGAAGATTCATAATATAAAAATATAAAACTTCTCGGCTTTTACCCATTTTTAAATTTTTTTGGAATGAACACATCATTCAATTTGGCATACAGAGTACTAAAGATTTCACGCCGAATGGACAGAGGCCGAACTCCCTAAAGAGTACAACACATATTCAAACTGGATCATGCATTTCGACGGCTCCAAAATGTTAGCCGGACTGGGGGCTGGTGTCGTCTTGACGTCCCCTACAGGAGACACAGTCCAATATGTACTCCAAATTATGTACACGGACTCCAACAACGCAGCCGAATACGAGGCCCTCCTACATGGTCTCCGGATGGCAGTATCCATGGGCATTCAACGCCTCGAAGTACGCGGGGACTCAAACCTCGCGATATCCCAAATAAATGGCGACTTCGACGCCAAAGACCCAAATATGGCAGCTTATCGCAATGTCGTCCTAAAAATGTCAGTTCGGTTCGAGGGACTGGAGTTTCACCATATAGCCCGAGAAAATAATCAGGCAGCGGACGTCCTGGCACGCATCGGAGCATAACGAGATGCAATTCCCCCCAACATCTTCTTAGAAAGATTACTCAAGCCATCTGTAGCATGGGAGGGGGAACCCTCGGATAACAGTCCGGACACAACCGCACAACCCGACACCGAACAATCTGACATTATCGGAGGCCCTGCCACCGAAATCACACCTTCAGCCCACGTGATAATGGCGGTCATCGCCCCGTGGACAGAACCATTCCTAACCTACCTTACTAGGCAGGAACTCCCAAAGGACCAAAACGAGGCACGCTGCATAGTGCAGCGATCTAAAGCCTATAAAGTCCACGAGGGAGAGCTCTATAAGAAAAGCACTACAGGAGTCCTTCAAAGATGTATCTCCGAAGAGGAAGGGCGGAGCCTGTTGGCTGAAATTCATGCCGGACTCGGTGGCCACCACGCCGCAGCTCGATCCCTGGTAAGCAAGGCTTTCCGTACGGGCTTTTATTGGCCGACGGCCCGAGCAGACGCTCATGACTTAGTCAAACGATGCGTCGGTTGCCAGCTCTTTGCAAACCAAAGCCATATGCCACCCAACGCCCTCCGAACTATCCCCATCACTTGGCCTTTTGCGGTCCGGGGGCTTGACATGGTGGGACCCCTTAAAGGCGGGACCCACAAGAAAAAAATACTTATTGGTCATGGTGGATAAATTCACCAAATGGATAAAAGCCAAGCCTGTTAAGACGGCTGAATCCGGACCTGTGATAGACTTCATATCCGGGGTCGTACACCATTACAGCGTCCCTCACAACATCATCACCGATAATGGCACAAACTTCACCTCCGACGAGGTAAAGCTGTGGTGCATAAATATGGGCATTAAGCTCGACTATGCTTCTGTCTATCACCCACAAACCATTGGTCAGGTCGAACGTGCAAATGGTCTCATCATGAGCGGCATTAAACCCAGACTAGTGCGGTCCCTCAAGGAATCTAATACGCACTGGGTGGAGGAGCTCGACTCCGTACTCTGGGGGCTGCGAACCACGCCGAATCGTACCACCGGATTTACACCATTCTTTATGCTGTACGGCGCAGAGGCAGTTTTGCCCTGCGACATAATTCATGACTCACCTCGAGTGCGCATGTACGAAGAAAGAGAAGCCGAGTTTGATCGGCAGGACAACCTGGATGCCTTAGAGGAGGAGCGCGACGTGGCTAAAGCCCGTTCCGCATTTTATCAACAGCAGGCTCGAAGATATCAAAGCAGAGAAGTACGGGCCAAAAATTACAACGTTGGCGAACTAGTTCTACGCCTGCCGGATAAGAAAAAGGACAAACTCAAGCCCAAATGGGAAGGTTCCTTCATAATTGACCAAGTCCTGACTGGTGGAGCGTACCGCCTGCGAGATGCGTCAGATAACCGACTCGAGCTGAACCCATGGAACGCCACACGTCTCCGCAGATTCTATGCCTAGCGCCTGACTCCGTGTTTGTCTCCTTCCTCTGTCCATTTATATATACATATATATTTCTGTTTTTATTTGTCTCCTCCCACTCTTTCCTTTTATAGCCCTTAAAGGCTCATCACGTGACGCGCTACCCGTGCTCCTTAAACCTGGGGGCTTCTTTAACAGAAGCTTATTTATATGGGTTTCACGCCCAACACATGCATCAAACTTCCGCATGCACCTTTTCTTCACCATTATATGCATCGATATGACTTAAGTTTTGGCCAAGCTGGGTTTCCTGGTTCTTGTGCTTACCCCTACGTTCCCGATTGTTTGGCTAGGCGGTAAAGGGAGCACATCTGCGATTGCTACTGCCGGATAAGCCAGATGTGTAACTCAGACTGGGTGAAGCCAAAAGCTAGCGTTCTTAAGGGAATATTCGGTCGGTGAACTGAAGATGAACTTTTTTTACTTATACATGCCCCCAGATGTTTTCCTGCATTTGCAGTCCGGACATGCACTTTAGGGCACGGCACCCCAGCGAAAGGAACCCTTAACAGAACTATTCTCTCTGGAAGATGTTTCTTACTAACCATGTAATATAACATAACTAGTTGGGCACTTGTCTGATAAAGCACTAATGACCCCTACGCCTGGTCTCCATGCATACCTCGGTTCTTATATAACCGTCATCGTATTCGGACACACTCTGGACCGTCAGGTCCCGAGGTCGAAGCGAAAAGGTCGGCAACGACAAACGATCTACAATCCGGCTAGAAGGCATTATACATGTCAATTATAAATTACATAGTCATCCTGACTGTGTGTATTCCTCCTCTATACCATCTAGCAGGCTGTCTAATTTGCAGTCCTGCTGGGAATACTTTGCGGCCAATTCTACCTGGCCATACACTAAGCTCACAGGGATCTCCTTCCTGCCAGGCCCCACCGGTCCGACCTCGGCCATGTGATTGGGGTCAGACTTCGTAAAGCGGGTCTTCACCATGGCCCAGGCCTCCCTAGCGCCCTACCGGCAGGCTGATATCTTCCACAACCGGAAGCGCCGCCGAGCTCCATTCAACTTCTCCGCAAGTTCTCCAAGGCCCTCAGGTATGGAGTGGGCAGGCCACAAGGCTTGGGCAATACCTCGCATCGCCTGCCGAACTCGTTCGTGCAGTTGCGAGAGTTCGGGAAGAAGATCGCCCGTTGAACCGGGCATCTCCTCTGCAGGACGACCTGTCAGCATACCTACAGACATAACTCTGTTAGCCGTCTCCCTCACCAAACTCCTTTTTCAAGAGTTCGCTTAAGCACTTACTAAAAATGCCGTGTCGAAGTTGCTGATTCTCCTTATTTGGAGTCCGACAGCTGGCCACGAACATCTTTTAGTTCAACTTCAGCCTGGTGTTGGCATCCTGGAGATCATTCTTCTCCCGCCTCACCTTTGTTAGCACACTTTCACCAGCCTTTAACCAGCGTAAAAGCTGTTGCTTGTCCGGATCGAGTCCGGCGCCATCTGCAATACCATTTGTCAGATTGGCACTTAAATCCGCTCAATACTACATATTCTAGTGTATTGTTTACCTGCAGGGGTCTCTTTAGTCCCCCCTGCCGCAGCCAGTGCGGCCTCCGGTTGGGCCCTCCACTTTTCCAGCTCCTGGGACAGTACGGTATTCTTCTCTGTAAGAACCTGCATAGTAAATGATCCTTAAATCAGTTATTCTAAATGCTTCAAGTCTTGGGGGCAACTGGTATATATATATTTGACCAAAATTTTCTTACCCGCATGTCTTTTACATACTGCTCCGTGGCTCTGGCTAAACCATTTTGAGCGGCACGGAGGTACGCGTCTCCCGAATTGAAGGCATCTAAAGCCTCCTGGGAGAAACAAGCGTCGCGAAGGACTGTCCGGCGACGCCTGTGGTTCATGGCACTCTCCACCTCGGAATGGGTGGCAGACAGCCTGTCTGCATCCTCTGATGGAGGAGCGCCCGGTGTGTGCCTTGTGCTAGCCTCCGCTTCCGGACCGGGCGTTGGAGCCTGGCTGGTGGAGGCGCGATTGGCAACCTCTCCGGATATAGTCCGACGAGGTCTCTTCGTCCTGAAGATAGCACGAGTGTTAATGTACCCTGAAGGAGTAAAACACCAGGGAAAAAGAGAGGGTATGCTATACCTTTGCTCTGGCACCTCAATCCGGACTACGTTCCTTTTTGCCCCACGGGGCCCTGCGGTCCCTCGCTGGCTAGCTGCAGCAGGGTCGGCTTCCCGCCTCGGGAATCTCCCCTACAAAACACGGTTGCTGTCAGAACAACCGAACCCGTGAAAACGGAACCCCTCTTAAGGGGGTAAAGCTCCGGTATTTTCTACCTGGGAGGCTGGGATTAACCCTGGGTAATCAGATATAATAGCTACCAAGGTGTCTGTCGTAGTATTTCTCACGGGGGTCTTTGCGAGTCGACATATGCCACAAGGGCTTAGTGTGTGGGTAAGACTGCTGCTGATAGGCCCGGGAGCGGGTATGCGAGTAGCACGCGGTGGTTTACCCAGCTTCGGAGCTCTCCGTAGAGATAATACTCCTACTGCTGCATGTCTGAGTGTATCTATCTGGGGTGTACATCGGGCAGTACAAAGTGCTCCTCGAGCTGTATCTGAAATCAGTGCCATAGACATCTGACTTTGTAAATGCATGTATGTGGTATGCTAGTGGCCGTGAGAGCATGTGTGCTCTAGTGGCCGTGCGTGGCTTGTGCCATGGGGATGGATGGATATGTGTGTGCCCCTTTTATAGTGTAAGGTAGCTTAGGATGTAAGCTTGGGTGGTGGTAGCGTTGGTTGTAAGCTACCTTGGGTAGCTTACATGCCAAGCTATGTAGTGGCATGGCCTAGGCATGGTACATGTCATGCTTGTCCCCTAGGGTACTTTATAAATCAGTACCTAGGGGACACGGTACACTGTAGATGACAGCGTCGCGGTACGGTCGTCCCTTCGGTGTCTTGTCGATGTCGGGTCAGGCTGCAGTCGGCAGCCGGCTGGTTGGCGTAGTCGGCAGCCGGCTGGGAAGCCGGCAGGAGCGGCCGGATAGTCGGACTGAGGGGCTTTGCTAGCCCCGATGTCTTGAAATGTCGTCTTGCCATCCTCGGGGTACCCGTGGTCGATTACCCCGACAGTAGCCCCCGAGCCTCCGGGCAACTTGGCAAAGTTGGGCGGAGGTTTTTTGGCGAGTGTTCATGGAAATGATCATGAAAAAAGATAAAGTTAGTCCATGAGGATATATCAAATGTTTGCTTTTAGCGTTGCAAGTTTTATGCTGAGGGTGCCGACTCGGTTTCGTCCGAGCCCCCTTAATCTTTTTCATGTTCCCTCCATTCTTTGGCTTGTGCTCTCGCTTGCCGGACAGCCGCTCTGTGGTCTGTGGCTAAGAGTGGGCCGCGAAGTGGAGTGTACAGTACTCAGAGTCTAGCAGCAGATTCAACCGAGTAGATACTTGTAAAGGAAAACGGTCGGGTCGCCCTATCCGTTTTTCTTCCCGGACGTTTTTCGCGTGGGTGGCCTCCAGCGTTCACTCTTGCTAGCCGGACAGCTGCTCTGCGGTCTGTGACTAAGAGTGAGCCTTTGGTACTGTGCACGCTACTAAGCCGTCTGCAGGAACAAATGTCTCAGCCCAAGCGGCCAGCCCCCGGGCCAACTCTGGCTGGTGCCTGGGCGAACAGTAATGCAACTGTAATAAAATGCGGAGATAGCCCCTGAGCATCGCTCGGGGTTATCCGTGCTCTCGCAGTGCAAAAATATGCGGGTGAGGAGCTCACATTGATTTTTGTGTAGTCGCGGTCGTCGAAGACAGCCGGCGCGGCCCGGCGCCCGCGGAATGCACCGGCGCACCCGCTGGGTGTAGCCTTCGAGCCCCCGGGTGCTCGAAGCGGGGTCCCGGCCGGTCAGGCTCGACCGGCCAGGCGGCGAGGCGTCTTGCAATACCCTTTTACTTCTTTTTCTCTTCTGCCGGCTGCTGGCAGCCGGACAAGACTCTTCTCTTGTCTGCAATCGTCGCGGGGGCGCGCCAGTGCACCCACCGGGTGTAGCCCCCGAGATTCGGGCCGACTGCTGAGCAGTCGGGCCGGATCTCCCGGCAACTACTTTGTCTTCATCTTCGGGGGGCGCGTCAGCGCACCCGCTGGGTGTAGCCCCCGAGATTCGGGCCGACTGCTGAGCAGTCGGGCCGGGTCTCCCGGCAACTACTTTGTCGTCATCTTCGCGGGGGCGCGTCAGCGCACCCGCTGGGTGTAGCCCCCGAGATTCGGGCCGACTGCTGAGCAGTCGGGCCGGGTCTCCCGGCAACTACTTTGTCTTCATCTCCGCGGGGGCATGTCAGCGCACCCGCTGGGTGTAGCCCCCGAGATTCGGGCCGACTGTTGAGCAGTCGGGCCGGATCTCCCGGCGACTACTTTGTCTTCTCTCTCGCGGGGCGCGTCAGCGCACCCGCTGTGTGTATCGTCGGAGCAGGAGGCAGTCCGGCCGGCTTGGCACAGCCGGCAGTGCGGGTCACGACTGACCGGCCAAGTGGCGAAGCAGACGGACGGGTCATCCGGACGGGTTTGCCTTTTCTTTTCTTTTTCCCAGCCGACCTCTTTTCTCTCTCTCTCTTTTCAAGCCGGCCTTTGACTTTTCTTTTCTCCAGCCGACTCTCGGGTAGCCGGCCATATTTCTTTTTCTCTCGATGGGTAGGGCAGTCGGCTCTTCTTCTGCACGGGGCAACCGGGCCTCTCTTTCTGTCTTTTTCTTCTCTCTTGCTTGTAGAGGAGCGCACGGGGCGAGGCCGCAGCGGCAACGCCGGATGCGAGGCGAGCCAGCGGGAGGCGGAGCCGGCTAGGGGGGCGGAACCAGCCGGGGCGGGGAGCCGGCACGCGGGCAGGCGGCAGGGCAGCCGAGCGAGGTGGAGGTGGCAGGCAAGGCGAGGTCGGCCGGCCGGGATGCCGGGCACAACAGGTAAGTGCCGGGCCGCCGGGATGCGGGCGGAGCCGGCCACCCGAGATGCGGGCGGGGCCGGCAAGCGGCCGTGCAGCGGGCGGAGTCGGCCGTCCAGGTTGCGGCGGAGCCGGCCGTCCGAGTTGCCGGCGAAGACGGCAGGCTGTAGGGCCGGCCGAGTGGAGTGGAGCCGGCAGGGCGGGGCAGCCGGCGCGGTGCAAGGCGGCCCACCCTGCCACCGGGTGACGGAGCCGGCCGTTCCAAGCCGGCGTCGGGGCGCAGCCGGCCGTTCGGGACGGGACGGCGAGCCTGGCAACCGGCGAATGCGGTGGAGGCGCGCGGGTTCGGGCAGGAGCCGGCCGGAGCCAGCGGGAGGCGGCAACCCGGCCAGGCGGCAAGATGGGGAGGACCCGGCGCTGGGGGAGCCGGCCTGGCTAGGCGGAGCCGGCTAGGGATGCGCGGAGCGAGGAGGGGCGCGCGAGTGGCCGATGATGGGCGACATCAATGCGACGAGGCAGCGCGTGCCCGCGCGCGGGGGCGCTTGGTGGCGGCGATGCAGGAGCGACGGGACGCTGCGAACAGAGCAGCGTTGTGGGGGCGGCCTAAGCCCGCGTGGCGACGGGGAGCCGCGGGGAGCAGCAGCACCAGGCTGTGGGGCTCGCGCGTGAGCGCGGAGAAGGGGTGCAGGCGCGCGGATGGCGGGAGCGCCGGCGCAGTCGGCCGCGGTGCTCGCGGGCCTCAGCGGTTGCAGGAGCATGCAGCGGGCAATAGTAGCAGCAAAACCAGCGCCATTGTCTGGGCATGGTCTGAATGTTATCTGATGCGTGTACAAGGCGCGTATGGCTGTAATCTGACCAGTACATGACCATTGTCTGGATTGCATCAGGGAAGTGTTTTGTGTGGTGTATGGCCGTGGTTTGACCATTGTTGACTTGCATCTAACTAGCTTGCATAGATGGTATATGGAGTGGTGAATGGCGTGTTTCAGCCAGAGCAAGGCGCAGCGCGGAGGCGAGCGGACGCGAGCGGCGGGCGGATTGACACGGCTGACCGAAACGAGGCCTCGCGCGTGGCGCGCGCGGAGATGGACTGCCGTCGTTGCAACGGTGGTGATGACGAAGGCGGCAAGGCCGACGACGAGGACGCGCCGTCCGGCGTGGCTGCTCTACGGGCGGGTCGAAGTCGAGCCCCCGAGCGCTACCGGAGAGACGGCGCGACGCCGCGGCGGGGAAGACGAAGATGGTCCCACCCGGACAGCGAAACTAGCAGCAGCGTGGTAGCATAATAGTAGTACCGCCCCACGGTGGGTGCCAACTGTCGTGGTATTTCTCACGGGGGTCTTTGCGAGTCGACAGATGCCACAAGGGCTTAGTGTGTGGGTAAGACTGCTGCTGATAGGCCCGGGAGCGGGTATGCGAGTAGCACGCGGTGGTTTACCCAGCTTCAGAGCTCTTCGTAGAGATAATACTCCTACTGCTGCATGTCTGAGTGTTTCTATCTGGGGTGTACATCGGGCAGTACAAAGTGCTCCTGGAGCTGTATCTGAGATCAGTGCCATAGGCATCTGACTTGGTAAATGCATGTATGTGGTATGCTAGTGGCCGTGAGAGCATGTGTGCTCTAGTGGCCGTGCGTGGCTTGTGCCATGGGGATGGATGGATATGTGTGTGCCCCTTTTATATTGTAAGGTAGCTTAGGATGTAAGCTTGGGTGGTGGTAGCGTTGGTTGTAAGCTACCTTGGGTAGCTTACATGCCAAGCTATGTAGTGGCATGGCCTAGGCATGGTACATGTCATGCTTGTCCCCTAGGGTACTTTATAAATTAGTACCTAGGGGACACGGTACACTGTAGATGACGGCGTCGCGGTACGGTCGTCCAGTCGGTGTCTTGTCGATGTCGGGTCGGGCTGCAGTCGGCAGCCGGCTGGTTGGTGCAGGCGGCAGCCGGCTGGGAAGCCGGCAGGAGCGGCCGGACAGTCGGACTGAGGGGCTTTGCTAGCCTCGATGTCTTGAAATGTCGTCTTGCCGTCCTCGGGGTACCCGTGGTCGATTACCCCGACAGTATCGTCCTTGCTTAGCTGATAAAACACTCCGTCAATAAACTCCACCGCTAAGTCCGGATCCTCTTCGGAGTCCGGATCAAGGGACCGTTCTGGGTCCTCTGGCTGTGGAGGACGGCTGTTTATGTTTTTTACCTCCTGGCGCAGGCCCTGCATTGAAGTCGTTAGACTGACTATTAAATCATGGGAATGTAAAATGAACAGGGAAGCACGACTGTCCGCTTACCCAGTTCGGAGGATTATACATGGAAAATCCGCCCTGCGGGTCGACGCGGAGGAATTCCTCTTCTTCTCCCGTGTACAAAGAGGATAAGATCTTCATTAGAGCGGCAGGCGAGTCCAGCCCTTTACGGCCGTGACGGGTGGCATCATCTTCTCCGTTGAAATCCCACATGGGGTGGCTTCTGTATTGGAGCGGCTGCACCCCCCGCATGATGCATATGGACATGACTTTAATCATGGTTAGTCTGGAATGAGCCAGAAGCCTAATCCGGCCCATTAAGTAAAGGACGTCTCTGTCATTCTCTCTCTGAGAGCTCCGAGGGCGCCAGCTCAGGCGTTTCTTCAGGGGAGCATTGCTGAACTCAGGGAGACCGGCCCGGATAGGGTCCGGCAGGGGGACGTCGTCTATGTAAAACCATTCTGATGGCCAGTCCTCGGACGCCTTTTTCGGGGTTCCGGACGGGTATCCGGTCCCGGCGATGCGCCATACTTCGGCTCCGCCCACTTGATATCTGGACCCCTTTTGGGAACGGGGCACCAGGCAGAATATCTTCTTCCACAGCGCGAAATGAGCCTCGACGCCTAAAAATAGCTCGCAGAGAGCAACGAAGCCCGCGATGTGTAACACGGAGCCGGGCGTAAGGTGATGCAGCTGGAGGCCATAGAACTCCAGAAGCCCGTGGAGAAAGGGATGAATTGGAAATGCCAGTCCCCTTATTAGATAAGGGACCAGGCACACCCGCTCCCCTTTAGAGGGACTAGGTGAGTTCTCCGCCTGTTTTCCGCCTTGATAAGTGGCGAGTCCGGCTCGGACCGAGACCATATAGGCTTGAGGGAGAAATCCCTTGGCTTGGAGCGACACTAATTCGCTATGCGGGATGGAGCAACTCTCCCAGTTTCCAGGGATAGGATAGGAAGAGTGACAGGAGGAGCTACGGCGGCTGGCCATGTTAGAATGGATCTTTGCTGGAGATGCTCTGATGATTTCTCGTAGAAGGGGAGGGTGTGGTTTGCATATGAATCCTCGTCCTGTTAAATAGGCGGCTCGTTTATACAGCTAGGGGCTTGGATGTAAAACTGCCTCGGCTTTTCGCATTCGTTTGACGCGTGGAAGGCGACCATTATTGGACGCGGGAGCCAAGGAGCACTGCATTATAAAAATCAGACGTCATACCCACAGGTACACAAAGTTTGAAGGAGAACCCGCCTTGCAATGCCGAAGACAATCTACGCGCCGGACTCGTCGTCATTGAAGCCTGGTTCGGGGGCTACTGATGGAGTCCTGGATTAGGGGGTGTTCGGATAGCCGGACTATACCTTCAGCCGGACTCCAGGACTATGAAGATACAAGATTGAAGACTTCGTCCCGTGTCCGGAAGGATCTTTCCTTGGCGTGGAAGGCAAGCTAGGCGTACGGATATATAAGATCTCCTACCATTGTAACCGACTCTGTGTAACCCTAACCCTATCCGGTGTCTATATAAACCGGAGGGTTGTAGTCCATAGGACAACCATCATCATACACAATCATACCATAGGCTAGCTTCTAGGGTTTAGCCTCCTTGATCTCGTGGTAGATCTACTCTTGTACTACCCATATCATCAATATTAATCTAGCAGGAGTAGGGTATTACCTCCATCGAGAGGGCCTGAACCTGGGTAAAATAAAGTGTCCCTTGTCTCCTGTTACCATCCGACCTTGACGCACAGTTCGGGACCCCCTACCCGAGATCCACTGGTTTTTACACCGACAGTCGTACTCCCCTCCGCGTGGGAAACAACTGCCGAGTCTTCCCTGCTTCCGTGTCGTTCCCTTCCTAGGCCTCGCCGTCGTCCACCGCCCTCGTGCTCTCGGCGCGGCCTGGTCAATGTGGTCAACGACCGACATGCATCTGAAGTGGACTTTACGTGGAGAGGCCGACAGCTGGGTCCACGGCCGCACGCAAGGAAATGCCTCCTTATTGCACGCAAAATAATGATTCCTCCACCTGACATCAGGGACCCACCGAAAGGGCCTCTGTATTTCGCCAAAAAAACGTTAGCGCCGCTGACAGCTCGGACCCACCAGCTATATCTTCGCACGCAAGGAAGTGCCTCATTATTACGCACAAAAAAATGAATACCCCCTGTTAGCTGGGACCCAGTATAGTGGCAGGCTGACTTGTGGCCCTACTAAGTTGACAGGGACGGAGGGCTTTGCCAACTTAGTCAATATGCATGATTCTAGCTCCAGTGACCGTACGATGTCCATCCAACGGCCGTAGTGCTTCTTCAACCTCTGGTCTTCTTGCTCCAGCCGCCCAAAGCAGCGTCGGTCGTGCCGCATGCTCCTGCCTCCCGTGGCCAGCTGTGCTGCCGCGGAGGCCTCACCACCCCCTACTATTCCCACCGCTGGCCAGGCCCTGCGGCGATGTCAGCCTCACACCGCAGCCGAACCAGTGAACCCTCGTACTCCTCTCCGCGCGGGTTTCACTGCCGCGTCTTCCCCGGCTCCCCGTCGTCCCCTTCCTAGGCCTCGCCGTCATCCACCGCCCTGGTGCTCTCGGCGCGGCATGGTCAACGTGGTCAAGGAACGACTTCCATCGAACATGGACTGTACGTGGAGAGGCTGACAGCTGTGTCCATGGCCGCAGCAAGGAAGTGCCTCCTTATTACGTGCAAAATAATTATTCCTCCACCTGACAGCGGGGACCCACCGGACGGGCCACCGTATTTTGCAAAAAAACCATTTGCCCCTGACTGCTGGGACCCACCAGCTACATCTTCGCACGCAAGGAAGTGCCTGACAGTCGGGACCCACCTGGTCGAAGCATACGTAGCGTTGTCATTCTGGTCGTGAACGTGTACGTACATATATACTGGTCGATGTAGAGGCGCGCACGTGTCGCAGTAGAGGCACGCACGTAGCATGTACACGTACGTACATCGGCCAGGGTGCAAGAAAGAAAATATGACCACGTATGTGTACATACGGGCGGGGTCTCGAACGCCTACTCGCGCATACGTACGGCCAGGGCTCGTTGACATGGCTGGGTCGGAACGGAGAAACAGCGTCGTCGTCGTGTTCATGGGGAGGCGACGGAATGCGTCGTGTTCATCGAGAGGCAACGCGGCTGGGTCGGAACGGAATGCGTGGTCGTGTTCATCGGGAGGGCTTGGACAGAAGAGGCGATGGAAACGAGGCCTGGCGTACCGCACAACAGAGGAAATGGACCTCCTACGGTCGAAACAGGGGTCCTGTTGATCGGGAGGGGTGTGGCGTACCGCAAAATGGAGGAAACGGACCTCCTACGGTCGAAACGGGGGTCCCGTTGATCGGGAGGGGTGTGGCGTACCACAAAACGGAGGAAACGAACTAGTGTTGGAGCGCCTACGGTCGAAACAGGGGTCTTGTTCATCGGGAGGGGTGTGGCATACCACAAAACGGGACTCCACGGGATACTGTTCATCTCCACTATCGACCCCCTCCAGCCTCCACGAGCTACTGTTCATCCACCGTCGACCTCCTCCAGCCTCCACCCGCGACTGTTCATCCATGGGCTCCTGTTCATCCAGCCTCCACCGCGCGCTACTCCACCGGCTACTGTTCAACCACCCCTCTCCACGGGCTTCTGTTCAACCACCCCTCCACGGGCTACTGTTCATCCTGCCCTCCACCATCTAATGTTCATCCTGCCCTCCACGGGGTGGTCCTATTCATCCAGCCCTCCACGAGGTCCTGTTCATCCAGCCCCAACCGGCTCGATCGATCAGGGTCCTGTTCATCCAGAGGCAACACCACGGGGTCATGTTCATCCACCCCCACCGGGAATTGTTAATCCAAATCCTCTCCCCCCCGCAATGCTCACTGTTCATCCAGATGCAGCATCGATCGGCTTCAGTTAGCAGCAGTAGCAAAGGAATCGCTCGATCGGGTTCAGTTAACAGCCATCGATCGATCGCTCGGGTTCAGTAACGCGTAGCCTGTAGTGCAATCGCTCGGGTTCAGTTAGAGCCCAATGCCTTGGTCGGGTTCAGTTAGGGACAACGCTTTGCACACATGCGCGTACGTGTACGAGAGAAACGCGCATCGCTCGACCCCCGAATCCTTTTGCCTAAACAAAAAACTTTCAGTCAAGGAAGTCTTTCTGGCTGATAGCTTGCAAGATCTTTTTTTCCTGCACTCACTGAGCAAGCTCATCAAGAATTGCAACAGCTTTTGACACTAATGGGATCTTTCCATCTGGATTCCAGCTGCAATGATCTCTGGGAATGGAGGCATGGTGTCAGGACCCCGACTCAATGTCACATCGATCTAGCCTGTAACACCTCATGTCACTTTGCGGCCTCACGCACGGTATTCCCATGGGTGTCGCCTTACCTTTGCCCGGGACCGTTTGCGCCTTTTGGCACACGTATATGATAGTGTCGCTAGCATCCATATGATAAGGAGCCCGGGCTGACATGGCTAGTCGTAAACACAAAGTGGCACAGACTTACAGGGACAGGCATCCATGACCCAGCATCGAACGTGTCGGTCATCAGCGAGTGAATCCAGGCTGTAGCACTGGGCTAGCAGGACTCCCGTGAACCGGGCTGTAGCGGGCTAACAGGACTCCGGTATTCATCGCGTGACATTTCCCCGAAGGGACAGACACAGGAACGAAGAAGGACACATGCCGGCCAGCCTAAGTGTTTCGGAGCAGTAGCAAGCTACCATGGCTCGGTGGAAACACTAGGAGACATTTCCCGGTAAGAGAGGCTACTAAAGATAAACAACTAGATAGTCAGATCCCACACATACCAAGCATTTCAATAACATACACACAATATGCTCGATATGTGCAAATACAACATGGCATCACAACATGACTCTACGACTCAAGTATTTATTCATTAGGCTCCGAGGAGCGAGATATTACAAACATGGGTCTCATGACCCAACATTCAGAGCATACAAGTCAAAGCACAAGCGGAAGCTAACATGTCTGAGTACAGACATCTACAAATGAAAAAAGGCTTGAAGCCTGACTATCTACCAGATCCTGCCGAGGGCACAAGATCGTAGCTGAGGTAACAAGCTAAACGTCGAAGTCCACGTGGAACTACTAGCGAGACTGAAGTCTCTCTGCAAAAACATAAAATAGGCAAACGTGAGTACAAATGTACCCAGCAAGACTTACATCAGAACTAACTACATATGCATCATTATCAACAAGGGGATGGTGGGGTTTAACTGCAGCAAGCCAGCTTTGACTCGGTGGCTATCCTGAACTACGACTGCAAGTAACTCTTTTGAGGTGGCGCACACGAGTCCACATATTCACCATATCAATACACCACTATGGATCCGCTCCCGTCTCCCTACGAGAACGCCATCCATAGCACTCACACTTATCTTGCGTATTTTAGAGTATCCACTTTCACTTGTCTATGAACTATACAGGCAACCCAGAAGTCCTTTACCGCGGACACGGCTATTCGAATAGATGATGTTAACCCTGCAGGGGTGTACTTCTTCACACACGCTCTCACCACTTACCGCCGTTTACACGACATGTACTCGGCAACCTTCAAGCGGAAGCCCAACGAGGGTGTCGGCCACGACCTACCTAAACACTCAAGTCCCTAGTCCAGGTTTATCGCCTATTCGGGTTCCATCCATGAGGAGATCCGGCCGAAGTTTCGCTCACAGCCCCAAACGATGTGAACAGGGTTCCATGACACCAAACGGGCGCCCGGTTTACCCGGCCACATGCCTACCGCATCACAGCCCACCCCTACGGTCAGCGCTGCGCACAGCCTCCAGCATACTACAAACACCAGAAACTACTTGCAACTCCTAGACAGAGGACAAGGGTGATTAAGAAGCCGAGAGGGTCCATTTATTTCGGGCCCAATGCGTGGTAGTAGCTGAATCATGGATCACAAACACAGAACTCAGTTCCTAAGGACGGCTTCAATGAGACAACCCACCATGTACTCCTACATGGCCTCCCACCGATACCTTTACCAAATCGTGTTCACACACTTAGCTCACACACAGTAGGACATGTTCACACACCTCTGATTCATCCTCGATGAATCAGACCCGACTCAACTCTAAGCATTAGCAGGCATGACAACAAGCATGAATGAGTAGGCACAACAGGGCTCAAACAACTCCTACTCATGCTAGTGGGTTTCATCTATTTACTGTGGAATGACAGGTCATGCAAAGGATAAAGGGGTTCAGCTACCGCAGCAAGTAACAGATGAATCGTTGTTGTCCTAATGCAGTAAAATAGAGCAGGAGCGAGAGAGTGGGATTGTATCGGAATGAACAAGGGGGTTTTGCTTGCCTGGCACTTCTGAAGATATTATAGTTCTTCATCGGTGTCATCGATCTCATCGTCGAAACCACGTCTATCGAGAGGGGACAATACCGGCAAATAAAGAGGACACAATCAATGCAATGCATAAATATGATGCATGATAATGTCATGGAAATATGCTGTTGATTGAGCTAATGCAACTAGCAACAAGTTAAATGAAGTTGGTTTGAACCCTAGGTTCAAATTCAAACTCCATATATGAAGGTTTAAATGCCATTTATTTGTTTTGTCCAAAACAGAGGACAAACATTGTTCAAACATGCATGAGAATGGTACAGATGGATTCCTTGAATTTTTCTGATAATTTTTCATATATAATTTGTTTGATTTGGAGCTACGGTTGATTTTATATGAATTTTAGAAGTTTGCAACAATTTCTGGAATTTCCTGAATAAAAATAAATTCAGAAAAAATAAGTTATTGCGTCAGCCTAACATCATCATGACGTCAGCAGGTCAACGAGGCAGCCCAGGTCAAACCTGACCAGTGGGCCCCGTGTGTCAGTGCGATTAGTTTAGTTGAAATTTAATTAAAACTAAACTAGATTAGTTAACAGGGCTGGGCCCCACCTGTCATTGACCCAACGGAGTCAACCAGGGCCCACCCGTGGTCAAAGACGTAGTCGGCTGCGCCGGCGTTTAGCCGCCAGCGAGCCCGACGCGGCGGCGGAAGTGGTTTTGGCCGTTCCGGCCACCAAATGGGACGCGGAAGGCATCAAAGTGGAGCTGGGGACGAGCCGCGGCTCTTGGTGGAGTCAGTTGGGGTCGGGGTGGCCGGAGTTGGCGCCGGCGATGAGCTCGGCGGCGGCCGAAGCTCGGTCGAGCTCGAGAACGGCGATGTGGTGTGCAAACGAGATGGCTGCCGCGCTAGTTTTGCTCTACGGAACGTTGCGAGTGCAACGGACGCACGCGTGGGACCAAAAGGTCACCGGGGCTTCGCCAGCGACGAACCCGTGCGGCGGCGTGTGCGGGTGAATGCGGTGCAGTCGCTATGATGCACGGGGAAAGAAAAGAAGAGGATGGGGGAGGTCAGTGGCTCACAGCGGTCACGTAGAGACGCTCGGTGGGCTCGGGGAAAGCTCGGTGCGGTCGGGACGACGACGGCGATCTGGGCGGCCCGAGGTTGAAGACGACGGCGGCGGGGGGTGATGCAGGGCTCCGGCGTTGTGTGGCTTGGTTGGTCGGCGTAGTCGACGACGGCGAACCGTGTGGACACGGTGAGAGGGCGCGGGGACGGCGTTGGACGCGGTTGTGGCGAGCGGCGGCGACGACGACGTCTCGGGCGACGTCGGGGAGAGCGAGAGAGAGGAGCCAGGGCGAGGAGCGGGTGTCTGCGGGGTCGGAGAGAGGGAGGGGGTTCGTCCCACGTCAGCAGCTGGACGAGGGGAGCGGCGAGGCGGCGAGCAACTGCGTGGCACGCATGCTGTGCTCGCCGTCGAGCAGCTGCCTGCCTGCCTGGCCGAGCCAAGCAGCTCGCTGGCGCGGCAGCTGGGCTGGGCCGGCAGGTGGGCCTGGTGGGTGGCGCCAGGTAAGTGGCCCGGGTGAGTCTCTCTCTCTCTTTTATTTCTATTTTCTAATTTTCTGTAATCTTTTTGGCTTTACTAAAAATACCTAGGCACTTACAAAAATCACCAAACTACACATGCCCACTGTATAGAATATATCCAACATGGAACATTTCAGTTTAGGAATATTTGGACATTTAAAATATTTTATAGAATTTAAATGTCCAAATTCAAATAGTTATGATTTAATTCAGTGTCCAAATATGTCATGGAAAAATGTGCAACACCTCTGGTTATGGTTCTAGCATTTTCCAGAAATGATGAACATTTTTGAAAGCCATTTGGATTCACTAAAATTATTTTTAGGTTGAACCTATTTGAATTCCTTTTGGTGCTAGGGTTCCAACAATCCCGATTTCCAATTTAAATGAAATTTAAACATGATGCAACACTCTAGTGCATGCACTAGGCATTGTCAGAACTAGGGACGTGACAACTCACCCCCACTAAACAAGAATCTCGTCCCGAGATTCAAGCGTAGGGTAAGATAAAAGGGAAACGCAAACTAAAATAATCTTCACGATCCAAGTTGCACTTCAAATGAATGTTGATTCGATCACCATCATTGTCTCGAAGTCTTGCTCTGAGAACTCCAACTAACATGACAATGAGAGGAATGGGAAACTCTAAAAGAATCGATCTTCTCGGAGATCAAACAACTTAGGATCAGCTCGCGGGGTGAGTCATAAAAACATCTCTCAAGCTGAGATACAAAGCATACGTCTAGAGGAATGGAGTGGAACAGATGACGAGGGTTCACTAGGTAGACAACAATTCCACACCTAAGAGGGTGGTGAACGGTTGTCAACGTAGCGAGAGTTTGAGTTGCCATGATACCACAGCGAGACATTTTAGAGGAAGGCAATTCGTGGATATATCCCCTTAAGTGGCAAAAGAATTACCTTTGATTCAGAGATCATTGAAATTCTTTATACCAGCCTAAGGCAATTCACAATCGATCATTTGAAGGAGTCCGCAAGAATGACATTCTCGGGCCAGAATGGATGATGTGGATTACCTTGTTGAAGACCACACAAGGAATGATTTTGCTTATTATCGGAAATGGATGGGACCCAAGATAGGATGGCACAATGACGGTGCAAGCTGGGAATGATTCTAGTAACTGGGAAGAAACTCAATAGTAGAGAGTGATTCCACTATTGGAATGGTTATAGCATAACCGAGAAAACTGGAAGCAATCCCGGTTAGTAACTATGATAGCACCTAATGCTTGTGCGTGCTTTCAAGAACTTGAGCATCTCCATAATCATCAAGGTTTTACCAATTTCCGTGTCAAGGATCCTGGCAACACAACATACCACCATGATGAATAGTGATGGACAATGCAGATGCAAAGGAAGACAACACCTTCTCAGATTTCACCTTAGCGAGGCCAAGGGGAACAAAATCTGGAAGATCGACCGAGAGACATTTAGCACTCCACTTCTAATGTTCTCCTTGATGTACTAGCGTGTCCCATCCATAGATATGGTCTGGTATCTAGAACATCAAGTAAAGGTCGGACTTCGGGAGCATAAAAATCATAAGGCACACAAGTAGGGATTAATTCCTACGAAGTCCTTATGGAGAGGTGGCCAACTTCTTCAATCAAGATACTACAATAATAGGTCTTCCAGCTGGGTGTGTTGGCCACGACATCCATTTTACCGGGTTACAGAGAGACCAATATTATAGTTCTTGGGAAACATTCCAACCATCATATCTGCCTGAGATTCAGATCTGGTTGGTGTCGGAATAATTTAGACTCATCGAGTCTTAGAAAGAAAAATGAAAGTTCACAACACAAACCGACGAGAAGACATTGCGTGATTCTCAGGAAATGAACTACGATAGCAAGCTCCAAAACATGAGCTGGTTCTGCTACAAACATGTGAACACGTTGTCCCAGACAGACATGATCCCATGGTAGTCTTACAATAAAACACTACCGAGTTCAGGAGGGGAACCATCATCGAGGATATCGAAGTCCTTGCATAGGGTATACTCTTAAGAAGGAACTTCTTCTCCTTGAACAAATCAATCAGTGGCTTGGTGTGCTAGGGATACATATAGAATGAAGGTTGCAAGTCTTTGAACCACAGAATACTTCGCACGTATGCATGAATGATTTGGGATGATTCCAAAGGAAGCAACATTGTCTTTCTCGAATCCACGGCCGCAACTTGCATCAAATGCACATGAAATAGAGGAAGTCACTTCTTACATTCGAACATATGCTTCATGAGCTAGCATGAAC